>NC_060185.1:61524952-62124952 GCF_021184085.1 Oncorhynchus gorbuscha
GTGGTCGTGGCTTAGCCAAAGATTGGAGGATGGCTAGTGTTTTCTAAAGACTAGGAAGAGAACAGAGTAGGTGAGATCTGTCTTGTGGGCAGTTCGTAATGGTTATGGTGAGTGAGACCGAGTGAGAGTGGAGAAGAGACAGATAGAGCATATGGGGGAGAGAGAACAGAGAGAAAAGGAAAGAGAAGAGAGAAACTAGACAAGTGAGTGGGGAGTGTTGAGTCTGGACTCTGTGTGTGTGAAATTTGATGTGTGTTTGCAGGTGCATGATACTTATACTTGCGTGTGTGTGTGTGCAGGCCAGCGCGCCATGCATATTCAAATCTGTGTGTGTGTGTGTGTGTGTGTGTGTGTGTGTGTGTGTGTGTGTGTGTGTGTGTGTGTGTGTGTGTGTGTGTGTGTGTGTGTGTGTGTGTGTGTGTGTGTGTGTGTGTGTGTGTGTGTGTGCAGGCCAGCAGAGCATGGCAAATACTTAGCACCATGCATATTCAAATCTGTGTGTGTGTGTGTGTGTGTGTGTGTGTGGAGAAGAGACAGATGTGTGTGTGTGTGTGTGTGTGTGTGTGTGTGTGTGTGTGTGTGTGTGTGTGTGTGTGTGTGTGTGTGTGTGTGTGTGTGTGTGTGTGTGTGTGTGTGTGGTGTGTGTGTGTGTGTGTGTGTGTGTGTGTGTGTGTGTAAAGACTGTGTGAGATCTGTCTTGTGTGTTATGGTGTGTGTGTGTGTGTGTGTGTGTGTGTGTGTGTGTGTGTGTGTGCAGCATACATATGCAACAAGTTCTCACAGGCTCACTGCAGAATCCAACGTTTGTCCATAAGTGTCAAATTTCAAAGGTTAAGTTGAGGCATTCATTCCAAATCGAAACTTCCCAATTTGGCCATGTTTTGAAGATTGCTCATTAAGAAATGCTAGTAGTGGCCATGACTGAAGCCCAACAAGTGTGGTCTTAGCGGTGTGGTTTGTTGTGGGTGTGTAATGTTTGCATATCGTACCCTGGCAGGTACTGTTGTTTGTCCCTTCTGAATCAACGTCGCAACAACATAGCCACTTCCTTAACCCTCCTGTTGTGTTGGTTTCATGTTAATTAATTCTGTGTTCCCAATCCAAAATAACCGCCCCATTATAGCTGATTAGAAATCCATAATAATACATATATTATCACCTAATGTGGTGTTAGATCTTTTATCAACTTTAGTTCTTGTTCTATTTTCTATTTATGGCCTGTAGGCCTCATTGACCTGAGCTCATATAACTCGTTTTTGAATTTTAAAAAAGCATAATGTATGGATTAATTAGACTATAACAAATACTCAGATGAAACGTATGTGCTATTTATCACAGACTACTTTGTGTCAAAGTGTAACAAGGACTCTCTCCTCCTCACCAGTTTCATGATCAAAGATATGATCAAGGGACTCACATACAGTATATTGCTTGGTCATTGTGCTGCCACAGAATGAATTGTGAGCCTCAAAAAAGCTTTATATACCAGAGCTGCGAGAAAAGTTTTATATATTATTGAAACAATGTTGCAATTGTTTGTGAGAATGCCAACAGTGGTTCCCGTGAGGGAAAGATTCTATTGGGGAAAGGTTCCATGGAAGCCAAGAAGGGGAGTGAGGTGTGAGTGTGTGTGCTCAGACATGCATACATGCATGTGGGGTCTGGGAGAGGAAGTGTGTCTATCTGATGAATGGGCATGTGCCTGAACTCAATTTTATACACTAATTGTCGTCTCACCCATTCATTTCTAATGACCGGTCATTTTTGACCGGGAACACCCCAGGTTAAATAAAACACCCAAGATTTAATGAAAATTATCCAAATGTATTTTGTGTGTTCAGATGCCCTGTGTGGACAAAGTCATGGAACCTTGTGACAATTAGATTAAATTAACTACATTTTTCAGAGAGAAAACTTGTAAATTGGTCCAATTCGACCAAAACAGGTTTTAAGGTTTAAAATAGTGACTCCCTTAAAATAGTCAGATTTAATCTAAGATAAATCAAGAATTATTTAATTATTATTTTTTTATTTTTTTGTCGTGGTGGTCTCAGTCGTGCAATTTAAGGTTAAGGCGTTAAGGTGTTTGGTGCAGTATTTCTCAAGTAAAAACATTTGCATAAAAAACTAGTCAGTGCACTGCATGCAGTCTATCGACTCAGTAAAGCATGCCTGTGTGCTCAGGACTGATTTCTGAGAACAATAACACGTCTACAACTTCATCATCTGCAAGCTGTCAAACTATCGTAAATAAAGCAGAAGCTACACTCTGTGTATCAATGCCCAAAATCACTTGCTAGCAAGCTAAGCTCCAACTCTGTGTTTGTCAATGAAGCTAGCAAGTTGTAGCTAGCAGGCTCATTGAGCAACCAGGCCACAATCAGCTTATCAAGTCACTGGGGAGTGGCAATGTGTGTTTTTCAGTGCCATTTAGTTTTTTACAACTTTCTCACTATCTTTTACGTGTGTCTGTCTGGAAGTGTTTCATAAGGAATCATGTTACAGAACATATCGCAGGGCGACACAAGATGCTCCCGAATTGGTTTTGGAATAAGTTGCAGTTGGGATACAAGTGCGCTCTGATCGTTTCAATTCTCATTTGCCCAGAAAAGTGGCAGACTCGAGTGATTGACACTATCAAACACATCAGCAAATTGCCACTCAATAAAGGGCTTTAGGGACCAAGGGTTCTTTCAACATAACATTGGGGACGTGTTGCCTTATGTAAACACGTCTGAGGCGCTGCGTAATGAGCAGGTCTGTCTCACTGTCTGGAGGTTCTGGCTGCTTTGATTGGGTAGAACACGCGCTGCTTCTCAACACAGCTGCTTCTCAACACAGCTGCTTCTCTCGTTTTTGTTGGCACTTGGCAAGTCGGCATGGTTGTAATTCATACCCAACGAACTCACTAATAAAACTCTGTTTTGGACAAGACTGACTGTATGATCAAAATGATCCTATAGTTTTTTACACTTTGTAGTCTATTTTTACACTAGAATTCATGTTTCTAACTCATATAGATGCCACATAGGCCATTGAAAACCAGAGAAGTTGGTTCTAAGGGTCAGTTGACCTTGAAGGTTTGGGATATGGTTCAAACAAAAACAACTCCATGGTTAGGTGGAGACATTCATTCCAAATGGTTAAGTTAAGGGTTCACCTTTTACTGCAGTGGGCTAAATCAGGGTCACACAGTGTTTCTTAATAGTCTTAAACAAATCTACTTTGAAACAAAAGTATACGCCTCATATACATGGTAATGGGCTTAAAAAAATAGGACACCTGAACCATGTCAAATATACGTTGAGACTGAAATAAGACTGAAATGCAGTTATTAATTATGAAATTACGAACAATATTTATAACATTCCACCCATGAGGCCACTAGAGGGCGATTTGGTCATTTGACTGCAGGAAAGGTTTTTAGGTTTGAAAAAACTAGTGCCTAGCACTGGGATTGAACAAGCAACCCACTCAGCCAGAGCTCACGATTTACACCCATACGTCTTTCCCACTTTATGGTAATAGTGCTCACCATTGCCCCTAGTGGCCGTTTTTTTCGAGTAATCGTCATAGGTCCTGCTTACCTGGATGGTTGACGAATTTCGCAGTAGATCTTTAGTGACCTGGCTGGCATATGTGTGCATGTGTGTGTGTGCGTCTGTGTGTGATTTTGTGCCTCAGGACAGAGCTAGTCTCTCATTACCAGCTGTTTCCTGCAGTCCAGCACTAATGAGGAGCCTAACTATCACCAAGGTAATCAAGGTCAACCCTGGGCCAGGCCACAACACAACACCCTGCACAGAGAGAGAGAGAGCGGGATGAAGAGAGAAAGAGAGGGAGGGAGGGAGGGAGGGAGGGAGGGAGGGAGGGAGGGAGGGAGGGAGGGGGAGGGAGGGAGGGAGGGAGGGAGGGAGGGAGGGAGGGAGGGAGGGAGGGAGGGAGGGAAGGGAGGGAGAGAGAGAGAGAGAGCGAGCAGGAAGCCACATGGCTAAAAAGAGTAGGGATGGGCCAGTTAGGGGAAGGAAGGGAGCGTGATGTTATGCTTTCCCTCCCCTACTCTACTCTACCACTCCTCCAAGTGACAACACTAAACACAAGAGAAACAGAGAGAGAGGAAGAGAGAGTGCGAGATATATAGAGAGGGAAAGAGTAATTAAATGAAAAGAGCAATACTTATCTCCTTCGTCCCCCTCCATCAAGGCCAGCCTTAGAGAGAGCTAACGTCATAGCAACAGGAGGGGGATTGAGAGAGAGAAGGGAGGGAGGTGAAAGAAAGTGGCAGAGTAGGGTCTGAGAAGAGTAAAGGAGGTACGCCCCCAGAAAGAGAGACACAAAAGGTAGAGAGGCAGAAACGGGGAAGCACAGAGGAAGAGTGTGAGGAAGGAGGCGCGTCAAAAAGGTCATAGTCGCAAGATACGAGAGGGAGAGGAGGATTGGCGCACAGCCAGCAGTACAGTAAAGGCCAAGCCACCCCCTCCTCCCCTCATACCTCCTCCTCTCTAACCTCTACTGGGCAGATGGACCTGTGTTTATCGTTGGTCTTCTCTCATTATCCCCCCCTGAATAATGAATGAGCTCTGTATCAATAATTCAGCTTTAATTAGCTCACCAACACCAGCCACACTCGAATGCAGCCCAGAAGAGAAGATCTCCAAACTTCTGCATGTTACCCTTTTGTTAATACTCTGTTTCTCCACCCTGTGTCACCCATCTCGCTCTCCCTTAATGTAAATGTAAAATCGTTGCCAGGTTAAGTGCAGGGCCGGGACTCTTAAAGCACAAGTTTCATTGGTCTACTCCCCAGATACTGCCAGGTACACACACACGCATGCAAGCCCACCGGGCCCGGTGCCAGAACAAATCAGTTGGACGGGGTGGGGTGTCGTTTCTTTTTCAGGGAGGTGCCAACAGCCTACTTTATTGTGATGTGTGGGGTTGGAGTTCCCATTGTTATAGAGCATTTCAAACCCGTAATAAAATGCACAACATACATACCTATTGCAACGTTCCACTCGTTGAAGTGCCCTGCTGGTGATCAGTACAGTTTTCATTACCAGTACACTGATCTATGACTTCAGCACCATGGACAGATACGTATATTTTGTATAGTGCATAACATACAGAAATACACTGAGATTTCAATGAAATTTGAATGTTTTACTAACACTCCTCGCAGATGTTCACATTGCCTTTATAAATAGGCGAATGCACATCTTTGATCATATATGCAAACCAAGGCAAAAGGAAACTCTGTACAAGTAATTAAGTGCCGGGGCTCCCGAGTGGCACAGCGGTCAGAGGCACTGCATCTCTGTGCTTGAGGCGACACTACAGACACCCTGGTTCGGATCCAGGCTGTATCACAACTGGCTGTGATTGGGAGTCCCATAGGGCGGCGCACAATTGGCCCAGGTTTGGCCGGTATAGGCCGTCATTTGTAAAGAAGAATTTTGTTCTTATTAACTGAAACAAATAAAAGTAAAACATTTTGGTATTTTTTTTATAAAGTAGATTGGGAAGCATCCAAAATGGAATTGCCTTGACATAATGATACAATTACAATAATCACTGTTAAATTGAAGACTACAACAACAACAAAACATCTCGGTAGAACAAGCCTCCTGTAGTCTATCTTCTCGAACCAACTTGTGAGCGAATACAAGGCCATTTGTGAAATAGCCACACGATGGTTCTTTTGAACAGATCGCCACCGCTTTGTGTCGACAATAGTCGAAAGAAAAATGACATGATACAATTCATTGTTTAATGCTACAATATGAATGACATGAAATGATTTAAATACAACGGTCAATGTATTCCAACACTTACAAAGGAAATAGGTAGAGAACGTCAATGTCATATCAACGCAATGACGATTTAAAGGATGTCATATCAACACAATGACGATTTAAAGGATGTCATATCAACACAATGACGATTTAAAGGATGTCATATCAACACAATGACGATTTAAAGGATGTCATATCAACACAATGACGATTTAAAGGATGTCATATCAACGCAATGACGATTTAAAGGATGTCATATCAACGCAATGACGATTTAAAGGATGTCATATCAACGCAATGACGATTTAAAGGATGTCATATCAACGCAATGACGATTTAAAGGATGTCATATCAACGCAATGACGATTTAAAGGATGTCATATCAACACAATGACGATTTAAAGGATGTCATATCAACGCAATGACGATTTAAAGGATGTCATATCAACACAATGACGATTTAAAGGATGTCATATCAACACAATGACGATTTAAAGGATGTCATATCAACACAATGACGATTTAAAGGATGTCATATCAACACAATGACGATTTAAAGGATGTCATATCAACGCAATGATGATTTAAAGGATGTCATATCAACGCAATGACGATTTAAAGGATGTCATATCAACGCAATGACGATTTAAAGGATGTCATATCAACGCAATGACGATTTAAAGGATGTCATATCAACACAATGACAATTTAAAGGATGTCATATCAACACAATGACGATTTAAAGGATGTCATATCAACGCAATGACGATTTAAAGGATGTCATATCAACACAATGACGATTTAAAGGATGTCATATCAACACAATGACGATTTAAAGGATGTCATATCAACACAATGACGATTTAAAGGATGTCATATCAACACAATGACGATTTAAAGGATGTCATATCAACACAATGACGATTTAAAGGATGTCATATCAACACAATGACGATTTAAAGGATGTCATATCAACACAATGACGATTTAAAGGATGTCATATCAACACAATGACGATTTAAAGGATGTCATATCAACGCAATGACGATTTAAAGGATGTCATATCAACACAATGACGATTTAAAGGATGTCATATCAACACAATGACGATTTAAAGGATGTCATATCAACGCAATGACGATTTAAAGGATGTCATATCAACACAATGACGATTTAAAGGATGTCATATCGTTGCTGTGTGTTGGACTTCCCTTTCAAAACGACGCAACAATAGTTTTAAGAAAGGCCTAAAACAAAACAAAGGAAGTATTGCCTGTAGGACACAATAGCGAGACGAATGATGCACATTTGAACTCGCAATGAAATGACAAACTTAAGTATCCTGTCCGTTCAGCGGCACTTGTTGCATCAAGATGAGGCATTCTGCACGGCAAAAACCAATTTCTAATATCCATTTTGATCACAGTACCGAAACAAGTTAAGGTAACCTCCTATCGAAACTGAACAATCACTGAGGCACCCGTTTACCTAACGCTCCACCCGCTGTTCATATGAATCAGCCGTTAAAAAAAGAGACGTGTGCTTCATGACAGGTCTAAAACCCTGTCAGTCATAATGACTCGAGCCATATTTCATTTAACTTGACAATACAATCGTTGTTGGGGTAATTTACACTTTAAATGGGATAAATATCATATGTAAGTGTTATAGCAGCAACAGCAAAAATCAGTCATGCTAAATGTCATTCAACCCTGTATTTCATTATTATTATTTGGATGGGAAAGGAGGTACAGTGGAACGGGAACGGGCCCCCTTAGGCCCGCCTACAACGCCGGGACTCAGGCAGGCCAGGCAGGGACGCACAAACACGCACGCACATACACACACAGACACACACATACACACACATACACACACATACACACTCCCAGACCAGTATCTCTAGCAGTCATCTAGTAGTCTAAATGGTGCCATGGGTGTCTCGTGGTAAAGAGATTAGGGCGGGGGCCCAAAGTCACAATAAAATATCCCGAGCACAAGCTTATATCTCACCAGGGGCCCTAATACAGTGTGTGTGTGTGTTTGTGTGTGTACCAGTCTTGAAGTCCAAATACAGTGTGCTCCAATAAGACTCACTGCTGGATCGATTGGGCTCAGACTACACCTCGGTTGACAAGCCGGGCCTGTTGTTCACTGCATCGATCCACCATGTGTGTTTGTGTGTGTGTGTGCATGTGCTTGTGTGTGTACAAAAGAGTGAGAAATGGAGAGAGAGAGAGAGAGAGAGAGAGAGAGAGAGAGAGAGAGAGAGAGAGAGAGAGAGAGAGAGAGAGAGAGAGAGAGAGAGAGAGAGAGAGAGAGAGAGAAATGGAGAGAGAGAGAGAGAGAGAGAGAGAGAGAGAGAGAGAGAGAGAGAGAGAGAGAGAGAGAGAGAGAGACGAGGAATCTATTTGTGCATGCATGGTGTTTGTGCGAGTGTCTGTATAATTGGTATCCTTCCTAAAGGCCAGCATGGCTTGATATAGACACAACCATTAAACAACCATCAATAAGCAACAATAGTGTGGGTGTGATGCTAAATGCCCCTCTTGGGGTTGGCAGCTGGCATCCACCTGACTCCAGACAGCCTAAAGCAACATGGCCTAAAGCAGCATATCAGACCATAGTGGATCGCTTCAGACCAATGTTCCCTCTAATTTATTTCTGGTCTGATGAACGCAAAACTGAACATTGTGAAAATCCGGTGCAGCTTCCAGCTTCGTTTACTGTGAACACTGAGGATGTACTTTGAGGCACTGTTTTAACAGTGGTCAGGTAGGTTGCTGTGGCTATTTGATCATAATGTCGGCCTACCAGAGTGGCCTCCCATCCAAACAAATGGAGGAAAAACACATCCTATAACATTTTACATGGAAATGTTCTGTCAGTAGCAGCCATTGTTCAATGTAGGCCGAGATTCCATGAGACGTTTGAAAAAAAAAAACATGCAGGGCTTGACATGAACCTGTTTTTCCACTTGTCCTTCAGACAAGGAGGTGACTGAACATGTTGTGTTTTTTGATGCAAGACACTCCTTTACAAAATAAAATGCCTTATTATTCCCATACTGTTATTAGAGAGAAACAGACAAATGATTCTACCCTCTGCCTATTGGTTTATTCAAGACAATCTCAAATTACAACACTGCCCCTTTAAGACATTTACAAAAAAACTCTTAACATGACTCGCTTTTCAAAGATGGCTAGAAATACACAGGTTTTGTGCTTTGTAGGAAGCTACCACTCCCCCACTGTTGACTAGAAATGAGCTATAACTGGGCTAATAACTCACTAACTAGCAAAGAATATGAAATGTGCAGAGGCATACACTTTGATATCACAACAAGCACATCTAAACACAGTCCACGTCAAAGTGAATGGCACAGATCCATATATGGCAATGGCTATTTGCATATAGGGCTACTGCAGCTCTGACTGGTTGTGGCACACAGGTCTGTGTAGAGTAAGGGCCTGAGTCGTGCCTATCAATGCAATAGAATCCTACTCCAATGCGCCTTGCCTACAAGACAATCTCATTAAGTCTTGCATAGTTTGTTTTGTTCCGGTAATGCTACATTGAAAGTGGCTAATATTGCATTGATTCGAGCACATTTCCCACAGTGGAGTGAAACGTTGATAGTGTTAACTAACAGGGAAAACTCTAGAAGGTTGAGTGAAGTTCAATCCAGTGCTTCTCTGCGCGGGTTGCTATTTCTTCCGCAGGGGGGGCGAAGACGACATTGCCTCAGACGGCTCTTCGGACCACATTAGCCACGTTTAGACCACATTGGATTACTATGGACAACTCTGCACCACTCTCACCTTCGAAAACACCCAACGAGGAGGAGGAGGTCGAGTGGAAACCGAGGAAAGCGGAGGCGAGAAGGAAGTACTGTGGTGAGGGAAAGTAAAGGAAAGGAGGGAGTAGAGTGGAAACAGCGGAAAGTGGAGGAGAGGAGGAGGAAGAGAGGGAAACAGAGGTAGGATGGAGCAGGAACATAGAGCAGCAGGGTAACACTAATGGTCGATGACAAGTTAGCATGACGGCTAGACTAGCACAGGTGCTCGAACAGCTGAAAAATGAACTAGTCAGCTGGACAACGCAGGAGAGAGAGGGAGGGAGAGAGGAAAAAAAGAAGAGAAGTATGCACACTCTCTTTACAGTACTAGAAAGTACTAAAAAGTACTAAAAGACTGCATGCACATGCCTACCCGACATATCATATTTGATTCCATGTTTTACACCAATGGTGGGATTTTAAGTGTAAATGGAAAAGCACCCATTGTCGTTAGTCATCCATAGTGTCTCCTTTAGCGTCCTTTCTGACACACACACACACACACACACACACACACACACACACACACACACACACACACACACACACACACACACACACACACACACACACACACACACACACACACACACACACACACACACACACACACACACACACACACACACACACACACACACACACACACACACACACAGGTAGCTGTTTTAGGGTGACTCTTTATGTCTGAGTGCTTATTTGGCCAGTTGAGTCAGTCCTCTGAGGATGGTGAGATGTGGGAATGTGGGATTTGGCTTCAGCCAAAATAACTCTGCCCAGTACCAGTAGTCTTAACACATATCCTCCTCTCTTTCCTTCTTCCTCCCTTTCTCCTTCCTTCTCTCCATCCTCTCTCTCTCTCTCTTCATTCATGACTGGATGCAGTGGAAACCAGATGGAACCTGTTTCCCCATCCCAGAGCTGTCAGAGCAACGATAGAATAAAATAAAATTGTATTTTTCACATGCTTCTTAAACAACAGGTGTCGTCTAACAGCGAAATGCTAACGGGCCCTTCCGAACGATGCAGAGAGAAAAATAGAAAAATAATATAGAGGTCATAACACGAGGAATAAATACACAATGAGTAACGATAACTTGGCTGTATACACAGAGGACCAGTACTAAGTCATTGTGCAGGGGTACGAGGTAATTGAGGTAGTTGTATACATATGGGTAGGGGTAAAGTGACTAGGCAACAGGATAGGTAAACAGTAGAAGCAGCATATGTGATGAGTGAACAGATTTCATGCAAAAGGGGTCCATTCAGATAGTGAAGGTAGCTATTTGGTTAACTATTTAGCAGTCTTATGGTTTGGGGGTAGAAGCTGTTCAGGGTCCTGTTGGTTCCAGACATGGTGCATCGGTACCGCTTGCCATGTGGTAACAGAGAGAACAGGCTACGGCTTAGGTGGCTGGAGACTAAGAACAGTTTTATGGCCTTCCTCTGACACCGCCTGGTATAGAGGTCCTGGATGGCAGGGAGCTCAGCCTCAGTGATGTGCTGGGCTGTACACACACCCCTCTATAGCGCCTTGCAGTCAGATGCCAAGCAGTTGTCATGCCAAGCTGTGATGCAGCCAGTCAAGATGCTCTTGCTGGTGCAGCTTGTTAACTTTTTGAGGATCTGAGGGTCCATGCAATATCTTTTAGGCCTTCTGAGGGGGAAGAAACGTTGTCGTGCCCTCTTCAAGACTGTCTTGATGTGTGTGGACCATGTTAATTCCTTAGAGATGTTGACACCGAGGGACTTGAAGCTCTTGATCTGCTTCACTATTGCCCCGTCAATGTGGATGGGGGCATGCTCACCCCTCCATTTTTTGTAGTCCACGAACAGCACATTTGACTTGCTGAAATTGAGGGAAAGGCTGTTGTCCTGTCACTACACTGCCAGGTCACTGACCTCTTCCCTATTGGCCCAAGTTAATCCATTTTAAAGCAATGCTACCAAATACTAATTGAGTGTATGTACACTTCTGACCCACTGAGAATGTGATGAAAGAAATAAAAGATTAAATAAATCATTCTCTCTACTATTATTCTGACATTTCACATTCTTAAAATAAAGTGGTGATCCTAACTGACCTAGACAGGGAATTCTTACTAGGATTAAATATCAGGAATTGTGAAAAACTGAGTTTAAATGCATTTGCCTAAGATGTATGTAAACCTCCGACTTCAACTGTTTATGTCACTCCCTTTGGTTCCTTCTCCAGGAGTTATTGTTTCTTTTCCTGGGTCATGTCTGTGCGTTGTTGTCCGTGTTTCTTATTTTGTATTATGTGTTATTTATTAAAACACTCACTCCCTAAACTTGCTTCCCGACTCTCAGCGCACATCGTTACAGGCCCTGTGCTGAGGGTCAGCGTGGTGGATGTGTTCTTGCCTACCCTCACCACCTGGGGGCGACCAATCAGGATGTCCAGGATCCAGGTGCAGAGGGAGGTGTTCAGTTCCAGACTCCTGAGCTTCGTGATGAGCTTGGAGGTTACTATGGTATTGAATGTTGAGCTGTAGTCAATGAACCGCATTCTCATATAGGTGTTTGTATTATCCAGATGTTGAGAGGGCAGTGTGGAGTACAATAGATATTGTGTCATCGGTGGATCTGTTGGGGTGGTATGCAAACTGGAGTGGGATGATGGTGTTGATGAGAGAGAGAGAGAGAGAGAGAGAGAGAGAGAGAGAGAGAGAGAGAGAGAGAGAGAGAGAGAGAGAGAGCAAGAGAGAGAGAGAGAGAGAGAGAGAGAGAGAGAGAGAGAGAGAGAGAGAGAGAGAGAGAGAGAGAGAGAGAGAGAGACAGAGAGAGACAGAGAGAGAGAGATAAAGATGGGGACACATCATGCTGATGCCTGTCCTCTCTAGAACGCAACATTAGAGTGTTTCCCTACATTATCAGTACCAGAATGTCCTGACAAGGAAGGTTTAGTGTTCAGGTTCAGGGAAAATAGGACTTTGAATGGGAATAATTATTTACTCCCTAAAAAGTCCTGAAAATTCACATAAAAAAGCTGTGTGTGCGTGTTAGCGTGCGTACATGCCCCCAAATATCGGTGTGTTTTCATCGCAATTATCAACTCGAAAGGAAGGGTTAGACAAACCGATATCTGACACAGGCTAGCTTTGGTTACTGCTGTCATGGCAACACAAAACAAACAGAAAGGCAAATATAATGGATTCTCATCATGACAGCTTCATCTCTTTCTCAGTCCTTGTTGAATGGAGGATAGGAGAGGGGGATCTAGATCAGAGAATGAGGGAGGGAGGAGGCAGGTGGAGAGATACACACTGTCCCCTGTCCGTCCTGTCTGACCCTCATAAACTTCTCCCTCTAGCTCTCCTTTTCTTCTCTTACCTCTCTTATCCCACTCACTTATGTCTTTCTATTCCATTCTATCTATCTATTAATCTTTCCCCCGTTCTCTCTCACTCTGATCTCTCTTTCCCTTTGCACTATCCCTCTCTCCCCCTTTCTCTCTCGCTATATATATATATATATATATATATATATATATATATATATATATATATATATATATATATATATATCTCCCTCTCTCCCCCTTTCTCTCTATCTCTCTCTCTCTCTCTCTCTCTCCCTCTCTCCCCCTTTCTCTCTCGCTCAATATCTCTCTCTCTCTCCTCTCTCCCCTCTCTCTCTCTCTCTCTCTCTCTCTCTCTCTCTCTCTCTCTCTCTCTCTCTCTCTCTCTCTCTCTCTCTCTCTCCCCTCTCTCTCTCCTCTCTCTCTCTTTCTCTCTCTCTCCTTTCTCTCTCTCTCTCTCTCTCTCTCTCTTCTCTCTCTCTCTCTCTTTCCTCTCTCTCTCTCTCCCTCTTCTCTCTCTCCCGCTCAATATCTCTCTCTCTCTCTCTCTCTCTCCCTTCTCTCTCTCCCCTCTTTCTCTCTCACTCAATATCTCTCTCTCTCTCTCTCTCTCTCTCTCTCTCTCTCTCTCTCTCTCTCTCTCTCTCTCTCTCCCTTTCTCTCTCTCTCTCTCTCTCTCTCTCTCCTCTCTCCCCCTCTTCTCTCTCTCTCTCTCTCTTCCCTCTCTCCCCCTTTCTCTCTCGCTCAATATCTCTCTCACTCTTCCTCTCTCCCCCTTTCTCTCTCTCTCTTTCCCTCTCTCCCCTTTCTCTCTCTCTCTCTCTCTCTCTCTCTCTCTCTCTCTCTCTCTCTCTCTCTCTCTCTCTCTCTCTCTCTCTCTCTCTCTCTCTCTCTCTCTCTCTCTCTCTCTCTCTCTCTCTCTCCTCTCTCTCTCTCTGTCTCCACACCTCTCCCTCTCTCTGTCTCTCTCCGTCCCGGTCTCTCTCAGCATAGGGCGGATTTACCTAGAAGCCAAGTCCTTTTTTGAGCCAGCTTGACAGATCCAGCTAAATATTTAACCGCTGGACAGAAACGATGGTACAGAGAGCAGACACACATGCACACCCACACGGCAGCATTCAAGCACACACAGAGAGACCTGCACGCACACATGCACCTGATTATACAACATATACACACACAGGAGATCCACATACACACAAAAAGGGTGAGTGAGTGTACCGGTATGTGTGTGTCTTAAGGTTTCAGTAATCAGCCGTTGTTTGCAAGGCCAAGGTTTTTGTGTGACAGACAGGAAATCAGTGAAATGATCAAAACACCACAACCACAGAGTGGAAGAGAGCTCCTTCCGTACACTCAAATCCATATCAAGAGAGGAGTCCTCAAAAACACAGACAATACCGGTCAGATCAAACAATTATTCATTGATATAATGTTGTGATGAGAAGGTTTTAAGGGATTCCCACTGTCTGCCTTCCTCTCTCTCTCTCTTTTCGTCTTTTAATTACGTGATGTGTTGTCTCGTGTGTTTTGTATTTCTTTGGTCAGCATGCAGCATTCAGCACATTTACGAGTGCAGTTTGCAAGTGTGCTTTCAACTGTGTGTATGTGTACAGCAAATTCGGAATGTATTCAGACCACTTGACTTTTCCCACATTTTGTTACATTACAGACTTATTCTAAAATGGATTAAATAGTTTTTTTTCCCTCATCAGTCTACACACAATACCCCACAATGACAAAGCAAAAACTGTTTTTTGAAATTGTGGCAGATTTATCAAAAAAAACAAAAACAGAAATAACTTATTTACATTTGAAGTCGGAAGTTTACATACACTTAGGTTGGAGTCATTAAAATTAATTTTCCAACCACTACCAAATTCTTGTAAACAAACTATAGTTTTGGCAAGTCGGTTAGGACATGTACTTTGAGCATTACACAAGTCATTTTTCCAACAATTGTTTACAGACAGATTATTTCACTTATCATTCACTGTATCACAATGCCAGGGGTCAGAAGTTTACATACACTAAGTTGACTGTGCCTTTAACTTCTTCTGACCCACTGGGAATGTGATGAAAGAAATAAAAGCTTAAATAAATAATTCTCTCTACTATTATTCTGACATTTCACATTCATTCAAATAAAGTGGTGATCCTAACTGACCTAAAACAGGGACTTTTTACCAGGATTAAACGTCAGGAATTGTGAAAAACTGAGTTTAAATGTATTTGGTTAAGGTGTATGTGAACTTTCGATTCAACTGTACATACTGTAAGTATTCAGACCCGTTACAATGAGACTTGAAATTGAGCTCAGGTGCATCCGGTTTCCATTAAACATCCTTGAGATGTTTCTGCAACTTGATTGGAGTGCATCTGTGGTAAATTCAATTGATTGGCCAATCATATTTCTCAAATACAAATAGCCTGACTTTTCTGTGAGTAGTCTTCAATGGTTTTCAATTGTGGACTGTAAACAGAGCCGGTAAATGTTTATCTGGAATGCAAAAATGAGCTGAGAAGTTACCGGTCGGGCCAGTGCCAGTACCACTCGTCGCGGCACATGGAACAGTGCTGGGGCGGCTGCGGGAGGGGTTGGACGTTCTCATTGGTTGAGGAGCATTCACATTTCAACATGCTCGACACAACATAGCCCGCGTAGTGATACGACAGCATGTACATGTGACATATCAGCTAGCTAGCAACTTTAGCTGGGATTGAACAACTCCAGGAGTTTTGGAGTTGACCCTGACTCCTGTTGTTGGAGTCGACTCTTGCTCAACTCCCAGAACACGCTGAAAAGGCTGCGCACGCGTACACACCACCTCATTATTGCAGAGACCTACGAGGAAGACTAATGTTGCGTTCTAGAGAGGACAGGCATCAGCATGATGTTTCCCATGTGTTCATCAACTTAGCCTACAAAAGGCCTATTTTGTTAGAATATAAAAGGTGATGTGTAGGAACTAGAATATTTCAGTGATATTTCTGCTGTGCGCAGCCTTGACAAATCCCATGGGATGATGCGGCGCACTCTCTGTGTCATGTATTGTATTGTCATGTCTTGTCCCTGTGCTTTCTCTTCTCTTCGTTTCCCCCTGCTGGTCGTATTAGATTTCTTTCTCTCTCTCTATCCCTCTCTCTCTCTATCGTTCCGTTCCTGCTCCCAGCTGTTACTCATTCTCCTAACGACCTTGTTTACTCTCTCACACCTGTCCCCTATTTTGCCCTCTGATTAGGTCTCTATTTCTCTCTCGGTTTCTGCCTCTGTCCTTGTCGGATTCTTGTTTGCTGTGCCCTTGTTCCGTCCTGTCGTGTTTTGCCTTATCTTCAGATGCTGCGTGTGGCCGCTTGTCCTGCTATTCTCCTCAACAACTAGAGGATTTATGTTTTCCCTGTTTGGACATCTCCTGTAAAGATTGAGGATTATGTTTTCCCTGTTTGGACTTTAATAAACTCAGTTTCTGTTAAGTCGCTTTTTGGTCCTCACTCACCTGCATAACAGAAGAATCCGACCAAGAATGGACCCAGCGACTACGGATCCTCGCTACTCAGCCGTCTAGATCCAGGGAGCGATGCTAGGCAGACACAAGCAGGAATTGTCTGTTGCTCGGCATGCCGTTGAGACCCTGGCCGCTCAGGTCTCCGACCTCTCAAAACATTTTCACAATCTCCGTCTCGATCCACCAGCTACTTCCAGGGCTTCCGGGTCTCCGGAGCCCAGAATTAATAACCCACCGTGTTACTCTGGGCAGTCCACTGAATGCCGCTCGTTTCTCACCCAGTGTGATATTGTGTTCTCTCTCCAGCCCAATACATACTCAAGGGGTAGAGCTCGTATCGCCTACGTCATATCTCTCCTTACTGGACGGGCTCGTGAGTGGGGCACGGCTATCTGGGAGGCAAGGGATGAGTGTACTAACGAGTATCAGAACTTTAAAGAGGAGATGATACGGGTTTTTGATCGTTCAGTTTTTGGGAAAGAAGCTTCCAGGGCCCTGGCTTCCCTATGTCAAGGTAATCGATCCATAACGGATTACTCTATAGAGTTTCGCACTCTTGCTGCCTCCAGTGACTGGAACGAGCCGGCATTGCTCGCTCGTTTTCTGGGGGGTCTCCACGCTGAGGTTAAGGATGAGATTCTCTCCCGGGAGGTTCCTTCCAGCGTGGATTCTTTGATTGAACTCGCCATCCGCATAGAACGACGGGTAGATCTTCGTCACCGAGCTCGTGGAAGAGAGCTCGCGTTAACAGTGTCCCCCCTCTCCGCATCACTACCATCTCCCCCCACTGGCTCAAGTGTTGAGCCCATGCAGCTGGGGGGTATTCGCATCTCGACTAAGGAGAGGGAACGGAGAATCACCAACCGCCTCTGTCGCTATTGCGGTTCCGCTGGTCATTATGTCATTTCATGTCCAGTAAAGGGCCAGAGCTCATCAGTAAGCGGAGGGCTACTGGTGAGCGCTACTACTCAGGTCTCTCCGTCAAGATCCTGTACTACCTTGTCGGTCCATCTACGCTGGACCGGTTCAGCAGCTTCCTGCAGTGCCTTGATAGACTCTGGGGCAGAGGGCTGTTTTATGGACGAAGCCTGGGCTCGGGAACATGACATTCCTCTCAGACAGTTAGGGGAGCCCACGGCCATGTTCGCCTTGGATGGTAGTCCTCTCCCCAGGATATTATGTGAAACGCTACCTTTAACCCTCACTGTTTCTGGTAATCATAGTGAAACCATTTCTTTTTTGATTTTTCGTTCACCTTTTACACCTGTTGTTTTGGGTCATCCCTGGCTAGTGTGTCATAATCCTTCTATTAATTGGTCTAGTAATTCTATCCTCTCCTGGAACGTTTCTTGTCATGTGAAATGTTTAATGTCTGCTATCCCTCCGGTTTCTTCTGCCCCTTCTTCACAGGAGGAGCCTGGTGATTTGACAGGGGTGCCGGAGGAATATCATGATCTGCGCACGGTCTTCAGTCGGTCCAGGGCCACCTCCCTTCCTCCTCACCGGTCGTATGATTGTAGTATTGATCTCCTTCCGGGTACCACTCCCCCCCGGGATAGACTATACTCTCTGTCGGCTCCCGAACGTAAGGCTCTCGAAGATTATCTGTCTGTTGCTCTCGACGCCGGTACCGTAGTCCCATCTTCCTCTCCCGCCGGAGCGGGGTTTTTTTTTTGTTAAGAAAAAGGACGGTACCCTGCGCCCCTGCGTGGATTATCGAGGGCTGAATGACATAACGGTTAAGAATCGTTATCCGCTTCCCCTTATGTCTTCAGCCTTCGAGATTCTGCAGGGAGCCAGGTTCTTTACTAAGTTGGACCTTCGTAACGCTTACCATCTCGTGCGCATCAGGGAGGGGGACGAGTGGAAAACGGCGTTTAACACTCCGTTAGGGCATTTTGAATACCGAATTCTGCCGTTCGGTCTCGCTAATGCTCCAGCTGTCTTTCAGGCATTAGTGAATGATGTACTGAGAGACATACTGAACATCTTTGTTTTCGTTTACCTTGACGATATCCTGATTTTTTCACCGTCACTCCAGATTCATGTTCAGCACGTTCGACGTGTTCTCCAGCGCCTTTTAGAGAATTGTCTTTATGTGAAGGCTGAGAAGTGCGCTTTTCATGTCTCCTCCGTCACATTTCTCGGTTCTGTTATTTCCGCTGAAGGCATTCAGATGGATCCCGCTAAGGTCCATGCAGTCAGCGATTGGCCCGTCCCTAAGTCACGTGTCGAGCTGCAGCGCTTTCTCGGTTTCGCGAATTTCTATCGGCGTTTCATTCGTAATTTCGGTCAAGTGGCAGCTCCTCTCACAGCCCTTACTTCTGTCAAGACGTGCTTTAAGTGGTCCGTTTCCGCCCAGGGAGCTTTTGATCTCCTCAAGAAGCGTTTTACATCCGCTCCTATCCTTGTTACACCTGACGTCACTAAACAATTAATTGTCGAGGTTGACGCGTCAGAGGTGGGCGTGGGAGCCATTCTGTCCCAGCGCTCCCATTCAGACGATAAGGTCCACCCTTGCGCGTATTTTTCTCATCGCCTGTCGCCGTCGGAACGTAACTATGATGTGGGAAACCGCGAACTGCTCGCCATCCGCTTAGCCCTAGGCGAATGGCGACAGTGGTTGGAGGGGGCGACCATTCCTTTTGTCGTTTGGACTGACCATAAGAACCTTGAGTACATCCGTTCTGCCAAACGACTCAATGCGCGTCACGATCGTTGGGCGTTGTTTTTCGCTCGTTTTGAGTTCGTTATTTCTTATTGTCCGGGCTTTAAGAACACCAAGCCTGATGCTTTATCCCGTCTCTTCAGTTCTTCTGTAGCCTCTACCGACCCCGAGGGGATCCTCCCTGAGGGGCGTGTTGTCGGGTTGACTGTCTGGGGAATTGAGAGACAGGTAAAGCAAGCACTCACTCACACTCCGTCGCCGCGCGCTTGTCCTAGGAACCTTCTTTTCGTTCCCGTTTCTACTCGTCTGGCCGTTCTTCAGTGGGCTCACTCTGCCAAGTTAGCTGGCCACCCCGGCGTTCGGGGTACGCTTGCTTCTATTCGCCAGCGTTTTTGCTGGCCTACTCAGGAGCGTGACACGCGCCGTTTCGTGGCTGCTTGTCCGGTAAGTCCGGTAACTCTCCTCCTGCCGGTCGTCTCAGACCGCTTTCCATTCCCTCTCGTCCGTGGTCTCACATCGCCTTAGACTTTATTACCGGTCTGCCTTCGTCAGCGGGGAAGACTGTTATTCTAATGGTTGTCGATAGGTTCTCTAAGGCGGCTCATTTTATTCCCCTCGCTAAGCTTCCTTCCGCTAAAGAGACGGCACAAATCATCATTGAGAATGTGTTCAGAATTCATGGCCTTCCGTCAGACGCCGTTTCGGACAGGGGTCCGCAATTCACGTCTCAGTTTTGGAGGGAGTTTTGTCGTTTGATTGGGGCTTCCGTCAGTCTCTCTTCCGGTTTTCATCCCCAGTCTAACGGTCAAGCAGAACGGGCCAATCAGACTATTGGTCGCATCTTACACAGTCTTTCCTTTCGAAACCCTGCGTCTTGGGCAGAACAGCTCCCCTGGGCAGAATACGCTCACAACTCGCTTCATTCGTCTGCGACCGGGCTATCTCCTTTTCAGAGTAGCCTTGGGTACCAGCCCCCTCTGTTCTCGTCCCAGCTCGCAGAGTCCAGCGTTCCCTCCGCTCAGGCTTTTGTTCAACGTTGTGAGCGCACCTGGAAGAGGGTCAGGTCTGCACTTTGCCGTTATAGGGCGCAGACTGTGAGAGCCGCTAATAAGCGTAGGACTAAGAGTCCTAGATATTGTCGCGGTCAGAAAGTATGGCTCTCCACTCGTAACCTTCCCCTTATGACAGCTTCTCGCAAATTGACCCCGCGGTTCATTGGTCCGTTCCCTATTTCTCAGGTTGTTAATCCTGTCGCAGTGCGACTTCTTCTTCCGCGACATCTTTGTCGCGTCCACCCAGTCTTCCATGTCTCCTGTGTCAAGCCTTTTCTTCGCGCCCCCGTTCGTCCCCCCCCCCCGTCCTTGTCGAGGGCGCACCTATCTACAGGGTCCGGAAGATTATAGACATGCGTCCACGGGGACATGGTCATCAGTACCTAGTGGATTGGGAGGGGTACAGTCCGGAGGAAAGGAGTTGGGTTCCGTCTCGGGACGTGCTGGACCGTTCGCTGATCGATGATTTCCTCCGTTTGCCTCCAGGTTTCCTCCTCGAGTGCACCAGGAGGCGCTCGGTGAGTGGAGGGGTACTGTCATGTATTGTATTGTCATGTCTTGTCCCTGTGCTTTCTCTTCTCTTCGTTTCCCCCTGCTGGTCGTATTAGGTTTCTTTCTCTCTCTCTATCCCTCTCTCTCTCTATCGTTCCGTTCCTGCTCCCAGCTGTTACTCATTCTCCTAACGACCTTGTTTACTCTCTCACACCTGTCCCCTATTTTGTCCTCTGATTAGGTCTCTATTTCTCTCTCGGTTTCTGCCTCTGTCCTTGTCGGATTCTTGTTTGCTGTGCCCTTGTTCCGTCCTGTCGTGTTTTGCCTTATCTTCAGATGCTGCGTGTGAGCAGGTGTCTCTGTCCGCTACGGCCCGCGCCTACCCGAAGGGACCTGCAGCCTGTTGCCGCTTGTCCTGCTATTCTCCTCAACAACTAGAGGATTTATGTTTTCCCTGTTTGGACATCTCCTGTAAAGATTGAGGATTATGTTTTCCCTGTTTGGACTTTAATAAACTCAGTTTCTGTTAAGTCGCTTTTGGGTCCTCACTCACCTGCATAACACTCTGCGCTGATAAGCCTATTCTTTGCAATGTTATATAGCCCTATTTGGACGGGACTAGTATTGCTAGAGACGTTGGTTATGAAATTATTATCCAAGCATGTGTGTTATTCCAGAGGACGATTCCCAGGATTTGTTTTTCCAAACTGCCCCCATGTATAGACGATAATAGGCTACACTGATAACTCATGCTTAAGCTGCCAAATGTAGGCTTTAATTGTCCCCATAATATTTCAATATGAGGAAGTGTTATATTAGTGATCCATGGTAGACGTCCTTCTGAATAAACATTTCACACTGGTTTCAGAGTTCTGCAATAGAGCTATGATATTTGTGTAAATGCTTCATAGTTGTGTTCTGTGGGTGTCACTGAGTTTCATTATGCAGTGGGAATTTAGAAGTTATTTTTATTGTCAAATTAATTAAGTATTGTATTTTATCTTAAATCACGTAACAGCATTCCAAACTTGTTGAGCATTATCAAGTCCAAATATGGCACGATTCCACTATTTGTATCAGTTTGTATCACTTTCAATTCGGGACTCTTATTTTGAAGGTGAACTGCAAATTCAACTTCTCCACACACAGAAGACAACAGCTGCCGGTAAACCATAACATGATTCTAAGGAATCATGTCAGTTCTATTCATAGCATTTCTATCTGCAATGTTCCAAAACATTTTTTTTTTGTACTGAACATGCCCCACTGATCTATACGAACCCTGCTCTGCCCATCGCTTGTCTGTCAGAAAAGGCTCTGCAAATGAAAACGTGTGGTGGGTGGCCCTGGCTGACTCCAACAACAGCCGACCCCGCCCCGTACCATGTGCCGCGGTGAGTGGCTTGACAAGATCCACTGGCCCGACACATGTTTTTACTGTCCCCGGGCCAGTGGGCCATCGTTCATGTCGGATCCAGATCTCAATGTCTGAACACAGGACAAGCCAAATGTCTCAAACTGGGAGGGAAGGAGGGAAGGAGGGAGTGAAGGAACTGGAGACAGAGGATAGGCTGGGACATGGATAGAAAGAGGCAGAGGGGGAGAGAGATGGAGAGATGATGGAGAGAAAGGGCTCAGGACAGAGGACATGCCAAGAAGAGAGTGACACAGAGACAGAAGGATGGAGAGTGAGATGAAGGGAGGGAGAGAAATTGATTAGAGGACAGGGGCAAGCCAAGATACTGACAGAGAGAAAAAGAGAAGAAATGAGGTGGGAGAGGAGGGAAGGGAAATAGATGAGAGATAGGAGGATTAAGAGAAAAAGAACCAGAGTGATAGCATCCAGGTGTTCCTTCCTTCCCTCCCTCACTGTGTGTTCTCTCTTTCAATTCAGTTCAGTTAATCTCTCTCTTTTTCTGTCTATCCCCCCTTTTCTAGACCTCTTACTCTCTTTCTCATTCTGTCTCTCTCTCTGTTTCTATGTGAACCCGTCTTCTCCCTGGTGTCGTGCCCGGAAGCCCCATCTGTGACTGGCAGGCAAAGGGGGCCGGCTAACACACTTCAAAAGCCTCTGATTGGCTGCTGCCTCAATGGCTCCAGAGCCAAGAGAGACAGCCAAGGGGGTCCTTTGTGTGTATGTGTGTACGTGTGCGTGTGACAGGGATTTAGCGGTTTGATGCCTCTTGTTGTCACGGTTGGCATGGGAAAGTCTATCGTGGCGGGTGCTGTGGTATGTGAGTGTGTGTGATGTGGGTGTATGTGATGTAGAGTCCGCTCTGTTGTCTGTGTACAGTGAGAGTGTGTGATGTTGTCAGTATTAAAGGGCAGAAGCGAGAGGAAGAGAGAAGGGGAGAGGGGGCTAACTCAAACACAAATGTCCATCTGCTCCTAGTTCTTTGGTCCGTGTCTCTCTGTTGAGACATTCACACACACTTTTTACCAGAGTAGAAGAGACAACAACTGTTGTCTTTGATTTAGTTACGTTTCAGGTGGTTGTCCTTCAAGTGGTTGTACTTCAAAAGCATCTGATTGGATGCTGCCTCAATGTCTCTGGAGCCGAGAGGGCCAGCCAATGGGGTCCTGTGTGTGTGTGTGTGTGTGTGTGTGTGTGTGTGTGTGTGTGTGTGTGTGTGTGTGTGTGTGTGTGTGTGTGTGTGTGTGTGTGTGTGTGTGTGTGTGTGTGTGTGTGTGTGTGTGTGTGTGTGTGTGTGTGTGTGTGTGTGTGTGCGACAGGGATTCAGGAGTTTGGCCCCTTTTGCCTGCCAGTCACAGATGGGGCTTCTGATTGGCTGCTGCCTTAACGGCTCCAGAGCCGAGGGCAAGCCAAGGGGGGCCTTTGTGTGTGTGTGTGTGTGTGTGTGTGTGTGTGTGTGTGTGTGTGTGTGTGTGTGTGTGTGTGTGTGTGTGTGTGTGTGTGTGTGTGTGTGTGTGTGTGTGTGTGTGTGTGTGTGTGTGTGTGTGTGTGTGTGTGTGTTTGCTCCTAGTTCTTTGGTCCAGATTTGCCTGATCATTCCTGGACAGGCCTGAGAATAGGGATAGAGATAGAGAATAGGTAATGGCACATTCCCACCCAACCATTTTAAACTTCATTAGTGTCACTGGGGCTTGGATGGGGGCTAGGCAGGGCATTGTAAGCGATTGTGTGTGTAAGTGGTGAGGAAGGGGCTTGATTGGATCTTGGGGTATAAGGGTAGTGGGCAGGAATGGGGGACAGGAGCCAGCTTCTGATTAACCCTCATCATCATCTTCTCCATCGCTTCGCTCTCTCTGACAATCCACATCTTTAATGAGAGATGAAGAGCCCTTATCCTTCCATCCTTCCAGCCCTTGGGCCCTCTGCCTCAATAGCTCAATGTCTCCAGCTGTTTATTCATCCCTCCGTTGAGAGAGGAAGATCGTATGGTTGCTTGAGAAATACTGGTCCCATCTCTCCCACACGCTCAACACCACTGTCCTAACTTAGATAAAAGTAGACTGGGCCATAATATCTAATACCGTTGACACGGTTCCTTGCGGGATCCGAACCCCATCTACCGTATTCATGAGGAGTGACGGAATGCATTCATGATAAACCAACAAACACCCATGAAAGCACATATTCCAACCAAAAGCACATGCTTTCATGAACCCTATCTTGCACATGTAAAAAAAAAACATGTTGGAATAAAACTGACCAATGACCTTTAAATGAAAATAAAAATGTTTTCTCTCTCCCTTCTCCCCCCCCTTCTTTCCTCCTCTCCCCAGTCTCTCCCCCACGCCTGCCCTTCCTCCACGCAGCCCTGTGATCTGTGCGATTATTAATTCACAGTTACATTTAAACTGTCTGGACAGTGGAATAACCCCTCCGGTGATGCTCATTTTACGCTTGGCAGGACCCCCATGTGTGCCCCACTCCCAGCCTTAACCCCTGACACACGCGCATACATCCACGCGCCTAAACACACGCAACACACACGCAACACGCGCACACACCATTCCACCGCATCACCACAGCCAGTGTACATTCCCACAGTGGCGTCCTATTGCCATGCTCAATCTACTGAGCATTACAACACAGTGACAACCAGCTAGGCATTCAAATCCCACATTCTACTACTACGATATTTCACACACACTGATTCACCTGCGTGAGCACATCACACATGGCACCATGGCGTCAAAGAGGCCGATTCCGATCTATTCCAAACAGCCAAGCAAAGTCACCGTGTTCGCACACAGTCACATGCACTCTAACACTCACTAAGCAGAGCTACTAGCCCCACATTAGTACACTAGACCACACTCAGCTCCGGAATGCAATGCAACCTGGGATCACAAATATGTGCACACACACCCTTGCTGTCAAGACTGCTGATAAATGGCAGGGAAAATGAAAAGGAGTAACAGTAATCCGACACCTCCAGCGCCTCGCCAGGAGTAATTAAATACCTTCATTAGGTCAAATATTTGATTATGAGTTACTGGGGGAGATGCTGTAGTAATGACCTGCCTCTCTAGAGATGGAGGGAAGAGAGCACAGGAAGAGAGGAGAAGAGAGGCGAGGCGAGGGGAGGGGAGGGAGAAATGAGAGGGGAGGTGAGGGGAGGAAGAAATGGGAGGGGAGGGGAGGCGAGGCGAGGAAGAAATGAGAGGGGAGGGGAGGGGAGGGAGAAATGAGAGGGGAGGGGAGGGGAGGAAGAAATGGGAGGGGAGGGGAGGTGAGGCGAGGCGAGGAAGAAATGAGAGGGAGGGGAGGGAAGGGGAGGGGAGGAGAGGAAGAGAGGAGGGGAGGAGATGGAGAGGAAGATAAGTTTGGAGAGGGGAAGAGAGGGGTGGGGAGGAGAGGAAGAGAAAAGAGGAGAGGGAAGGGGAGGAAAAGAGGAGAAGGGAAGTGAGGGGAGGAGATGAGAGGAAGATAAGTTTGGAGAGGGGAAGAGAGGGGTGGGGAGGAGAGTAAGAGAAAAGAGGAGAGGGAGGGGAGGAAAAGAGGAGAGGGGAAGTGAGGGTAGGAGAGGGGAAGGGATGGGAGGAAGAGAGGAAAGGAGAGGGGGAGGGGAGGGGAGAAGGGGGTGAAGAAATGAGAGGAGAGGGAAGGGGAGGAAGAGAGGAAAGGAGAGGGGAAGGGAGGGGAGGAGTGAAGAGGGAGAGAGAGGAGGCGATGAGAGGACAGGAAGATAGGAGAAGAAGGGAGGGGAGGAGAGGAAGAGAGAAGTGTAGAGGGGAGGGGAGAGAGAAGAGGAGGAGAGGAGAGGTCGAGGGGAGGGGAGAGGTCGAGGGGAGGGGAGGAACAAAGAAGAGAAGATGGGAGAGAGAAGAGGGGATGTGAGGGAGGAGAGGGTAGGGAGGGGAGGAAGAGAGGAGAGGGGAGGGGAGGGGAGGAAAATAGAAAAGGAGATGGGAGGGGAGAGGAGGGCAGGGAGTGTTTTGTAAAAACACAGTAGAAATGCAGAGCGCAGCATCTTGCTAATGTGTTGATGAGCTCAGGCCTCTGTCTGTCTGTCTGTCTGCGGTGGAACACAGTGTGCATGTTAGACAGGATTCTCTATACCGCTGGCCTCTACAGCAACTCTCTCTGGGAAACTCATTCTCTCGTTCTATTACAATGCAATTCCACAACCATAAGACCTACTTTTCTTTTTCACCAGAGTCTACTTTGTCTTGCTCGCCCCTTATGGGTGTCCTTCCGAAGTATGTTACAACAGCGAGTTGGATGGTAGCCTACAGCCTCTATCAAGCGCTATCAAGGCGGGCTAGCTAGCTAGCGAGACCTTCCCTAAATGCTATCTTTCTCTATTGATGCTTCCTTGATTGGTAGCCTCAGGCAGGTCACCCATGATACCGGTCAGTATACGACGTCCCATCTATGTCTGAGGACGTCAGGAGATGACGTGGAAACCAGGCACTAGGAGCAACAGTGAGCGTTGTTACCTTCAAGTAGACTTTGGTTTTGTGTGCTGTGTTCCAAAGGTTGCATTTTAAAATTCAGCAATAGAAAGTTGTTTTTGCTCTCTTTGTTTTTAGACCTATCCCAAACCTTAACCCTTATCTTAACCATTCGGAGTTCATGCCTAACCTTAACCTTAGAACGATACGGAGAAGTAACTAGACACTTTGAAATATAGCGTTGGGAACAACTTTGATATATTACGTTTGAGAAACATGACTGTGAGAGCTTGTTGCTTAGCCTAGAATGTACAAGGAGACAGGGGGGGAGACTGCGCTGAGCTTGTTGCCGCGGTGATGTGATACTGTTGATGAAGCACAATTACACAGTCATGAATCACCCAGTGTGGGGCCATCACTGACTCTCTGTCCTGAGTCACGCACACACACACACACACACAAGCGAGTTACTTTCACACGCTGTACATACACACACACACACAGCATGGGGCCAACAGTACTGACAGAGTCCTATAGGGAAGGGACCGGACACACACAGAGCAGGATACATACACACACGCTCACTCCCTCACACACACAGACACACATGCCCACTTCCTCACTCGGACCACATGAAGTGTCATCTATGACCATGGATGTTTTTGTGTGTTTTTTTCCACAGAGTATATATCACCTACAAATACACACACTACACTGCCAAATAGTCCCTCAGATCAATTCCCCATGTGGCTTTCGCATCTGTCTGTATCTGTTGTGTATATCTGGGGGTGCAACTGATACAAATCAAACACGCCACCATTCCCCACACTCCACTGTCATACTCCACTGTCATACTCCACTGTCATACTCCCACTGCCTTGCCCTGTTTTTCTCCCTGATTCTCTCTCTCTCTACCTCTCTCTAAGGCGGCAGGTAGCCTAGCGGTTAGAGCATTGGGCCAGTAAGCGAAAGGTTGCTGGTTTGAATACCTGAGCTGACAAGGTATAAAATCTGCCGATGTGCCCTTGAGCAAGGCACTTAACCCTAATTTCCCCCGGAGGGAGATGTAATACTATGGCCGAACCTGTAAAACAACACAATTTCACTGCATCTATCTGGTGTATTTGACTATAAAACATGTTTTATTTCCTTTTTTTCTGTGTGTGGCTCCCGGAATGCCAATGACATCATCAAAGGATCCATCACCCAGGTGTCTCGTTGGAGGGAGTCGGGAGTGTTGGAGCATCGGCATACCTGGAACAGAGAACGCCGAGGCAACACTCCACTTTTATCTCACGCCACGGCAACCGCCACAGCAGCCGCCACGGCAACCGCCCAGGCAACACCAACCAGAGTGCAGCATATCTCTATCGCCATCGCCACGGAAACCAACCAGACCCTGGCCAGGGTTAGTCTGGGATAGTCTGTGATTGGGCATGTTCACTATTATTATTATTATTATGAGTAGTAGTTTATTACACATATGTAAGGTCTATATTACTTTGGGTATTACGGTTAAAATATGTTTATTATTTTTTGTTGTAAGTCAAACGGCAATGCTATGCATAACCCAACATAACCCAGCTATTTCCTGTGAAGCAAAGCGCCACACCCTGTTTTTATCCACCTTGTAGGTGTCCTCTCACAAGAAACACATCATTGCATTCAGTTCCCCTACACACCATTTTCCCACGTAAACATCTGCATCCTATAAGCCTGTCTTGGTGTGTGTTCTTCCTTTAACATATGTAGGGAGTGAGAGAATCTGTTTCAGTAATCTGGGCTCTACCTCTTGTGGTGTGAAGGAGAGAGGAAGAGAGGGAGAGTGGAAGAGAGAGAAAGACGCTTGAATACATTAGGTGGAGGACGAGGTGAAAACGGTGTGTTACCATGACAAAGAGATGCCCCCAGCCACGGCAGCGCTCCACTCGCACAAATTGAGCGAGAATATTCCCAGGCATGCTCCCACTCTCTGCCAAGGCGTACGAGGTTCTGAACGTCCCCTGGAACATTCTCCTTAGAGGGAAGAAAGGGGGCCGGGAATATCAGGAATCATCAATAAAGGAATGAAAAAGGCAAGAAGGTGTTAAGGGAGAGAGTGAAAGGAAAATGAGGAGGAAAACAATCGGTTTCTAATCTGGCGTTTATAATAAACTAAATTGTTGCTGCTGCTCTGGGCGACACCCCTCCTCCCACCCATCCCACACTACACTAGATCTACAAATTGTTGCGCTGTAAATGGCCATTTTGTTTTTCACACCATAACTGGCAACCTTATCAACCATATCACAAGTCAGCACCACCCCCCCCCTCCTCTCCACAAAGGCTTCACTGACAGCCCCCCAGACACTATACTTCAGGTGAGAAAAAGAGAGAGGGGAGGCAGGAGTTAACCTAGCAACCAGAGCACCAAAAGCGTTGGTGCTTTGAAAGCTAAATAAATTAGGAAGGATGGAATGAGAGTAACTGAGCAGCAGGAGGAGAGGAGGAAGTGGGATTGACCCCTAAAGACATGACCTTGACTACACATCCACCATTAGAAACATCCTCTTCTACCCATAATGCCCTCTAATTAACTCACTTTGGATCACGGAGACAGAGGTGAAGGGAGGAGGATCAGAGGAGGGGGGTAGTAGTGGGGGTGTATTTGGTGGTGGGTGTGCAGGAAGGGGACAGGATAAGAGGTGACACAGCCTCAAGCTCAGTAATAGCTGGTCTCTATGTCCCGCGATAACGATTGGAAAAGGTAGAATTAATATTAGATCTGTTGATAAACAGACTAAAAACCTGTTCTGATGCACAGACAGACATACCGACAGACACGCATGCATGCAGACAGACAGACAGACAGACAGACAGACAGACAGACAGACAGACAGACCAGACCAGACCAGACCAGACCAGACCAGACCAGACCAGACCAGACCAGACAGACAGACAGACAGACAGACAGACAGACAGACAGACAGACAGACAGACAGACAGACAGACAGACAGACAGACAGACAGACAGACAGACAGACAGACAGACAGACAGACAGACAGACAGACAGACAGACAGACAGACAGACAGACAGACAGACAGACAGACAGACAGAGGGGACTCCTAAGAGAAAACACATACAGTAGTCAAAAAGAAAGACTGACATGTTAAAATGATTCGCAGGGGAATCCTAGGGTACAGTACACACACACACACACACACACACACACACACACACACACACACACACACACACACACACACACACACACACACACACACACACACACACACACACACACACACACACACACACACACACACACACACACACACACACACACACACAGCCTGCTGTTCAGCCGTAAAGTAGAGTACAGTTGATGATTCACACAGCATGTCGAAGCCAAACTGGTGAGTGTGTGTGATTGTATCTACAGGGAAACACCAGGCTTTTCCATTGCTCCCAATTACTGAGCCAGAGAGCTGGAGTCAGCAGCTGCAGTTTCACACAATCACCCAGTCTGGGAGGAAATCATCTCCATCCAGGCTCAGCCTATAGCCGGCCGATGTAAGGGTTTTGAGAAAAGCCACTTAAACTATCATATCCAAGAGAGGAGAAAAATGACTTGATCCAGCTATTCAGAGAAATTAGGGAATATCATAAGGGAATATCATACTCTAACTTCTGTGTTATATTCTAGAATTCTATTCTATCATTTCAGAGATCAAAAGGATACTTTTACAATTTTTACAGGACTCAGATCACAGAAGTGTGTGTGTGTGTGTGTGTGTGTGTGTGTGTGTGTGTGTGTGTGTGTGTGTGTGTGTGTGTGTGTGTGTGTGTGTGTGTGTGTGTGTGTGTGTGTGTGTGTGTGTGTGTGTGTGTGTGTGTGTGTGTGTGTGTGTGTGTGCGTGGACGTGTTTAACTATACTTGTGGGGACCAGGAGTCTCCACAAGAATAGTAAACAAACAAGCATTTGACTAACTGGGGACTAGCTGGGGTCAAATGCTACTTCTAGGGGGTTTAGGGTTAAGGTTAGTGTTAGGGTTAGAATTAGGTTTAGGGTTAGGAGCTAGGGCTAGTTTTCTGGTTCAGGTTAGGTGCTATGGTTATGTTTAGGGTACGGGTTAGGGTTAAGGTTAGGGGATGAGGAAAATAGGACATTGAATGGGACTAACTTGTATGTCCCCACAAGACTGTGTGTGTGTGTGTGTGTGTGTGTGTGTGTGTGTGTGTGTGTGTGTGTGTGTGTGTGTGTGTGTGTGTGTGTGTGTGTGTGTGTGTGTGTGTGTGTGTGTGTGTGTGTGTGTGTGTGTGTGTGTGTGTGTGTGTGTGTGTGTGTGTGTGTGTGTGTGCATGCATGCATGCAGGTGTGTGTAGTGCAGCCAGGTCAGGCCAGCACTGTCTGTAATGCAGTTATACATCACAACCCAGTTCCAGCAAGCTGCTGTGTCAAAAAGCCTGCCTTCACCCCACCCATTTCTCATAGTTACCTCGCCTAACCAAATTACCCCCATCTCTCCCCTGTCCTCCATAGCCTACCGCTGCTCCCCTGCCTGCTCCCACACACACTGATAACAGCCGTAGAAATATCCAGAGAGCACAACAAAGACACACACAAGCTGCTACAGTGATATAAACTAAGATACACAGTATTTACGGTTCATATGCTCAAATATAGAGACACTCAATATACAGGTACTTACTGTAAACCACATCCCCTCCCTTATGTCCGACAGTGAATTACAGTCGCTAGTGAAAGTCTACACACCCCTTGCATAGTCTTCACATTTTTCTGCATTCAAATTGCATCTAAAAAGGGATTACGTTCGATTTGTTGGGGGTCCTCACACTACGACTCGGGAAAGCATGTGGTTTATTAGGCTACAGATGAAATAAGTTACGATGAACTTCGCAGGGTGGTGAGCTTGATGCTTCTTTCCAATACATATTGAGGGTCTTATTCTGTTGACATGATGATCGATGCGTGGCTGCCATTTGACAAAGACAAACGATATCGCCCTCATCCATAATAATCAAATCATGTAGGAAGCCTACCCGCACTGTATCTGAGAGCTGTTGGCTAGAGAGCATGTTCCAAGACCAGAATGAGCACATTTGCACAAAGTAACACAACAGTTTAATCTGACAAAACCATCAGTAGAGTTGAAAACGCAATTGAATCCCATTTAACCTTTTTTTTTTTTTTCATTTTCCACACGGAAATGTAACTGTAAAGGTTATTTGTATGTGCACTACGTCATCACCCACAGCCTTTTATCCGCAAAACGACAGAGTGATGGAAACATCTCCGGTGGGACAATGCACATATTGTTTTGCGCACATTTTTGAATATTCGCATGAAAATCTGTTGCAAATTGGCTGCCACCACAATCATTGAAAACACAAATGGATCAACAACGTTGCATTGCACTCCACAATACTTGCCTGTATAACAAAGGTATGAAATCCACTCCAAATCATCCATTCTATTTGCAACAATGGCATTACATAATACTGCAGTGCAACACCGCAAAGACATTGCCTTTTAGGCCTAAATTAAAAACTACCGATATGGGTCATATCCAATACAACTACTACAGTTTCAAGTACTGTACTGTTTTTTTTCTAGTATTGTGGTGGCAGCATCATGTTATGGGTACGCTTGTCATCTGCAGGGACTGGGGAGTTTGTCAGGATCAAAATAAATATGAAAGTCCAGGTAAAAAGATAAAAGAAAACTTGCCTGATATTTTTTTAGAGCCATGCGACCAATATATATTGTCCTGCTAATAGCCCATCCTAGAAACGTTGCAGAATTCACAACCTGCAACGCTTGTGAAAAACAACGGTGTGAAGACACACGCAATCATGATATCATTTTTTAAAATTAATTTATAAAAATGTACCTACTTTCTTTCACTTTGAATATGTGGATTAGTTTGTGTAGATCTGTAGGATTAAAAAAAAAGTTATCTCTTTTTAGATTGAATCTGAAAGCAGCAAAATGTGAAGACTGTGCAAGATGTGTGTAGACTTTCTCTCCGTCCATCCATTTCTCTGTCCAGCCGTCTGCCTGCCTGTCTCTTTGCTCTCCTCTCTCTTACACACACACTAGGTTGCATATACAATGGGTATCATAAGTATTAACCCACCCACACAGCTTGTTGTGTTACGAAGTGGGATTTCAATCGAAGTAATTGTGAATATTTTGTCATTGATCTACACAAAATACTCAGAAGTGAAAATACAATTATAGATTTTTTTAGGATGAATAAAAATGTAATATCTAAAATGTAGTTGTTGCTTAAGTATTCACACCCCCTTTTTTAGGCAAGCCTAAATTAGTTCAGGAGCTAAATGTGGCTTAACAAATCACATAATAATTTACATGGACTCATAGGGGTTGACCTGATTTTTGAGTGACGACCCCTATCTTCTGTCTCCCATACATACAACGTCTGTAAGGTCCCTCAGTCAAGTGTAGCTCAGTTGGTAGAGCATGGCGCTTGTAACGCCAGGGTAGTGGGTTCAATCCCCGGGACCACCCATACGTAGAATGTATGCACACATGACTGTAAGTCGCTTTGGATAAAAGCGTCTGCTAAATGGCATATATTATTATATATTATATTGCATTTCAAGCACAGATTCAACTGCAAAGACCTGGGAGCATTTCAAAAGCCTCATAGAGAAGGACAGTGTTTGGTAGATGGGTAAGGGTAAAAATCAGACAATTTATTATCTCTTTAAGCATGGCCAAGTTAATAATTATGCAGTGGATGATGTATTAAACCACCCAGACACATCAAAGATACAGTCTTCCTTCTGAACAGAGCTGAATGGCAGGAAGGAAACTGCTCGGGGATGTCACCATGAGGCCATTGGTGATTATAAAACAGCTAGAGTTCATTGTCTGTGATGGGAGAAAACTGAGGATGGATCAACAGCATTTTCTTTTTACCTCTATTTAACATGGCAAGTCAGTTAAGAACAAATTCTTATTTACAATAACAGCCTAGGAACAGTAGGTTAACAGCCTAGGAACAGTAGGTTAACTGGTCTAGGAACAGTAGGTTAACAGCCTAGGAACAGTATGTTAACAGCCTAGGAACAGTAGGTTAACAGCCTAGGAACAGTAGGTTAACTGCCTTGTTCAGGGGCAGAACAACAGATTTACACCTTGTCAGCTCGGGGGATCCAATCTAGAAACCTTTTGGTTACTGGCCCAACACTCTAACTACTAGGCTACCTGCCGCCCCTACACTCTAACCACTAGGCTACCTGCCGCCCCTACACTCTAACCACTAGGCTACCTGCCGCCCCTACACTCTAACCACTAGGCTACCTGCCGCCCCTACACTCTAACCACTAGGCTACCTGCCGTCCCTACACTCTAACCACTAGGCTACCTGCCGCCCCTACACTCTAACCACTAGGCTACCTGCCGCCCCTACACTCTAACCACTAGGCTACCTGCCGCCCCTACACTCTAACCACTAGGCTACCTGCCGCCCCTACACTCTAACCATTAGGCTACCTGCCGCCCCTACACTCTAACCACTAGGCTACCTGCCGCCCCTACACTCTAACCACTAGGCTACCTGCCGCCCCTACACTCTAACCACTAGGCTACCTGCCGCCCCTACACTCTAACCACTAGGCTACCTGCCGCACCTACACTCTAACCACTAGGCTACCTGCCGTCCCTACACTCTAACCACTAGGCTACCTGCCGTCCCTACACTCTAACCACTAGGCTACCTGCCGTCCCTACACTCTAACCACTAGGCTACCTGCCGTCCCTACACTCTAACCACTAGGCTACCTGCCGTCCCTACACTCTAACCACTAGGCTACCTGCCGTCCCTACACTCTAACCACTAGGCTACCTGCCGTCCCTACACTCTAACCACTAGGCTACCTGCCGTCCCTACACTCTAACCACTAGGCTACCTGCCGTCCCTACACTCTAACCACTAGGCTACCTGCCGCCCCTACACTCTAACCACTAGGCTACCTGCCGTCCCTACACTCTAACCACTAGGCTACCTGCCGTCCCTACACTCTAACCACTAGGCTACCTGCCGCCCCTACACTCTAACCACTAGGCTACCTGCCGCCCCTACACTCTAACCACTAGGCTACCTGCCGCCCCTACACTCTAACCACTAGGCTACCTGCCGCCCCTACACTCTAACCACTAGGCTACCTGCCGCCCCTACACTCTAACCACTAGGCTACCTGCCGCCCCTACACTCTAACCACTAGGCTACCTGCCGCCCCTACACTCTAACCACTAGGCTACCTGCCGTCCCTACACTCTAACCACTAGGCTACCTGCCGCCCCTACACTCTAACCACTAGGCTACCTGCCGTCCCTACACTCTAACCACTAGGCTACCTGCCGTCCCTACACTCTAACCACTAGGCTACCTGCCGCCCCTACACGCTAACCACTAGGCTACCTGCCGCCCTACACTCTAACCACTAGGCTACCTGCCGCCCCTACACTCTAACCACTAGGCTACCTGCCGCCCCTACACTCTAACCACTAGGCTACCTGCCGTCCCTACACTCTAACCACTAGGCTACCTGCCGCCCCTACACTCTAACCACTAGGCTACCTGCCGTCCCTACACTCTAACCACTAGGCTACCTGCCGTCCCTACACTCTAACCACTAGGCTACCTGCCGCCCTACACTCTAACCACTAGGCTACCTGCCGTCCCTACACTCTAACCACTAGGCTACCTGCCGTCCCTACACTCTAACCACTAGGCTACCTGCCGCCCCTACACTCTAACCACTAGGCTACCTGCCGCGCCCTACACTCTAACCACTAGGCTACCTGCCGCCCCTACACTCTAACCACTAGGCTACCTGCCGCCCCTACACTCTAACCACTAGGCTACCTGCCGTCCCTACACTCTAACCACTAGGCTACTTGCCGTCCCTACACTCTAACCACTAGGCTACCTGCCGTCCCTACACTCTAACCACTAGGCTACCTGCCGTCCCTACACTCTAACCACTAGGCTACCTGCCGTCCCTACACTCTAACCACTAGGCTACCTGCCGTCCCTACACTCTAACCACTAGGCTACCTGCCGTCCCTACACTCTAACCACTAGGCTACCTGCCGTCCCTACACTCTAACCACTAGGCTACCTGCCACCTCTACACTCTAACCACTAGGCTACCTGCCGCCCCTACACTCTAACCACTAGGCTACCTGCCGTCCCTACACTCTAACCACTAGGCTACCTGCCGCCCCTACACTCTAACCACTAGGCTACCTGCCGCCCCTACACTCTAACCACTAGGCTACCTGCCGCCCCTACACTCTAACCACTAGGCTACCTGCCGCCCCTACACTCTAACCACTAGGCTACCTGCCGCCCCTACACTCTAACCACTAGGCTACCTGCCGTCCCTACACTCTAACCACTAGGCTACCTGCCGCCCCTACACTCTAACCACTAGGCTACCTGCCGTCCCTACACTCTAACCACTAGGCTACCTGCCGTCCATACACTCTAACCACTAGGCTACCTGCCGTCCCTACACTCTAACCACTAGGCTACCTGCCGCCCCTACACTCTAACCACTAGGCTATCTGCCGCCCCTACACTCTAACCACTAGGCTACCTGCCGCCCCTACACTCTAACCACTAGGCTACCTGCCGCCCCTACACTCTAACCACTAGGCTACCTGCCGTCCCTACACTCTAACCACTAGGCTACTTGCCGTCCCTACACTCTAACCACTAGGCTACCTGCCGTCCCTACACTCTAACCACTAGGCTACCTGCCGTCCCTACACTCTAACCACTAGGCTACCTGCCGTCCCTACACTCTAACCACTAGGCTACCTGCCGTCCCTACACTCTAACCACTAGGCTACCTGCCGTCCCTACACTCTAACCACTAGGCTACCTGCCGTCCCTACACTCTAACCACTAGGCTACCTGCCGTCCCTACACTCTAACCACTAGGCTACCTGCCGTCCCTACACTCTAACCACTAGGCTACCTGCCGCCCCTACACTCTAACCACTAGGCTACCTGCCGTCCCTACACTCTAACCACTAGGCTACCTGCCGTCCCTACACTCTAACCACTAGGCTACCTGCCGCCCCTACACTCTAACCACTAGGCTACCTGCCGCCCCTACACTCTAACCACTAGGCTACCTGCCGCCCCTACACTCTAACCACTAGGCTACCTGCCGCCCCTACACTCTAACCACTAGGCTACCTGCCGCCCCTACACTCTAACCACTAGGCTACCTGCCGCCCCTACACTCTAACCACTAGGCTACCTGCCGTCCCTACACTCTAACCACTAGGCTACCTGCCGCCCCTACACTCTAACCACTAGGCTACCTGCCCCCCTACACTCTAACCACTAGGCTACCTGCCGTCCCTACACTCTAACCACTAGGCTACCTGCCGCCCCTACACTCTAACCACTAGGCTACCTGCCGCCCCTACACTCTAACCACTAGGCTACCTGCCGCCCCTACACTCTAACCACTAGGCTACCTGCCGCCCCTACACTCTAACCACTAGGCTACCTGCCGTCCCTACACTCTAACCACTAGGCTACCTGCCGCCCCTACACTCTAACCACTAGGCTACCTGCCGTCCCTACACTCTAACCACTAGGCTACCTGCCGTCCCTACACTCTAACCACTAGGCTACCTGCCGCCCCTACACTCTAACCACTAGGCTACCTGCCGCCCCTAGCATTGAAGTGTCTCCGGAATAATGACCTAAATGACAGGGTGAAAAGAAGAATAAACATATAGAGAATCAAAAATATTCCAAAACATGCAACAAGGGACTAAAGTAATACTGCAAAACTAAACATGGCAAAGGAATACACTTTTTGGCATAAATGCAAAACCTTACGTTTCGGGCAACTCCAACACAACACATCACTGAGTAACTGCCTCCTTATTTTCAAGCCTGGTGGTGGCTAAGAACACGTACACTTCTATAGGAAAACCTGCTTCAGTCTGCTTTCCACCAGATACTAGGAGAGGAATTCACCTTTCAGCAAGACAATACCCTACAACACAGTTGACGAGACAGCCTACAGAGAGGAGGTGAAGGCCCGGGGGGGGATGACATGAAAATATCCTCTCCCTCAATGTTAACAAAACGAAGGAGCTGATTGTGGACTTCAGGAGACAGCAGCGAGGGCATGCCCCCGTCCACATCGACGGGGCCGCAGGGGAGAAGATAAAATGCTTCAAGTTCCTCGGCGTGCACATAACTGAGAGCCTGAAACGGTCCAAATTCGACATGGCCCCCAAGACCCTTACGGATATCTACAGATGCACCGTTGAGAGCATCCTGTTGGGACGTATCATTACCTGGTATGGCAATTGCACCGTCCGCAACCGCAGGGCTCTCCAGAGGGTGGAGCCGATGTCCCAACGCATCAAAAAATCTAAAAGTATTCAGACCCTTTACGCAATACTTTGTTGAAGCACATTTTGCAGCGATTACAGCCTCGAGTCTTCTTGGGTATGACGCTACAAGCGTGGCACACCTGTATTTCAGGAGTTTCTTTCATTCTTCTCTGCAGATCCTCTTTAGCTCTGTCAGGTTGGATGGGGAGCATTGATGCACTGCTATTTTCTGGTGTCTTCAGAGATGTTCGAGCAGGTTCAAGTCTGGGCTCTGGCTGGGCTACACAAGTGAATTCAGAGACTTTTCCCCAAGCCATTCCTGCGTTGTCTTGGCTGTGTGCTTAAGGTCGTTGCCCTGTTGGAAGGTGAACTTACACCCCAGTCTGAGATCCTGATTGCTCTGGAGCAGGTTTTCATCAAGAATCTCTCTGTACTTTGCTCTGTTCATCTTTCCCTCGATCCTGACTAGTCTCCCAGTCCCTTCCACTGGAAAAAATACTCACAGCTTAATGTTGCCACCACCATGCTTCACCATAGGGATGGTGCCAGGTTTCTTTCAGATGTGACGCTTGGCTTTCAGGCCAAAGAGTTCAATCTTGGTTTCATCAGACGAGACAATCTTGTTTCTCATGGGCCGAGAGTCCTTTAGGTGTGTTTTGGCAAACTCCAAGCAGGCTGTCATGTGCCTTTGAGACAGACACAATTCTGTCTCAGAGCTCTACGGACAATTCCTTCGACCTCATAGCTTGGTTTTTGCTCTGACATGCACTGTCAACTGTATAGACAGATGTGTGCCTTTCCAAATCATGTCATATCAATTGAATTTACCACAGGTGGAATGATCTCAAGGATGATCAATGGAAACAGGATGCACCTGAGCTCAAATTCGAGTCTCATAGCAGAGGGTCTAAATTCTAAAAACATGTTTGCATTTTGAGATTATAGTGTACTGTGTTTAGCTTGATTAGGAACATTCTATATTTAATCCGTTTTAGAATAAGGCTGTAACGTAATAAAATGTGGAAAAAGGGAAGGGGTCTGAATACTTTTTGAATGCACAGTATATACTGTATTCTAGTCAAGGCTCATCCTATGTAACTCCTGCTGTACACAACTTTTCTATTAATATAGAGAGAATGTTTCTTCCACTTTGACATTAAAGAGTATTTTGTGTAGATCTTTGACAACAAAAAAAATACAATTAAATCCATTTGAATCCCACTTTGTAACCCAATAAAATGTAATGAAATACAAAGGGGGTGAATACATATGACAGGCGCTGTAACGGCAAGCAGGCAGGCAGGCAGGCAGGCAGGCAGGCAGGCAGGCAGGCAGGCAGGCAGGCAGGCAGGCAGGCAGGCAGGCAGGCAGGCAGGCAGGCAGGCAGGCAGGCAGGCAGCAACAGCTTGTGTCTCAGCTGGGTCTTTGACCTCTGTGCTGTATTGCACTGTCAGAGAGTTGGAGGAAGAGATGGAGAGAAAGAGAGAGTCGGGAAACAAAAGAGCAGGGATGGCTAGGCAACATGACAGAATGACCCGAGACAGCTTCTGTCACTCAAAACCACGACTACAGGCCTCACCCACCGGGGAGAAGTCAACATTGGTGAGAGAGTTAGGGAGGGGGGGGGGGGTGGAGAGGAAGAGAGACTATTGAGTGCAAGAAAGAGACGGAGAGAGAGCTGATTGGAAAAGAGAGAGGGTAGAGAGAGATAAGTAAATGGATAGAAAAAGGTTTACTGCATAGGTAGGTAGACACGCAGAGGAAAAGTGAATAAGGTTTTTGCCAAGAGTGCTTTTTTTTCCCAAGGCAGAGTCAGGGAGATAGCAGGAGGTGGATACTAACTCCATGCTTTCACACAGGAGCAAAAATACTTCAGGAAAGTCCTGTCACATTGCATTGGCATCAAAGTCAACATACAAAACCGCTGCTGCCAGCTATTGCCTCCAAGCTGCTGCCAAAGGGAGGGGAGAGGAGGAGGGGGGGAACAAACTCTACTGACACTGTTTTAATATCTACTGTAACATGGCTTCTCCCCCCCCCCTTCTGTCTCAATGCAGTGGCCTTGCCCTACACTCAGTCCAGTTCCCTTGGTCAGAGCAGGACAGTGTTAGGGACACTATGGATTACAGGGACACCACAGAGCTAGTGGAGCCTCTAAAGGGGGTAGAGAGAGGATTAGAGATTAACTATGGTGATAACAAAACAGGCTGACAATAAGTCCCCCTCTCCCCAGTGTGTCACACAGAAAGGATTAGAAACGGAGAAATCATTTCTCTTTGTGTTGCAGAGCAATATTTTCAGACCACATCGTCAAAAAAAAAAAATCAATGTGCGTGAGTGTGGGTGGTGTGTGTACTCTATAGATCTACAGTTTCTGGGGGGGGGGGGACAAGAGTCATAATACTATTTGACGTATTGATCTTTTAGACGCAAGGACAATGTCTCCACCTCTCTCCCTTTCACCATCTCTCCCTCCACTTTCCCTTTATTCTCCCTCCACTTTCCCTTTATTCTCCCTCCACTTTCCCTTTATTCTCCCTCCACTGTCCCTTTATTCTCCCTCCACTGTCCCTTTATTCTCCCTCCACTTTCCCTTTATTCTCCCTCCACTGTCCCTTTATTCTCCCTCCACTGACCCTTTATTCTCCCTCCACTTTCCCTTTATTCTCCCTCCACTTTCCCTTTATTCTCCCTCCACTTTGCCTTTATTCTCCCTCCACTGACCCTTTATTCTCCCTCCACTTTCCCTGTATTCTCCCTCCACTTTCCCTTTATTCTCCCTCCACTTTCCCTTTATTCTCCCTCCACGTTCCCTTTATTCTCCCTCCACTTTCCCTTTATTCTCCCTCCACTTTCCCTTTATTCTCCCTCCACGTTCCCTTTATTCTCCCTCCACTTTCCTTTTATTCTCCCTCACTTTCCCTGTCTCATAACGTCCTGTTTCCACGAGGAGTAAGAGGAGCCGGCGAAGCATACACTCTGTCCTGCGCTCTGATGACATCACACACACCTCACACACCCGCACACACACACTCGTGAGCTGACCCGACACATCGCACTGTGAGCCACATCAGCACAGTGGGTGTATCGGGGACGGCACACATGCCATGTAGACAGGTAAACACACACGAACACGACAGCATTCGATTTCTATCCTGTCGTCTAAACTCACTCTACAATTGTATTTCTAGCCATTTCTTTCTCTCCTCTTGCTACTGTACAGCAGATGAAGGCCTACCACTGTGACCGATGATAAGGCGCTAATGTCCTGGCCTTGAGTCAAGGTGTGAGTGTAACAGTGATGCCTCAATGGTATTTTAGCCAGACATGGATTCATATAAGGTACTGATGGCAAGGTCATCTTACAGCAACGGCATCAATTTAAAGTAGCTCCGATAGGGGATTATGATACTTGCTGCATCATTGTCATTATAAGTTATTTCTAAAGCTCCCTCGTACTGTACAGTTCGACAGGCTATCAGTCACAAACATCCAAGTATCAGACGAATATTCTTGTTTTTTGGTCTTTCAGACAGCGGCCAAGTGGAATTCTCCCTTATGCATCGTCATAGAGAGACAGGCCTCCTCCCTGCAAAATCAAAGATCCCCAAAATAACACATCCAATTCAAATGGATATATTTGAAACCCCCCCCCAAAGATTGGGCCACATACTATGAAGGACAAGGGTGTGGATCAAATCAGGGTGTGGATCAAATATACAGAATCCCAGCCAAAAACCACAGAGAGCAAGCAATGCAGATGTAGAAGCACGGTGGCTCAACAAAACTCCCTAGCAAGACAGGAACCTAGGTAGAAACCTAGAGAGGAACCAGGCTCTGAGGGGTGGCCAGTAGGATGTGTGTAATAGAGTGTGATATCTAGTACTTCAATGCCTGGCTGCATCCTCCTCTCTCAGACAGAGTGATAGACAGACATAAAGACCAGATGGATACACAGACAGCAAACTCCCAGGAAACAGACACCCAAAACATTCAACCGACTAAAGGGAACAACAAATAGGACACATTTGACAAAATATACACATACTTTCAAATGCACTTCCACCATCCCTATTTAGTGAGACCGGAAAGGAGAAGGATCTAACGATACTCCCCAGAAAATATACACTTTCCCTGTGCTAAAGGGATTATTGGTCCACCCCACCTCTTCAGCTTGAGGGAGCCTTCCTAAACAGGGGCCAATAAGGTTTTATGTCTGTCATACTATCCAACTAAAGAGATACTAATGGTTAAGCAGTGCACTGTTGACCAATGAGAAAGAGATAGAAGTTACCAGAGTTACACAAGCATTCCTTTCTAACTGTGTTATGAGCAGGTGGTGCCAATGTTGTTGTTGTTGTTGTTGTTGTTGATGCTCTGGTTGGGTACATAGAGATTCCCCCCTTCTTTATTCTGCTCTTTCCCTGCCTCTCTCCCTCCCTCTCTTATGTATTCTGTTTGTGAAGATTACAAACACAACCCCTACACAAAGGGCTCTGGGAAAACTCCAGACTACAGAGGGTTTGCGAGTACAAAGACACCTGTCCCTCAGCTCTGAGGTAAAGCAGCTACCACCTCGTTCACAGGAGAGACGGTGCTGGTGGGAACGACAGACAGACAGACAGACAGACAGACAGACAGACAGACAGACAGACAGACAGACAGACAGACAGACAGACAGACAGACAGACAGACAGACAGACAGGCAGGCAGGCAGGCAGGCAGGCAGGCAGGCAGGCAGGCAGGCAGGCAGGCAGGCAGACAGACAGACAGACAGACAGACAGACAGACAGACAGACAGACAGACAGACAGACAGACAGACAGACAGACAGACAGACAGACAGACAGACAGACAGACAGACAGACAGACAGACAGACAGACAGGAGGCGTGTTAAGAGGATGTCTCTTCCTGTTCTAGTGCTGGTCTAGAAAACGCGGTCCTTCTGCCTTTCTGCCCGTCTGTCTGAAAATGCTGATGTCGCTAGCATCAATTAGCTACGTGGCCCCCATGGCCTGAGGACTGATGGATTGATTGACTGCCAAGCTGACTGTTGCTTATACAGCTTCCAAGGAAATGTGCCTGAATGTATTAAAACAAATTGATCAGGGGTTTTTGTGACATCTCAGCAAGATTCTGTGCTCATTGTGACATATTAAAAACTGTTCTTCTTGTGGCCTTTAGGATGGCACATATACATTCCATTGTTCCATGTCCAGATCACACCACTCTCCTCATTGTGACATCACAGATACATTTTCTTTGGGGAACCCTATTCCTCACGCTCAGATTCTCCCAGCACACTGTGCCAGCAGTTTTTGAATGGAAGAGAGAGAGAGAGAGTGTGATAGGGAGAAGACAGGATCACATAAAGACAGCGAGAGAGAGAGACAGTGAGAGAAAGAGAGAGTGAGAGAGAGAGAGAGAAGGAGAGAGAGAGAAAAAAAAGAGAGAGAGAGTATATTGTTGTTATTTTTGTATTTAATTTTGTATTATTATTTACTACCATTTTATATTATTATTTGTAACTGTTTATCATTTTATTACAATGTATATTGTATACATTGTTGCTTTGGAAATATTGACACAATGTTTTTGTGGCGTACCTCTGTGAGAGCGTCCCTACCGGCTGGCTGCTTGATATTAGCCCTAGATTTAGTAATTGTGTGTTTGAGTGTGGTACGCTGCAGGATGGAATCTGCAATCAGAGTCTCTCTCTCTTTCTCGCTATTTCGTATCCAGCCAGCCTCAGTGCTCCCGCACCCTACTCTCCCTGCAGCCCCTGCGGCCCCTCCTCTCTCCACCACTCAGGGACGACCGGGGTCAATAACAGCTGTGGTGATGCACTGTAATTGATGTCATCATTTCAATTTCAGCTGATTACAGTGAAGAGCTTCTCATCGTCTGACCCCGGCTCAGTGGGTAAATGAAAGACACACTATAGAGAGGCCTATAGAGAGGCCCAAGCCCCCACACCGCACGCCACTTCTTGGCTGGCTGAATGGTTTTCTATGGCTATGTAATTTAGATGTAATGACTGTGTGTTACAGGGCTGTCTGGGGTAAATGGCCATGTCATTTTCACTTAGTAGGAGTTTATTATTGTGATCATCCGGCCCCAGCCTCAACACTGCCATTTCTGCCTGATGTGACTGGCTTGGCTGTAAACTGAGATGATTAAGTCCTCAGCTGACATGTGATACTAGAGCGGGATGGGGAGGACTGTACAGTACAGTAGCTCTGTATAAACTGTAGTGTGGAGTATCTCTCCTCTGTTACACGGCAACAAGAGTGACCGTGATAGGCACAGCCATCCAGGAGAATGTGTCATCCTATGGAACTAAATATAGAATACTCCATAGCTAACCATTTATATACTGTATTTATTTTGTTTATTTTACCATAATAGGCAGAATCGAACGCACAACCAAAGATGATTTGTGAAGGTGCTGGAGGCAAAAGGCAAAGCTGGAGAAACAGGCAAAAGTCTCCACACACCTTTATTTTACAAGACACGTTCAAATTAGAACAAACTCTTATTTAGAATGACGGCCTGGCAGATTGTATTTATAGACATATAGAGGCATCACATTTAACTGGTAAGAATGGTGAGAAAGCACTGTGAATGAATGTGTAACCACAACTTTGAGAGCATCTAAGAGTAACATCACAAAACGCTAAAAGCTATTGTTTGGGGCCTTGGCAAATCCGATCGGATCTAGAACCATCCATTTGGAACACCTGTAAATGCTTTTCGCTTTTGCGCTTGTTTCTTTATTCCGAGGTGGTTATAAAATAGTATTTTCAACGCAAATACCAAAATAACATGAGCATCTGGCAGCTCATGCTGTGCACTAATAACACACATACTCACACATACACACACACACACACACACACACACACAGACAGACAGACACAACCTCAGAACCTATGGGCTATGAAACGCAGCACCTGTGTCTAACATCTCGTTATGTTATCAACAACCAACTGTGCTGCTTCTAACATAACAGTTCATCCTCCATAGAAAGGAGAAAGAGAGCAACACCCTTCCCCTTACAACCCCACTTGTGTGAGCAACTCTTAACTAGGGAATAGAACAGGACTAAAACAAGAGAAGACAGCCTGCTAAAGGAGCCATGTGGACCTGTCTGTCTGTCTGTCTGTCTGTCTGTCTGTCTGTCCGTCCGTCCGTCCATCCGCCCGCCCGCCCGCCCGCCCTGTCCGCCCGCCCGCCCGTCTGTCCGCCCGCCCGCCCGCCCGCCCGTCCCGTCTGCCTGCCGCCCGTCCGTCCGTCCGTCCGTCCGTCCGTCCGTCCGTCTGTCTGTCTGTCTGTCTGTCTGTCTGTCTGTCTGTCTGTCTGTCTGCCTGCCTGCCTGTCTGTCAGCCTGCCTGTCTCTTTTTCGTTCTCTGTCTCTCTGTCTGTCTGTCAGCCTGCCTGTCTCTGTCTCTTTTTCGTTCTCTGTCTCTCTGTCTGTCTGTCAGCCTGCCTGTCTCTGTCTCTTTTTCGTTCTCTGTCTCTCTGTCTGTCTGTCAGCCTGCCTGTCTCTGTCTCTTTTTCGTTCTCTGTCTGTCTGTCTGTCTGTCTGTCTGTCTGTCTGTCTGTCTGTCTGTCTGTCTGTCTGTCTGTCTGTCTGTCTGTCTGTCTGTCTGCCTGTCTGCCCGTCCGTCCGCCCGTCTGCCCGACCGCCTGTCTGTCTGTCTGTCTGTCTGTCTGTCTGTGTCTGTCTGTCTGTCTGCCTGCCTGTCTGTCAGCCTGCCTGTCTCTTTTTCGTTCTCTGTCTCTCTGTCTCTCTGTCTGTCTGTCAGCCTGCCTGTCTCTGTCTCTTTTTCGTTCTCTGTCTCTCTGTCTGTCTGTCAGCCTGCCTGTCTCTGTCTCTTTTTCGTTCTCTGTCTGTCTGTCTGTCTGTCTGTCTGTCTGTCTGTCTGTCTGTCTGTCTGTCTGTCTGTCTGTCTGTCTGTCTGTCTGTCTGTCACCCGTCCGCCCGCCCGCCCGCCCGCCCGTCCGTCCGTCCGTCCGTCCGTCTGTCTGTCTGTCTGTCTGTCTGTCTGTCTGTCTGTCTGTCTGTCTGTCTGTCTGTCTGTCTGTCTGTCTGTCTGTCTGTCTGTCTGTCTGTCTGTCTGTCTGTCTGTCTGTCTGTCTGTCTGCCTGTCTGTCAGCCTGCCTGCCTGTCTCTTTTTCGTTCTCTGTCTCTCTGTCTCTCTGTCTGTCTGTCAGCCCGAGCTCAACCGCTTCGTTTTCTGGAGGGATCGGGAGGTTCCTTGTTTCAAGGAGCCTGCCTGTCTCTGTCTCTTTTTCGTTCTCTGTCTCTCTGTCTGTCTGTCAGCCTGCCTGTCTCTGTCTCTTTTTCGTTCTCTGTCTCTCTGTCTGTCTGTCTGTCAGCCTGCCTGCCTGTCTGTCTGTCTGTCTGTCTGTCTGTCTGTCTGTCTGTCTGTCTGTCTGTCTGTCTGTCTGTCTGTCTGTCTGTCTGTCTGTCTGTCTGTCTGTCTGTCTGTCTGTCTGTCTCTCTCTCTCTCTCTCTCTCTCTCTCTCTCTCTCTCTCTCTCTCTCTCTCTCTCTCTCTCTCAGTGAGGGATGTAATCTAGGTCTGAATCTGTGGGTGTCGAGACACAAAAGCAGTGCCTCTCCTCTCCTCCCTGGCACTTTTAATAGCATCATTAGGAGGGCTATCCCCCTGTCTCTACCGCTAGTGGCCAAGGGAAAGGGGGGGGGGTAAGGAGCGAGAAACAGAGGTGGAAAATGGAGAGAGAACAAGCGAGGGAAGGGGAGGAGAGAGATGGGGGTGCAGGAGGGGGAAACAGAAAGAGAGAGAGAGATTTAAAAAAGAGCAGGGGCGTCTAGGCAACGTGACAGGTTTAACCCGAGACAGCGCCTGTCACTCATAACCATGACTACAGGCGAGGGAGAGAAAATATTAACACTCTCTGATCACCATACATCTCTCAACTCAGAATTTTGGAATTTAGTTGAAATTTGAATTGAATTGGCCACACCCCACAGGATATAGAATTTGAGTTTGAGTGACAGGAAGTGGAATTTAATTCAGTGCAATTCAGAGAAATCCCACTCAGTCACAGAACATGAGTTTTATTGAATCTGACAGGTCACACTTCCAGATACCAAAGGATATATGTTAGTCAAAGATGTAAGAGTATGAAGATAGGCTAAAACTGTGTCTCCAATAGAAATCCCAGATCAAACTTGTAGGTGATATCATGGCGACGTTGGCTAGCTAAGCACGTTCACAGAAATACGTAATCGGGTATAATGGTTTCATTTCCTGTTAAGGGATTCAGGATTTGTCGTTTTCTGTTTGGACTTGGATAAACTCTGTTTCTGTTAAGTCGTTTTGGGTCTCTTTCACCTGCATGACAGAAACAGAAGAGAGATTTAAAAAAGAGCAGGGGCGTCCCGTGACAGGTTTAACCCGAGACAGCGCCTGTCACTCATAACCATGACATCGTCTTGCGCAATTCAGAGAAATCCTCACCATGAGTTTTATTGAATCAGAACTCCGCATATGCAGGCGTCAACCATTTAATTTTCTGGGCTTCTTTTTGAGGGCCTCAGGCAACTTGAGGAACAACTTGAAGGTTAAACTAATGCACGCTGGGAAATGTAGTATTTTCCCCATATTGAACAGAATTGAAGTGATTAAGGAAATATAATAACTAAGAATTAGAGGTCGACCGATTATGATTTTTCAACGCCGATACAGATACCGATTATTGGAGGGCCAAAAAACCCAATACCGATTAAATAGGCCGATTTCTTTATGTATATATATATATTTGCAATAATGGCAATTACAACAAAACTGAATGAACAATGAACACTATTATTTGAACTTAATATAATACATAAAAAATATATATTTAGCCTTAAATAAATAATGAAACATGCTAAATTTGGTTTAAATAATGCAAAAACACAGTGTTGGAGAAGAAAGTAAAAGTGCAATATGTGCCATGTAAAAAAGCTAACGTTTAAGTTCCTTGTTCAGAACATGAGAACAAATGAAAGCTGGTGGTTCAATATCCCAGTTCTTCAATATCCCAGTTAATAAGTTTTAAGTTGTAGTTATTATAGGAATTATGACGCATCGACTATTTCTCTCTATACCATTTGTATTTCATATAAAGTTGAAGTTGGAAGTTTACATACACCTTAGCCAAATGCATTTAAACTCAGTTTTTCACAATTCCTGTCATTTAATCCAAGTAAAAATTCCCTGTTTTAGGTCAGTTAGGATCAGCACTTTATTTTAAGAATGTGAATTGCCAGAATAATAGTAGAGAGAATTATTTATTTAAGCTTTTATTTCTTTCATCACATTCCCAGTTGGTCAGAAGTTTACAAACACTCAATTAGTATTTGGTAGCATCACCTTTAAATTGGTTAACTTGGGTCAAACATTTCGGGTAGCCTTCCACAAAAAGTTTGGTGAATTTTGGCCCATTCCTCCGGACAGAGCTGGTGTAACTGAGTCAGGTTTGTAGGTCTCCTTGCTCGCATACGCTTTCTCAGGTCTGTCCACAAATTATCTATTGGATTGAGGTCAGGGCTTTGTGATGGCCACTCCAATACCTTGACTTTGTTGTCCTTAAGCCATTTTGCAACAACTTTGGAAGTATGCTTGGGGTCATTGTCCATTTGGAAGACCCGTTTGCGACCAAGCTTTAACATCCTGACTGATGTCTTGAGATGTTGCTTCAATATATCCACATAATTTTCCTGCCTCATGATGCCACCTATTTTGTGAAGTGCACCAGTCCCTCCTGCAGCAAATCTCCCCCACAACATGATGCTGCCACCCCCGTGTTTCACGGTACACAGCTTGTAAGCCTCCCCCTTTTTCCTCCTAACATAACGATGGTTATTATGGACAAACAGTTCTATTTTTGTTTCATCAGACCAGAGGACATTTCTCCAAAAAGTATGATCTTTGTCCCCATGTGCAGTTGCAAACCATAGTCTGGCTATTTTATGGTATGTTTTGGAGCAGTGGCTCCTTCCTTGCTGAGCGGCCTTTCAGGTTATGTCGATATAGGACTCGTTTTACTATAGATATAGATACTTTTGTACCTGTTTCTTCCAACATATTCACAAGGTCCTTTGCTGTTGTTCTGGGATTGATTTGCACTTTTCTCACTAAAGTATGTTCATCTCTAGGAGACATAATGTGTCTTCTTCCTGAGTGGTATGACGGCTGTGTGGTCCCATGGTGTTTATACTTGTGTACTATTGTTTGTACAGGTGAACGCGGTACCTTCAGGCGTTTGGAAATTTCTCCCAAGGATGAACCAAACTTGTCTTGGCTGATTTCTTTTGATTTTCCCATGATGTCAAGCAAAGTTTGAAGGTAGGCCTTGAAATACATCCACAGGAACACCTCTAATTGACTCAAATTATGTCAATTAGCCTATCAGAAGCTTCTAAAGCCATGACATAATTAAGTGGAATTTTCCAAGCTGTTTAAAGGCACAGTCAACTTAGTGTATGTAAACTTCTGACCCTCTGGAAATGTGATACTGTGAATTATAAGTACATTTACATTTACATTTAGGTCATTTAGCAGACGCTCTTATCCAGAGCGACTTACAAATTGGTGCATTCACCTTATGACATCCAGTGGAACAGTCACTTTACAATAGTGCATCTAAATCTTAAAGGGGGGGGGGGTGAGAGGGATTACTTATCCTATCCTAGGTATTCCTTAAAGAGGTGGGGTTTCAGGTGTCTCCGGAAGGTGGTGATTGACTCCGCTGTCCTGGCGTCGTGAGGGAGTTTGTTCCACCATTGGGGGGCCAGAGCAGCGAACAGTTTTGACTGGGCTGAGCGGGAGCTGTACTTCCTCAGTGGTAGGGAGGCGAGCAGGCCAGAGGTGGATGAACGCAGTGCCCTTGTTTGGGTGTAGGGCCTGATCAGAGCCTGGAGGTATTGAGTGAAATAATCTGTCTGTAAACAATTGTTGGAAAAATGACTTGTGTCATGCACAAAACTGTAGTTTTGTTAGCAAGAATTTTGTGGAGTGGTTGAAAAACTAGTTTTAATGACTCCAACCTAAGTGTATGTAAACCTCCTACTTCAACAGTACCTTTGACTATTGGATGTTCTAATAGGCCCTTTAGTATTGCCAGCCTAATCTCAGGAGTTGATAGGCTTGAAGTCATAAACAGTGCTGTGAAGCAAGCATTGCTAAGAGCTGCTGGCAAACGCAATTAAGGGTGAATGAATGCTTACGAGCCTGCTGCCGCCTACCACCGCTCAGTCAGACTGCTCTATCAAATCGTAGACTTAATTATAATATAATAAACACAGAAATACGAGCCGTTGGTCATTAATATGGTCAAATCCGGAAACTATAATTTCAGTGAAATACGGAACCGTTCCGTATTCTAAATAAAGTCTAAATATTGTTGTTACATTGCACAACCTTCAATGTTATTTCGCAAATTAGTTCGCTGTTGCATATACCCTGACTCTGGGTGCAATGAACGCAAGAGAAGTGGCACAATTTCCCTAGTTAATATTACCTGTTAACATGAATTTCTTTTAACTAAATATATAGGTTTAAAACAATATACACTGCTCAAAAAATAAAGAGAACACTTAAACAACACAATGTAACTCTGTCAATCACACTTCTGTGAAACTGTCCACTTAGGAAGCAACACTGATGGACAATAAATTCCACATGCTGTTGTGCAAATGGAATAGACAACAGGTGGAAATTATAGGCAATTAGCAAGACACCCCCAATAAAGGAGTGGTTCTGCAGGTGGTGACCACCGACCACTTCTCAGTTCCTATTCTTCCTGGCTGATGTTTTGGTCACTTTTGAATGCTGGCGGTGCTTTCGCTCTAGTGGTAGCATGAGACAGAGTCTACAACCCACACAAGTGGCTCAGGTAGTGCAGCTCATCCAGGATGGAACATCAATGCGAGCTGTGGCAAGAAGGTTTGCTGTGTCTGTCAGCGTAGTGTCCATAGCATGGAGGCGCTACCAGGAGACAGGCCAGTACACCCGGAGATGTGGAGGAGGCCATATGAGGGCAACAACCCAGCAGCAGGACCGCTACCTCCGCCTTTGTGCAAGGAGGAGCAGGAGGAGCACTGCTAGAGCCCTGCAAAATGACCTCCAGCAAGCCATAAATGTTTATGTGTCTTCTCAAATGGTCAGAAACAGACTCCATGAGGGTGGTATGAGGGCCCGAAGTCCACAGTTGGGGGTTGTGCTTACAGCCCAACACCGTGCAGGACGTTTGGCATTTGCCAGAGAACACCAAGATTGGCAAATTCGCCACTGGCGCCCTGTGCTCTTCACAGATGTAAGCAGGTTCACACTGAGCACATGTGACAGACGTGACAAAGTCTGGAGACGCCGTGGAGAACGTTCTGCTGCCTGCAACATCCTCCAGCATGACCGGTTTCGCGGTGGGTCAGTCATGGTGTGGGGTGGCAGTTCTTTGGGGGGCCGCACAGCCCTCCATGTGCTCGCCAGAGGTAGCCTGACTGCAATTAGGTACCGAGATGAGATCCTCAGACCCCTTGTGAGACCATATGCTGGTGCGGTTGGCCCTGGGTTCTTCCTAATGCAAGACAATGCTAGACCTCATGTGCCTTCCTTCAAGAGGAAGGCATTGATGCTATGGACTGGCCCGCCATTCCCCAGACCTGAATCCATTGAGCACATCTGGGATATCATGTCTCGCTCCATCCACCAACGCCACATTGCACCACAGACTGTCCAGGAGTTGGCGGATGCTTTTGTCCAGGTTTGGGAGGAGATCCCTCAGGAGACCATCCGCAACCTCATCAGGAGCATGCCCAGGCGTTGTAGGGAGGTCATACAGGCACGTGGAGGCCACACACACTACTGAGCCTCATTTTGACTTGTTTTAAGGACATTACATCAAAGTTGGATAGCCTGTAGTGTGGTTTTCCACTTTAATTTGGAGTGTGACTCCAAATCCAGACCTCCATGGGTTGATAAATTTGATTTCCATCAATAATATTTGTGTGATTTTGTTGTCAGCACATTCAACTATGTAAAGAAAAAAGTATTTAATAAGAATATTTCATTCAATCAGATCTAGGATGTGTTATTTTAGTGTTCCCTTTATTTTTTGAGCAGTGTACTTCTGTGTATTGATTTTTAGAAAGGCATTGATGTTTGGTTGCTTTTTCACGAATGCGCTTTTGTTAAAACATCCCCCGTTTGGCGAAGTATGCTGTGATTAGCTGATAAATTAACAGGCACCGCATTGATTACATGCAATGCAGGACAAGCTAGTTAACCTAGTAATATCATCAACCATGTGTAGTTAACTAGTGATTATGTGAAGATTGATTGTTTTTTATAAGATAAATTTAATGTTAGCTAGCAACTTACTTTGGCTCCTTGCTGCACTCGCGTAACAGGTGGTCAGCCTGCCACTCAGTCTCCTCATCGAGTGCAATGTAATCGGCCATAATCGGCGCCCAAAAATGCCGATTACCGAATGTTATGAAAACTTGAAATCGGCCCTAATTAATCAGCCATGCCGATTAATCGGGCGACCTCTACTAAGAATATCCACATACGGGTTTTGTTTTCCTCTATCATTAATTGTAGCCCTTTCCACTCACAGACACTGTCATCCCGTGTCATTAACAAGCACCTTAATAGGAACTTAGGTGCTTTGCGTCGCAGCGCTGCATGGGTTTTGACTAACAGCCGTTATAAACTTGAGAAGCGAGCAAGACAAGAAGATGCCCCCAACCCTCCAGCGAATTAGGCTACATTTGCACAGTTGTTGCTGCCTGACTGAGGGAAATGTGTTCTGAAAGATGAGTTGTTGAAGATCATAATATATAAATACCACTTTGATGTCATACCAGCAAACCACACACCCACGAGTCCAAATGTGCATATTTGAAAAATCGTGTTATTTACGATATCAACATTCATGATCAATGTGTTCGATCCACCGTTACAAAGATGACATGCGTTATACCCTGGGTTGTCCTGAACAGAATGTTTGACATATTGCGAAGGAAATTAGTCACGGAACACACGCTTGAATGCACTCATGACTCCATTCTATGCGCAATCAAAATGACAATCTCTCAGTCTGAAGTGCCGTTTGAAAGCCTAACCCTGTAAGATCAGATTTTATAACGTACTGTAGCTAGCCATGCTGGCAATAGATTAAGCCTTCAACATGATGGAATGTTTTTAGATTGGGTAAACAACAACAGTAATTGTGTGATGGTGGGGACACAGGGCTGTGTTCCTGTACAAACAACAGTAAATGTGTGATGGTGGGGACACAGGGCTGTGTTCCTGTACAAACAACAGTAAATGTGTGATGGTGGGGACACAGGGCTGTGTTCCTGTACAAACAACAGTAATTGTGTGATGGTGGGGACACAGGGCTGTGTTCCTGTACAAACAACAGTAATTGTGTGATGGTGGGGACACAGGGCTGTGTTCCTGTACAAACAACAGTAATTGTGTGATGGTGGGGACACAGGGCTGTGTTCCTGTACAAACAACAGTAATTGTGTGATGGTGGGGACACAGGGCTGTGTTCCTGTACAAACAACAGTAATTGTGTGATGGTGGGGACACGGGGCTGTGTTCCTGTACAAACAACAGTAATTGTGTGATGGTGGGGACACAGGGCTGTGCTCCTGTACAAACAACAGTAATTGTGTGATGGTGGGGACACAGGGCTGTGCTCCTCTACAAACAACAGTAATTGTGTGATGGTGGGGACACGGGGCTGTGTTCCTGTACAAACAACAGTAATTGTGTGATGGTGGGGACACGGGGCTGTGCTCCTGTACAAACAACAGTAATTGCGTGATGGTGGGGACACGGGGCTGTGTTCCTGTACAAACAACAGTAATTGTGTGATGTTGGGGACACGGGGCTGTGTTCCTGTACAAACAACAGTAATTGTGTGATGGTGGGGACACAGGGCTGTGTTCCTGTACAAACAACAGTAATTGTGTGATGGTGGGGACACAGGGCTGTGCTCCTCTACAAACAACAGTAATTGTGTGATGGTGGGGACACGGGGCTGTGTTCCTGTACAAACAACAGTAATTGTGTGATGGTGGGGACACGGGGCTGTGCTCCTGTACAAACAACAGTAATTGCGTGATGGTGGGGACACGGGGCTGTGTTCCTGTACAAACAACAGTAATTGTGTGATGGTGGGGACACAGGGCTGTGTTCCTGTACAAACAACAGTAATTGTGTGATGGTGGGGACACAGGGCTGTGTTCCTGTACAAACAACAGTAATTGTGTGATGGTGGGGACACAGGGCTGTGCTCCTGTACAAACAACAGTAATTGTGTGATGGTGGGGACACAGGGCTGTGTTCCTGTACAAACAACAGTAATTGGTGGGGATGGCTGGGTACAAACAACAGTAATTGTGTGATGGTGGGGACACAGGGCTGTGTTCCTGTACAAACAACAGTAATTGTGTGATGGTGGGGACACGGGGCTGTGCTCCTGTACAAACAACAGTAATTGTGTGATGGTGGGGACACGGGGCTGTGCTCCTGTACAAACAACAGTAATTGTGTGATGGTGGGGACACGGGGCTGTGTTCCTGTACAAACAACAGTAATTGTGTGACGGTGGGGACACGGGGCTGTGCTCCTGTACAAACAACAGTAATTGTGTGACGGTGGGGACACGGGGCTGTGCTCCTGTACAAACAACAGTAATTGTGTGATGGTGGGGACACGGGGCTGTGCTCCTGTACAAACAACAGTAATTGTGTGATGGTGGGGACACGGGCTGTGCTCCTGTACAAACAACAGTAATTGTGTGATGGTGGGGACACGGGGCTGTGCTCCTGTACAAACAACAGTAATTGTGTGATGGTGGGGACACGGGGCTGTGCTCCTGTACAAACAACAGTAATTGTGTGATGGTGGGGACACAGGGCTGTGCTCCTGTACAAACAACAGTAATTGTGTGATGGTGGGGACACAGGGCTGTGCTCCCATACAACAACAAAAAAAGTGTGCTTGCTTCAGTTCCTCAATGGCAAAGCTAAGAGAGCAAAAAAAAAATTAAAGCACCTTATAGTTGAAGGCATTGAAATGATTTCGGAACTGTGCACAGTTTGGAGAGGTGTGGGGCCACTTTGAGACACATCTCATTCAAGCCCTTGTAATAGTAGTTTTTTTTCTCATCCTGCACACACTCCAAAATGTCAATGAATAGTCTTATTGTGTTACTGAATGCATCGAGAGTATTTTCAAATTACGTTATGGACAAATGCTGTGAAAAGTACAGTAAATGTGGAATGCACATCATATCAACAGGGTAATGTTGGATTCAGTCTTGTGTCAGGTGGACTCATGTGTCCTCACCTTTGGTCCAATAATTGACCCACAATCTGCACACTGTTCTCTTTCAATTGCTACCATGGTTATGCATATGTTTTTTTTTTTTAAAAATAGTTATTCTGTTTTGATGAATAAAAAAATGATTACGCTCAAATGGCGCTCCTGTGAAGTAGTGACGCTCCGACATACGCCGAGTTTCCTGAGACGAGTCACAAATGAGGGATACAAAGTATATTGACAGCAGGTTCTTCCACAAATGTCCGATTCCTGAGTAAATTAAGCAATTAACATCCCATCATGCTTAGGGTCATGTACTGTATAAAAATGCTGGGCAGGCCATTATATTTGCTACCATGGCTATGCCCCCACAGGATGACAATGGACCCAGCCACAGGGCACGAGCGGTAACTGAATGGTTTGATGAGCAAGGAAACGATTTAAACCATATCATCACACCCTGACCTTGGTTATCTTTGTTTTCTTTATTATTTTGGTTAGGTCAGGGTGTGACGAGGGTGGTATGTGTGTTTTTGTCTTGTCTAGGGTTTCTTGTATATCTGTGGGTTTTGGGTTTGTCTAGGTAAATGTAGGTCTATGGTGGCCTGAATTGGTCCCCAATCAGAGGCAGCTGTTTATCGTTGTCTCTGATTGGGGATCCTATTTAGGTTGCCATTGTCCATTTTGGTTTTGTGGGTTATTGTCTATGTGTCGTTGCCTGTCAGCACTCGTGTCTTATAGCGGCACTGTCGTTTGTTTAGTGTTCTTTGTGTAATTAAAAGAAGAATTGTATTCTTATCACGCTGCGCCTTGGTCTCGTCGTTATGACGAACGTGACACGTATGCCATGGCCCTCTCAGTTACCAGATCTCAACCCAATGGGAAACCTATGGGAGATTCTGTAGTGGCACCTGAGACAGTTTCCCACCTCCTTCAACAAAACATAAAATGATTTTACATTTTTTATTGAAGAATGGTGTCACGTCCCTCCTTGAAGAATCTATGCCAAGGTGCATTGAAGCTGTTCAGACTCCTGGTGGCCCAACACCCTATTAAGACACTTTATGTTGGTGTTTCCTTTATTTTGGCTGTTACCTGTATATTTCTATAGACTACACCTAATATAGAATAGAAGAGGCAATTTAATTTAATTTAACCTGTTACTCCTACCCCCTACTTTTTCGAACATTCTGTTAAAAATCGCGCAACATTTCAGCGCCCTGCTGCTCATGCCAGGAATATAGTATATGCATATGATTAGTATGTGTGGATAGAAAACACTCAGACGTTTATAAAACTGGTTAAATCACGGCTGTGACTATAACAGAACGTGCGTTTCATCGAAAAGTGCAGGAAAATCTGATCACTGAAAATGGAAATATATATCCATCCGCCACTTCAACCCATTGATAAAGGCGAACCACAATAAATGGGGCTGAGGTTGCAATACCTACAGCTTCCACACGATGTCAACAGTCTTGTCATTTGCCTAGGCTTTGTTTCTTGGTCAAACAAAGAAGAGACAAGCCATTTGTTCAAGTCTCCGACCGGATATTTTGGTTGAGATTTACCCGGACATTATTTCCAGACGGACAGCTAAAGAATATACTTCGCCTCGTGATCAATTTGATCGCTTATTAACGTTTACTAATACCTAGAGTTGCATTACAAAAGTATTTCGAAGTGTTTTGTGAAAGTTTATCGTCAACTTTTTTTAATTAAAAAAAATGACGTTACGTTATAAGACGCTATTTTTTTCCGTTTATCACACAGTCTTCATAGATCGATATCTAGGCTATATATGGACCGATTTAATCGGAAAAAAGACCAATAGTGATTATGGGACATCTAGGAGTGCCAACAAAGAAGATCGTCAAAGGTAATGAATGTTTTATATTTTATTTGTGCGGTTTGTGTAGCGACGACTATGCTAATTATTTTGTTTACGTCCTCTGCGGGTCTTTTGGGGTGTTACATGCTATCAGATAATAGCTTCTCATGCTTTCGCCGAAAAGCATTTTAAAAATCTGACTTGTTGCCTGGATTCACAACGAGTGTAGCTTTAATTCAATACCCTGCATGTGTATTTTAATGAACATTTGAGTTTTAACTAGAACTATTAGCATTTAGCGTAGTGCATTTGCATTTCCAGATGTCTAGATGGGAAGCCTGCGTGTCAGGTAGGAGCAAGAGGTTAATGTCACTGAATTCAATTCTATTCCCTTTACAGATGTCCTCGATTGCTTAGACACAAAAACAAGTTCCTGTAGCACAAAAATCCATAGCCTTACGTCATTCCCAAAAACACACACACACATTTCCCATAACCGTAAACACTATTCACCTGTAAACTCTTTCAGCAAAACCTGACACAAAAGTGGCCCAATAAATTGCACTATATATTCATTCAGCAAATACATGCTCTCAATACAATTAACTCAAGTCATCACAACCTGTTTACTACTTCAATGCAAATTAAATTCCAATTCAACAATGGATTTAGAATTTGAGGCATTCTCAAATCAATTCTGAATTGAGCCCAACACTTGTTTCACCATGCATGTACTTTATCTGCCATATGCTGGAGACAGTGTGTGTGTGTGTGTGTGTGTGTGTGTGTGTGTGTGTGTGTGTGTGTGTGTGTGTGTGTGTGTGTGTGTGTGTGTGTGTGTGTGTGTGTGTGTGTGTGTGTGTGTGTGTGTGTGTGTGTGTGTGTGTGTGTGTGTGTGTGTGTGTGTGTGTGCGTGGCGTGTGTGTGTGTGTGTGTTTGTTTTTGTGTGTGTGTGTGTGACTTGTGTGTGGGTGTGATACATGTCTCTGCTGTCCAGGTGTTCTCCCACCTGTTGCTAAAGGTTAGCAGGGATGATGACAGGTCTGCCATCCACCACCCGTCTATCCTTTTGTCAATCTGTCTTTCTATCTGTCTGATTGTTAGGTTGAGACGTACATTAGAAAAAGGTCTGGGACCCATAGAGATCCCATAAATCATCAGTTCTATATGTGATTTTATGCTCTCTGCCCAGATTCCAGTTCCAGCCAATGAAGTACTCCCTCTCTCCCTCTCCGGGCCTTCCTATTGGCTGAATCCATACCTGTATACCTGCCTGACTCTATGTTCCCACGGCAACACAATGCCGCCCTATCATTTGGCTGCACCCTCTGATTATCTCAAGCCTGGTCCATCTGGAATGTAAGTTTAGATGGCTTCGAGAATATATGTCTTCATGAAGACTGCTATTTCATTTAATAGTTTACAGTACAAAACATATGTACAAACTTGTGTTGGGATCAGGCAATCAGTTCAAGTTAATACAGACCTCTTTCTCGCTCTGTTTATCCCTCCTCTCTCTCCCTTTCCCTTTCCCTCCCTCCTCTCTCTCTCCCTTTCCCTCCTCTTTCTCTTCCTCCTCCCCCTATCCCCCTCTCTCTGTCTGTGGTCTGGGCTAGGAGGAGGAGAACAGTGGTGGCAGGAAACAGAAGAACAGCAGGAACTGCCTTTCCTCTCTTCTCCTCTGGGCTAACACACTCTACTGTACATTCCACACATCTCTCACATCTCTCTCTCTCTCTCTCTCTCTCTCTCTCTCTCTCTCTCTCTCTCTCTCTCTCTCTCTCTCTCTCTCTCTATCTATCTTTTGCTCTCTCTCTCTCCCTCTGCTACAGAAAAATCCCCAAACACACACACACGCGCTCTCTCTTTCTCCAGCCTGGCTGTCTTTCTAATGCATACAGGAGAGCAGAGAATGACACACACACACTTCGAACAGCTTCTTTAGCTTTGACCGAGTATGCTAGGCCAGGGGGAAAGCCATTAGTGGGACGAGGTTTATAAACACACACACACACACACACACACACACACACACACACACACACACACACACACACACACACACACACACACACACACACACACACACACACACACACACACACACACACACACACACACACACACACACGGATGTATAAAATATTCCAAGAGGCTAGGTTAGGTAAGTTTAGGATATGATTTCTGTACTGAAATTCTTCCACTAAAATAAATTCTCTCCCACATGTGGGGGAGTCTGAGGGAAGGGGCATACTACAGTCATGCTGTAATTTTATTTTCCTTTACCCCACCACCACATGACCACCATCTCCAACGCCCTTTTGCCCACTGTTCCGCCTCTCAACTACTCAACAAGACCTCACCAGTTGATCACATAGGCTTTCTTCGCAAGAAACCAATTCACCTCAAAGACCATTCATTTTTCCACACCAGCCTTGCTCTCATTCTCTCTCCTCTCTCCCTGTCTCTCTCCTTGTCTCTTGGTTTCTCTGCACTCTGCTTTGGCTCCCCTTCTGTCTCTTTTTCTCCCTCCCTGTCTTTTCCTTCACCCCTCTCCTCTCTGCCACTCCCTTCATTCCCATCTCCTCACTCTCCCTTTCTCTCCTTTTCTCTCTCCCTTTCTCTCCTTTTCTCTCTCCCTTTCTCTCCTTTTCTCTCTCCCTTTCTCTCCTTTTCTCTCTCCCTTTCTCTCCTTTTCTCTCTCCCTTTCTCTCCATTTCTCTCTCACTTTCTCTCCTTTTCTCTCTCCCTTTCTCTCCTTTTCTCTCTCCCTTTCTCTCCTTTTCTCTCTCCCTTTCCCCTCTCTCTGGATTGTGGCTAGTGGCCAGGCAGTGAGCTGGGGGCAGGCCAGAGCAGAGCAGAGAGGTGGTGTAGGGCCTGCCCCTTGTGCCCATGCTGGCAGTATATTGGCTGGCTACTGGCTGGCTGTCTGGCTGCTGGCTGGGTGCCTGCTCTCTCAGCTGGTCAAAGGGTCCCCAGTGTACTCAGCTCTAAACGGCTCCAGTTGTTGGCTGTCGACTAATGAACAATGGTCTAATGAAGGAACATCCTCTCCTCCCTTCTCTTCTTTCCCTCCCTTCTCCTCTTCTTATTCCCTAAGAGGAGGGGTCCTGTCCTCCTCTTCTCCTCCTCCCTTCTCTTCTTTCCCTCCCTTCTCCTCTTCTTATTCCCTAAGAGGGGTCCTGTCCTCCTCTTCTCCTCCTCCATTCTCTTCTTTCCCTCCCTTCTCCTCTTCTTATTCCCTAAGAGGAGGGGTCCTGTCCTCCTCTTCTCCTCCTCCCTTCTCTTCTTTCCCTCACTTCTCCTCTTCTTATTCCCTAAGAGGAGGGGTCCTGTCCTCCTCTTTTCCTCCTCCCTTCTTTCTTTCCCTCCTTCTCCTCATCTTATTCCCTAAGAGGAAGGGGTCCTGTCCTCCTCTTCTCCTCCTCCCTTCTTTTCTTTACCTCCCTTCTCCTCATCTTATTCCCTAAGAGGAGGGGGTCCTGTCCTCCTCTTCTCTTCCTCCCTTCTCTTCTTTCCCTCCATTCTCCTCTTCTTATTCCCTAAGAGGAGGGGTCCTGTCCTCCTCTTCTCCTCCTCTCTTCTCTGCAGGCAAGTCAAACACACATACGCAGTCCCACAGAGACAAAAAAATGCAGGTCATTGGGGCCTCCCTCCTCCACCCCCCGAGACAAACACACAGACCAAATATCCATGCATGACATTTCAAACCCATCGCTCACTCCATTTAGTCTTCAAAATACCTACCTAACATTGCATTGACAACAGAAATACAACTAACTCTTAATCTTTTGATTTGATCATTTCAATAAACACACTCAAGCAAATCACATAGCCTATTTCAATATATCAAATGACATCTGTATAACAAACTTCAGTGTCACCTCTCTCTGACTTCGACTGAGTGGAAAGTGGAGTCAAGTAGAACACAACTCAGCTACTACACACGTCGCGTGGGCCTCACCGAGGAGCATCAACAAAATAGCAACATGACCCCTCCATGACCTCTGAACCCTGGGGTCAACCAGGAAGCATGCTGAGTCACCAGAGAGAAGTCAAGGGGTTACACAGTAGAGTTCATTCTCTTTCCCCTCTCTCTCTCTCTCTCTCTCTCTCTCTCTCTCTCTCTCTCTCTCTCTCTCTCTCTCTCTCTCTCTCTCTCTCTCTCTCTCTCTCTCTCTCTCTCTCTCTCTCTCTCTCTGTCTCTCTCTCTGTCTACGCACTGGGCGTTCCTATGGAAACTCGGACATGGCTCCTCTCTCGCTCTCGCTCTCTCTCTCTCTCTCTCTCTCTCTCTCTCTCTCTCTCTCTCTCTCTCTCTCTCTCTCTCTCTCTCTCTCTCTCTCGCAGTCGTTGACACATAAGCACACACAATCTAAAGATTGGGATAGGAATGGCGACTCATAACCTCACTCCACAGGCCTTCCAGGCCATCTAAATTGAGAGAAACATCTTTACACAGTCCTGAACAGCAAAAACAGATTTGACAAAAACAGAAACATCACCAATGCAATGCATCCAGTCAAATGAGCTAGATTTCCATAAAGCACAGAGCTCGATAAAGCACCACCAATCAGCAATAAGAACCGCACAGGAAATGCTATACAGCGCAGTAAACTTGAGCGGGACGAATGTCAAACTCAGTACAGAACTGAAACAGTGTTAAGAGACAATTAGATGGGCGCTGTTCACAGCGGACACAGGCATTAAACCCAAACAACCCAAACTCACCAGGCCGTCGCAGTTGCTGATTGCTACGGTGGCTCCGGGCGTGTCTGTGACCTCACCCACGTAGAAACAGTCTCCCTGCAGTGGCTCGGAGCGCGTGGCTGTCCCGTTGCTGTCGTTATCATCGTGCCACTCCATCTTGGCTCCGGGGGCCACCAGTCGCGCATTGTGCCGCAGACGCAGGTGGAACTCCCGGCCGAAGACGGTGACGTTGTAGTAAAGCTGTCTGTGTCGGGGCCCTCCATCCTCCTCGTACATTTCCTCTCTTTCTTCATCTCCTCCTCCTCCCCCGTTCTCTCCGGTCTCCCTCCTCCAGCGCCTATGGGGCTGCCCCGCCCCCACCCCCGGCCGGCCGGCCGACACGGCGTGGGACAGGAAGCGGCCGTCTGCGTCCACGCTCACGGGCCTCACCAGTCCATACTCCCCCAGGACATGCTGCAGGGAGTCTGAAGGTTGGAGGAGGGGAGAGATGGGAAGAGGGACAGGTGGATAGGAAATGAGGGAGAAAAGGGTGGTGGGAGGAGAGGGTGGAGAGCGACAAGTGGGACAGGTGGAGGTGCGGAGAGGGGGTTGGAGAGAGGGAGAAGGACAGGGGATAGGTGGATGGTGGTGAGGGAGAGCAGAGGAGAAGGGGGTAGAGGAGGAGAGAGGTTGGTGGGAGAGGAGAAGAAGGAGAGAAGAGGTGAGAGAGGAATGCAGAGTGAGGATAAGCGGGAGATGAGGAAAGGATGGAGAAGGGGGAGATGAGGAGGATAGGAAAGGGCAGGAATGAGAGAGAATAAGAAAATTAGACAGAGAGAGATAGGCAGAGATGGGAAAGAGAATTAGGGAAAAGGGGAGGGGTTACGTTAGAGATGTCATGTTCTGTTCCTAATTGCATCCCTTCTAGATCACAGAGAAAATATGCATGGACATCAAACAGATAAGCCTGCCCAACACAGAGACACACAAACATACACACCCCACCCCTGAACCCAGATGCAACCCCATGTCCTTGCTGGGCTGCGTGCTGTTTGCTCTATGACACTCACAAGCCACACAAGAGTCGAAGGTAAGGGGTTCTACATAGAAGATCATAGGAAATCCCAGGACGTGTCTATAATACTGTTATAAGTTCACATAGTTGCTATCACAAACTCTTAGTTGACACTGACTAGTAGGATATCAAATCAAATCAAATGTATTTATATAGCCCTTCGTACATCAGCTGATATCTCAAAGTGCTGTACAGAAACCCAGCCTAAAACCCCAAACAGCAAGCAATGAAATATGAATTTCCCAATGAGCAAAACAATATCCATACTTTCAGCATTCTTATACATTCATTTTTTATCAGGTTTTTGATTGGCTGACCAAATTTGTATTGACCTTTGTCAATAAAACTCATGAATGCAACTGTTTATGTACATGTTATATTCCACTTGTAGCCCTGGTTGTCCTGAAAAGAAAATGGTAAAACACTTAAATGTGAGGCTAAATGTGAGGGCAGAGCAAGCAGATGAAAGAGAGTAGTCAATGTCAGCTTGTTTTGCTGTGGGAAGTCTGGTTACAATGGAGTTAACATTTGGAGAGACATGCAGCCTAATTAATATAATGTATTTTAGCCTATTGCATCACCATCATTATTTCTCCCCCATAATCAGGTCTTAATGCACTGTAGGCCGTTTTTCTTGGCGACGCACCGCAACATAACTGTGACACTGACAGTGACACCTCCCTCGGAGGCAGCTTTTAGACGCGTGAGAGAGACGCTCGCTCCGGGGCGCTAGTGACAGAACGCTGCGCCTCGCCCACATATCACTACTCTCTACTCAAAGCCGCAGCACTAGATCACGTCAGTGACACTAACGACTCTCCGCTGTCCTTCTCAATATCACTTGCATGATTATTATCTAAACAGATATCTTAACACAGATAATACATATTAAGGTGTTTTGTTTGAATCACTGGGCTACAATGAGTGTAACCGAGATCATGATTTAATATCGGTGCAAATAAGCAGGCTGCACCACATACTTGATTCCTGCAAGGTTTTATCAATCTGATTCCATGTCTGATTCCATGATAACAGAGCCCAACATGTTTTGGTAGGCTATATAATTTCCCCATGGTCACTAAATAAAAGTTTTCTGCAAAACATGAGTGAGATATGGATACTAAGCGTAAACTGTGCAATGTTATTATCCTGCAATGTATATTGTTATTATTATTAGGACTAGTATTATTATCTAATGTAACGGGGATTAGATGTTCATTTCTAATCGAAAACACCCGACCCTTCTCTTCTTGTGACCAAATCGATAGCTTCTATCTCCACCTAATCACACAAGGTTACTCCATGGCAAACGCCGACAACAAACCTGTCCTTGCATCCTTTCACAGCCAAAGTGAATTCCCCTGCCCTGACTGTCCGAAATGCTAAACCGCCCGCCCGCGTCAGGAGCGGGATGAGGAGAGGAGAGAGAGAAACGCACACTTAACAACACTGCCTGTCCTGACACAGCACAGAGAGAGAGCAGTCTCCGGGAAAAGTATCGGGAACCTTGATCCACTAACCTTGATCCATCCACTAAACCAAAGTTGAAAAGGGACGTTTTTAGGGTGTGTATATACAGTAGCTGCAGCCTACAGCCCAGGCTACTATGCTGGGCGCGCAGAAGGTTGCGTCTACCCAATTGACCCCCAGCGTATGGAAACAGCAAAATATTGTAAACATAAACAGTCCCACGTTTACGTACCTACGCTACTGGCGATATATAGGCCACTCGTGTGCAGAAAGGCCGACAGAATGATTAAGATAGTCAATCCAGGCGCGAGACCCATGGCAGCTCCGAACTGCGCAGGTGAGAGAGTGGGACTTCGGGCTCCAGTGTGCTAAAGTTCCCCGCGACTAGCCACACCGCCACGACAGCAACAGCACAGCAGCCCGCAACTAACTGCCAAGTGCACCGGGAGAGAACGCGCTCTCTCTCTCTCTCTCTCTCTCTCTCTCTCTCTCTCTCTCTCTCTCTCTCTCTCTCTCTCTCTCTCTCTCTCTCTCTCTCTCAACCCCTCCCTCTCCCTGTCTCTCTCGCTTTCTCAATCTCACTAGCTCACACACACTCTTTCTCTCTCTCTCGCTCCTGCTCCTTGCCTCTGCGCTCTGACAACTCCCCGAATCTACATACACATACACGCGCGCCCACACATTTCTCTGACTGTACTCACGCAGGGAGGCGCGAGGTAGATGAGGATAGTTCTGAAAACATTGGGCGTGCTGCGACTGATTGACAGTTCATGACAGCTTAAATAAACGAGAGGAACATCTGTGAAAATGACCAACCTTTCCCCTTTCACCCGAGAAATAGTAATTTAATAGTGGAAAAAGTTGTTTTGTAACTTTAAACTATTCTCAGTGAAACATGGAGACCAGTGATGGAGTGCATGTTTCACTGGTCACGCCGCCAACACTGTGCACCATTCTGAAAAGCTTGCATAAACTTTGAATATCCAGTGAGCGTCCGGAGTCAGAATAAGCAGTGGTGCAACATCGCCTTGCGTGGCGGCAGACGGAACTGAAAGGCTAAGGTCGGGAGGGGAATGAAAAAAAAAGGCCGAAGGCAAATATAAATCATCCTACGTTTCATGTCCAGTCTTTAGGCATCTTCTTTCATTGTGGTATACAGAACCTTGCCACATCTTAACTTTTAAAACGTTTAGGAAATTAAGTAAAGTACACGAAAAGAGAAGAAAAGAAAAGTGAGTTCCATGTTTGAGCTTTGTTTTCCATTCGTGTATTGTGACCTCTGCTCTGCAAGGTTACCTGTGCAGTGTGGTCTTGTCTCTCTCCTTTCTCCTCTCGCACGTGACTCCATGCACCTGTGTTACATCCGTGTTACATGCACCTGTGTTACAAAGTAAAACAACAATGGGAGAGAGAGAGAGATAAATAGATAGGGTGAGATACTGTATATCTGGGCCAGTGTGGGTGCATGCAGGTAAAAACAGCCCAATAACACCTGGAGGTCCTCGCAATACTAACAGAGACACTGCACCTGTGTGTGTGTGTGTGTGTGTGTGTGTGTGTGTGTGTGTGTGTGTGTGTGTGTGTGTGTGTGTGTGTGTGTGTGTGTGTGTGTGTGTGTGTGTGTGTGTGTGTGTGTGTGTGTGTGTGTGTGTGTGTGTGTGTGTGTGTGTGTGTGTGTGTGAGAGAGGAGATCTTTCACCAGGTATTTACAGTACATCACATGAAGGCCCTCAAGGCTTTGTAGAATCGCCCTCAGCCTCACACACACACACACACACACACACACACACACACACACACACACACACACACACACACACACACACACACACACACACGCACGCACGCACGCACACACGCACGCACGCACGCACGCACGCACGCACGCACGCACGCACGCAGGCAGGCAGGCAGGCAGGCAGGAAGGCACACTCACTCACACACACACACACACACACACACACACACACACACACACACACACACACACACACACACACACACACACACACACACACACACACACACACACACACACACACACACACACACACAAACACACACAGACACACTCCTTGTGAAGTGAGCCCAGCACTTTCCTCAGCTCTAGCTGTTCGTGGCATTGCTGGGAAATAATGTCACAATGTTCCAAACCCTACCCAGCAGCCCCGTCTGCCACCCGCCCGCCCACCTGCCCCCCCTACACCCTCCCTCCCCCTACACTCTCCACCCTCTTCTGTTCCTGGTTGCTTCCCTGTTGCCATGGAGATACCCAAGCCCCGCACCTTGAAAAGTACACTTGGAGAAGCTGTGAGGGAGGAAGGGGAGGGAGACTCCGCTAATATCCTTCTCCCAGACCGTTGTGTGTTTGTTTAGGTTATTATAGCTAGAGCTGCGCTTGACAGGGGGGCAGGGAATTACATGTTCATCGTCTGTGCATGTGCAAACAGCTTTTGTGATAGAGAAATGGATACCCGTTACAACCAGTTATGTCGAAACATTTGCTCCGTCAAAGTCGTGTTGTATTGATGTGTGATTCCGTGAGGTTTTAATTGGCGGCAGGTGAAGGGTTTAGTATGTGTGTGGGTTTGACATGCTGTGGATGAGATGCTGCAGGGTTCTTTTCCTGTTTGTTCCTTTCATATACGGCTCAATAAAAGCATAACAAGAGCAGATCAAATCAAATCGAACTTTATTTGTCACATGCGCCGAATACAACAAGTGTAGACCTTACCGTGAAATGATTCCTTACAAGCCCTTAAACCAGCAGTGCAGTACAAGACGTGTTCAGAAAATATTTACCCAAAAAATGAAAGTAAAATATAATACAAAATAACACAATAAAATAACAATAACGAGGCTAGGTCCTGGATGGCAGTAAGCTTGGCCCCAGTGATGTACTGGGCTGTATGCACTACCCTCTGTATCGCTTTACTGTCAGATTCCGAGCAGTTTCCATACCAGGTGGTGATGCAACCCGTCAGGATGCTCTCGGTGGTGCCGCTCAGTCTCCTGAGGGGGAAAATGTTTTGTCATGACCTCTTCATGACTGTCTTGGTGTGTTTGGACCAGTTTGTTGGTGATGTGGACACCAAGGAACTTGAAACTCTCGACCCGCCTGTTCGGCCCACCTTTTCCTGTAGTCCACGATCAGCTCCTTTGTCTTGCTCACATTGAGGGAGAGGTTGTTGTCCCCTCACCACACAGCCAGTTCTCTGACCTTCCTATTGGCTGTCTCATTGTTGTCGGTGATCACAGGGAGTATGGTGGTCTGCTTGAATTACAGACTCGGTCAGGGAGAGGTTGAAAATGTCAGTGAAGACACTTACCAGTTGGTCCGCGCATGCTTTGAGTACACGCCCTGTTAATCCGTCTGGCCCCGCGGCTTTGAGAATGTTAACCTGTTTAAAGGTCTTGCTCACATTGGCTACCGAGAGAGCATTATCACACAGTCATCCTGAACAGCCTGTGCTCTCGTGCATGCTTCAGTGTTGCTTGCCTGAAGCGAGCATAAGAGTATTTTAGCTGGTCTGGTAGGCTCGCGTAACTGGGCAGCTCGCGTCTGGATTTCCCTTTTCACAATAGCTTGTGAAACTGTGGAAACATCAGCTGAGGGCTGCAGTGAGAGCAATGCTTCTCTCTCTCTCTCTCTCTCTCTCTCTCTCTCTCTCTCTCTCTCTCTCTCTCTCTCTCTCTCTCTCTCTCTCTCTCTCTCTCTCTCTCTCTCTCTCTCTCTCTCTCTCTCTCTCTCTCTCTCTCTCTCTCTCTCTCCCTCTCTCCTCACCTCTCCCCTCTCTTTTCTCTGTGAGATAGTTAGTGTCCTTGCTGAGGTCAGACAGCAGTCCCCCATGTGTTTGCATGGATTACCATGCCATATGAGCACTGGGACAGGTGTTAATTGTGCCTCTGAAAGGTTACATGACCAGGCATCAAACCTGCACCATGTCAGGCTTAAGTCATGCACACACACCATGCGTGAGTGTGCATTTTTGTGCATTTGCGTGTGCATTTGTGTGTGTATGTACCACAAATCTTCCACAGTACTTGAGAGGTGGCAGTGATAGAGCAGCCAGGTCACCCATGATACAGGTCAGTATTCGACGTTCATCCATGTCTGAGGACGTCGGGAGATGAGGTGGAAACCGGTCACAAGTGGCAACAGTGAGTGCTCTTACCTTCAAGTAGGTTTCGGTTTTGCTAGGGTGTTGTGGATGTGGACGGCAGATGGGTGTAAGCATCTGATTTCAAAGGTTGCAAGGTCAAATCCAGCAGTGCAAAGATGTTCTTGATTTTTGTTTAGTCTATCCCAAACCTTAACCCTTCCTTTAACCATTCTGAGTTAATGCCTGATCTCAAGACTTCGGAGTTAATGTCTAAACTGAACCCTAATCTTTAAAAAATCGGTGTTAATGCCTAAACGAGATGTCTGAGAAACATGGATGAACGTATAACTCCGCCGTGAGACTGTGAGAGACAGTTTTGATAGAGAGGTTTGCCCATCGGATCAGTAGGAACAATAAAGATGTGACAACAAGACGTAGCAGGAAGAGAAACAATGACCCAGCCAAGTGTAGGGTGAAGGGAGCAAACAATGGATGATTTATTAGATACTGGGATAAAGTAGTCACCATGCATCACCACTGACAGCTTCTACAGACGCTATCGAGTTCTTGAGCAAAGAAAAAGCATGTCTATTTATATTCATCCAACATGCCCCCATAGGTTTTGGGTCAAATAAGTGCACTAAATGGGGAATGCGAGGCCATTTCTGGACGCGTACCTGCAACACTGTCTTGCAGCCATAATACGACCGATAGAAAATCACCTTATGGAACATCGGAGGCTGTGAAGCCTCACTAACATAGGCACAGGCACATGTATACACACGCACACAATAACATACGCACTATCCACACACGTACACATGGATTTTGTACTGTACATATGTGGTAGGGGTGGAGTAGGAGCCTGAGGGCACACAGTGTGTTGTGAAATCTGTGAATGTATTGTAATGTTTTTTTAAATGGTTTAAACTGCCTTAACTCTGCTGGACCCCAGGCAGAGTAGCTGCTGCCTTGGGGATCCATAATAAATACAATGACAAAATATGTCACCTTACCAGAACCAACATGGCAGACTTGTTCCATAATACTTTACATTAGGCAGACAGATTTCAAGAGCCACCTGCTTGTAATGCTTTCCTTCTTACTTGCACTTCAAATACAGACGCAGCATACTCAAAGAGCAATGCAAGTTGTTTATTTTCCGTAGCTGCTTCAAGCCTCACTCTCCTCTCCCCTCCCTAGTGTGTTTGCCTCCAAATGAACACACACACACAACACACACACATACGCACGCACACACGAGCACACACACATGCATGCACACACACACACACACGCATGCTAACAAACACATACACTCACACACGGACACACATACACTCACACACGCACACTCTCACACACACACATACAGAGCCCTGTCCCAGGTGTCTCATCCCGTTCTCTGTCTCAGGTATTGACTTCCTTTGTCCTAGATCTCCTCCAGGCTCTCAGCAGATAGGTGTGCCCTAGTACCATCTGATTGGTCCAGCCTGCTGTCACGCCCTGGCCTTAGTTATCTTTGTTTTCTTTATTATTTTGGTTAGGTCAGTGTGTGACATGGGGGATTTATGTGTTTTGTCTGGTCTAGGGGTTTTGTATGTTTATGGGGTGTTTTCTAGTCTAGGTGTTTATGTAAGTCTATGGTTGCCTAGATTGGTTCTCAATTAGAGGCAGGTGTTTATCGTTGTCTCTGATTGGGAACCATATTTAGGCAGCCATATTCTGTGGGTACTTTGTGGGTGGTTGTCTTCAGTCTTTGTGTCATTGCACCAGATAGGACTGTTTCGGTTTTCACATTTGTTATTTTGTAGTGTTCTCGTGTATGGTCTTCATTAAACATGTTGAACTCTAACCACGCTGCATTTTGGTCCTTCTCTCCTTCAGCGGAAGAAAACCGTTACATCTGCCCTGCCCTGCCTTCGGATTGGTCCATCTTTCTCTCGCCTGTCTTTGAGTGGTCCAACCTGCCCTCCCCTACTATCTCATTGGTCCAGGCTGGCATCCCTTGTCATCTAATTGGTCGGCCTGCCCTACCCTGTCTCTGACTGGACCAACCATACACCCACCCTGACGCTCAGGTCTAGGTGAAGTGGACAGAGGAGAGCTAGAGAAGTGTCCTTGCACTCCTACACTGTTTCCTCACCTCAGTTTTCGCATCTCTGTAATGGCTGTATGTGATCTCAAGGTTTGACTTATTTTACTTCAGATTTTGACGTTCAGCCATGTTTCTCCAAATGTCAAATGTAGATGTTGCTCCAAACCTAAAATGTTCAAGTTGTTCTTGACACCCTGGGTTGCAACGGTTGATAAGTTGAGCCTCCTAGCAAGGCTCCTTGTGGCTGGTTAAATTTAGGAATTAATTCTGAATGGTTAAGGTAAGGGTTAAGGTTTGGGATAGAGTTACACCCTTTCCCAAACTGGGATTGAACATATGACCCTTCGGAGGCGGACCCCTTACGTCCATCACCATCCCCGTCCACAACGCCCTGGCAAAACCCAAGCCTACTTGATGGTAATAGCGTTGCCTCTAGTAGTTGTCTCCCGAAGTTCTCGGGACATGGATGGACGTCCAATTTCGAAGGGAATCTTGAGCGACCTGGCTGGTATGTCTGCCTATCACTCTCTGATTCAGACCTTGTTATTCCTCTGAACCTCCTAATTTTCCCAGTGTTTAGGTCTGAATCCCAATTAACAGACTATTCCCTTCATATTACATTACTTTTGACCAGGGCTCATAGGTCTCTGATCAAAAGTAGTGCACTATATAGGGAAAAGGTTGCAATCGGGAATGCATCCTCTCACTGTACTCTGACTCCCATGGCTCATTACCATTAGTGGGTGAGTTCTCAGTATGAATCCCATACTCGATTATCCCATAGAGGGAAGCAGAGATGGGAGAAGTAGCAGCAATAGCTAGGTTATAACAGACTCTGGACACACTCTGACTGATGTGGCAACGATGGCTGCCGAGTCTCGCCTGACTACAAGGAGGTCGAGGACCTGTGTGTGTAGTAATTATAGGAATATGTGTATAGGGGGGAATGTGTGTGTGTGTGTGTGTGTGTGTGTGTGTGTGTGTGTGTGTGTGTGTGTGTGTGTGTGTGTGTGTGTGTGTGTGTGTGTGTGTGTGTGTGTGTGTGTGTGTGTGTGTGTGTGTGTGTGTGTGTGTGTGTGTGTGTGTGTGTGTGTGTGTGTGCATGAGTGTGAATGAGACTGGTCTGGATGCAGCGCTAAATGCTAGTCATCCTGCCGGAGTCCATTTCAGGTGGAATGCAGAGAATACGCCTGGATTCTTTTTAAAGCTTCTGCCTCCAGCCATTCAGAGGGATTGCGGCCAAAACAACTCTCGCGACAGGTCAAAAAGAGGAGAGCAAGAGGCTGAGGAAATATCCCTTCTCTCTGATGGATTTAGTAGTTTGCATAAAGCTTTCCCTGTGTCTTACGACCGTTTGTGTAGCGCGTTTCTATCAAGACGCAGACGAAACAAGTGCTCAACCTTTGAGACCCTGTTAGAGACACTTGTCCTTGTGTTTGTGGCCATCATTATTACAACAGCAGCTCTTTTGTTCTCGTTGTTGTGTTCTGGGCAGCGAGTCTGGACATGAAACTGCCATCTTCGTCACCGCGGCTCTTTGTCCAACAATGCATCTTACGTCCCGGCGGCATACCCCTGTCACTCGTCCCTGGGTTCAGCTTACGAAAGCATAGGTGAAGGGAACACACGGACACACCAGCATACACAGGCGAGGTAGGTACATTAGCAGTGCGGCAGGCAAAATGCTGAGGGTGAGAGGCCTCTGTAAATTGAATTGAGGTCCGCGCCACTCCTCCGCCAACGGGAGAGTTCAGGGTCGGGGGTAGGACAGCAACACGGGAATCATTAAATTCCACTGAGAGAGTGCAGCAACCCTCTTGGGAACAGTGTTTCCGTGACACACAACTGAAGTCTTCTCTCAAATACAGCCCTAATGGATTGGTGCCACTTTTCAGCTACGCTTGTATATCAGTCTGGCGTATATTCCCTCTCCAATGTTGTTGTTTCAATTAAAGACATGCTCTGGAACTTCAGCGATTATTAAGACGTTTTAAAAATCTTCCACTCTAGGCTGGATGTGTCAATCCGTAGTTCATAAATGCATAATCTATGAGCAGAATTACTGTCGTACCTCAGTTAGCCATGAAATCCCTAGTTTGAAGCTGCGCTTGCACCAGTTCCCCTGCATTTTCACCGACGGGGACCAGCCCCCTAGCAATTTGAGTTCAGGCAATGAGTTTCATCCCTTGCCATATGAATGACAGCCAGCAAGATGCCCATGATGCACCTACAGTAGAGCGAAAGAGAGAGAACGCTGACGTAGTGCACATATCCGCACATATGTGACGTAGTACTCCATTTTCAGGGACCACTTTTGGCTTGTGAGAGCTACTTTCAGAACTACTGGCCAAAAAAGTATTCATCAGAGAATTCCTGGAGTTGTCTGTGTCATGGTGTTGAGTATTGTAGTAAGGGTATGCATATCAGCTGTGATTTTGCTGCACTGTAACGAGCTGGTAAACACAAGCATTTCGCTTTTACATCTGCTAAACTGTGTACGCAATCATTAAACGTTGATTTGATTAGGAGAGAGATGATAGGTAGGTATAAAGGTACACAGGTATACAGTCTTAAACTCAATAATATATATTAGGCACTAAGGATGACAATCTCAGTAGCCTATTACCGCAGCACTACAAATAAACAACGGAGAAATTTTAGACCCTACTACCCTGTCATTATTAGCAGTCATCTTGGTATTCTTTGGTGTGTGTGTATGTGTGTGTGTGTGTGTATTTATGTCCCATTGTTCCCCCTAGAAGCCTAATTACTGTCACTCCAGACTTCGCGAGGGAAAGGGGACAGATTCCCTTCCCTGCTCCTCTTATACCCATATCATGGGAGCAGGAGATCGCTAGAGAGAATGAGGAAGATATATAGAGAGAAAGAGAGAAAGAGAGACAGTGAGAGCTAGTTAGAGCGAGAGCAGGTGTCTCAGCACGTTCGACGTGTTCTACAGCGCCTTTAGAGAATTGTCTCTACGTAAAGGCTGAGAAGTGCAGTTATTTTCATGTCTCTGTTTCTGTTACGCTTTCGGTTCCGTTTTTACCGCTGAAGGAACCATTCAGATGGATTCCGCTAAGGTCCAAGCTGTCAGTGATTGGCATGCTCGGCAGACAGGTCACGTGTCGAGTTGCAGCGCTTTTAGGTTTCGCTAATTTCTATCGGCGTTTCATTCGTAATTCGGTCAAGTTGCTGCCACCTGTTCTCACAGCTCTTACTTCTGTCAACCCAGTGTTTTAATAGAGAGAGAGAGAGCGAGAGAGAGAGAGAGAGAGAGAGATCCGCGTTAGAGTTTGTGATCTTCGTCACCGGGCTCTAGGAACACCAAACTGTTGAGAGAGAGAGAGAGAGAGAGAGAGAGAGAGAGAGAGAGAGAGAGAGAGTGGGTAGGGACGATCTTGAGAGATTTGTGTAAACTTGAGCTCATATATCCAATGTACACAGGCACACAAACAAACACACACACACACACACACACACACACACACACACACACACACACACACACACACACACACACACACACACACACACACACACACACACACACACACACACACACACACACACACACACACACACACACACACACACACACACACACTGAGAACGTGAGACAGAGAGTTTAAAAAAACACTCAGGGGAAACAACAGGAAGAAGAATGGTTTTGTTCAGGGTCAGGGGTTACAGGAGTGTGAGTTTCAGAGGGAGCACAGGGTGCGGTAGGCTGACAAATTGTTACGTAGAGGAGGCGAGAGGATGATGAATAGAGGAGCAGGAAGAAGCAACAAGGACGTGGCCAAAAGCTGCAGACTGTTAACCTCTGGAAACTGTGTGTGAGGGAGAGAGAGAAAGACAAGAGTGGAAGGGAAAGTGGGAGGGTAGTGAGACAGAGAGATAGACAGCGACAAAGACAGAGAGCGAGTGAGAAAGGGAGACAGAGAGGGAGACTTATCAGGGCAAACAGTTCAAGATGAACACAGGCCAGAGGATAAAAGCTGGTCTCACAGAATGCGCTCATGTTTGGGGGAGAGTTACCATGTACCAGTGCCAGTGTACACTAATGTGTGGAAAGGGATTGAGTCAACATTTTGCAATGTAAACTGAATACTAATTATTTCGCTTAGAACTTTGATCAACCACTTCACTCGGACCACAAGAGAGTTAGAATTCAACCTACAACTTTTACCATTTTCCTTTCAACTATACAGATAAATGTCAGTTATTGTGGTGGAATGGCCACTTTCTTCAGCTAGTTAGTATTTGTAGAGTCCTCATGTCTAATAACTACTGCCGGGACCCAGATGGAACACATCATGCCTAATGTTGGATCCCTGTAATTATACACACGCGCACACATATGTACTGTACGTACAGATGCACACATACTCCAATAGCAATGTGGTCTCTCTTACTATACACTGAGTGGACAAAACATTTGGAACACAGACTGACCAGGTGAATCAAGGTGAAGGCTATGATCCCTTATTGATGTCACCTGTTAATTCAGCTAAGATGAAGGAGTGGAGACACGTTAAAGAAACCTTGAGGATTTTTAAGCCCTGAGACAATTGAGACCTGAATTCTGTATGTGTGCCATTCAGAGGGTGAATGCCCCGACAAAGAGGGTGATCTGAAGGAAAAAGGGGGTGCAACTCAACATTAGGAAGGTGTGTCTTATGTGTTGTGCACTCAGTATATTTGAACACCAAAATGAACATCCTGTGTAAATAAATATTTTCAGTGGTTTAGTATGGAATATTCGATGCAACCCTTTGCCTGAACACTAATTTATATCCCTATATTCAACTATTGGCTAACTGAAGTTTATTTGTGATGCAATTAATATGACCAGACCATTGATCTCAACATTACAGGATGAGACACAGACAGACAGACAGACAGACAGACAGACAGACGAGATCTGTGAGATCTGTCCAAATGGTCAATATATGGCCTGTTCCTTAAAAAAACGTGTAAGTTGGAAGGTACAAGGGAGAGTGTGTTTTGGTAAGTTTCTGACCTCTAACCCCTGTGTAGACTATGCTAACCTGATGCTGTCATCCTCACCCTCAGTGATTACAAACAATCTACACATATAGGATCTTAGTTTGAGCACGCTTTTGTTGCTGAGAATTTTTCTAAACAGCAGGAATGCAAACTTGTATGTAATTTAGGTTTAAAAAGGCTTCCAAAGTTTGTAATTTCCACTTTGACGTTTAAGACTTGATTTGCCATAACGAAAAATGCATCAACCCCTACAAAAATGTCTATTAATTATAATAATTAACTCTTCCTGTTGCTGCAGGATTGGCACTGTTTCTGTTTTATTTGATTGCTGTTTCCTTAGGTTACTGCTGGAGGGCACCCTTACCTTGTTTTCTAGTTTCCAGGTTACCCTGATTATTAATTATTGGTTTCACCTGTGTTTAATTATCTTCTCTGTTCACCTGGTTGCCTTGCTATTTAGGTTCCTCAGTTGGCCTGTATCTGTGCTTAGGTCTCATGTTTTGTTCTTGTGCGGTTGCCTTGTTTCTGTCAAGACTTTAAATAAAAGATCTGGATTTACCCTTACCTCTGGTTGCTGTGTTACAATATTATTGTAACAGGAGACCAGAGCCAACAATGGACCCAGCAGAGATTTCTCAGTCGTCCGAGGAACATGCCAAACTCCACCATTTACGGTCGGCTCTCACCCATGAGGCGCGGCTGCAGACATTGTCGGATGATTTAAGAACTCTTGTGTCCGCTCTGCAGACAGAACAGACGGGATCAACGGCTGCTCACTGTTCCTAATCCTCCACTCCCTACCAGCTCAGTGTCTTACTCCCTTTGGGGTGCCTCGTCTCCCGACACCGGAGCACTGTGAGGTGTCGTGCCCTTCGAGCTGCAGGCATCAACGTTTTGCACCGAGCGTTCCAGAGTGGCATACGTCATCTCCTTGCTCTCAGGATGGCTCTGGCCTTGGCCACGGCCATATGAGAGCAACAATCAGACATTTGTTTTAATTGGCAAAGCTTCACCCAGGAGATGAGGGTTTTGATCACCCCATTAGTGGCAGGAACATTGCTCAAAGACTCATTGCGCTTCGGCAGGGCAGCCGGAGCGTAGCTGAATATGCCATTTACTTTCAGATGCTCGCCGCTGAGAGCGGTTGGTATACAGAGGCACTTCACTCAGCCTTTCTGAATGGACTCAGCGAGGTTCTCAAGGATGAACTGGCTTCCCGGGACAACCCTGACCCTCTGCATGAGTTTATCGTTCCGGCCATCTGGATTGACAACTGACTTCGGGAACGTCTTTGTGTAAGGACAGAGGGGTTCTGAGTGGTCTCAAGTGTTTCGGGTCCCGCTGAGGGAGTTGATTCTTTGGTTGTTCCACTGGCTTATGCTGCGTCTGCTTGTTCTGTACCCCATCAGAGTTCTCAATTCGACTCTGGTTCTCCTTCATATCCTTCAGAGGAGCCGATGCAATTGGGACGCACCAGACTTTACGCTCTGGGGAGAAGGCACAGGATTAACGAGCAACGTTATCTTTACTGTGGACAGTCTGGACATTTCCGTGCCTTCTGTCCCGAGCTGACGGGAAACGGGATGACTCATCAGTAGACGGAAGAATACTGGCGAGTCGGATACAGTCTTCAGCTGCCGACACAGTACGCACCTTGCTTCCGGCCAACCTGCGGTGGGACAATGGGCAGTTGGACCTTCCTGCTTTCATAGACTCTGGGGCTACTGGCTGTTTTCTGGATCGCACATTATTTTGCCAACAGGGGCTGCCCCTTCCTAAGCTGGACATTCCATTGTCGGTTACTGCGCTGGATGGTCAACCCTTAAGGTCTTGGAAGGTGAAGCAACTCACCATGTCTATTCAGCTACGACTTCTGGATTATCATGTGGAGTTTATCCAGTTACATTTGGTTGACTCTCCTGTGCTTCCCCTGTTCTTGGACATCCATGGCTTTCTATCCATATTCCTCAAATTGACTGGCCCTCAGGAAGAGTTCTGGGATAGAATCCTTAATGCCAGTCCACCTGCCAGCAACACTCTCCACATCTTCCGGCTCCGCTCATCTGGTTGCTTCCGATTCTCCTGTTCCCCCGGCTGGGGATGACAAGCCTGATCTTTCCTGCATACCTCAGGATTACTGGGATCTGAGTCATGTCTTCAGCAAACGAAGGGCAAGCGAACTGCCTCCTCACAGGTCCTACGATTGTGCCATCGACCTCCTGCCCGGCATACTCCTCAGAGAGGAGGGCAGTATTCTCTCTCAGGTCCAGAGACTGCAGCCATGAACAGTTATATTAAGGAGGTGCTGGCGGATGGTTTTATTCTGCCGTCCACTTCACCTGCAGAAGTGGGGGTTTTCTTTTTGAAAAGAGAGATGGTGAATTACATCCCTGTATCAATTACCAGGGTTTAAATAACATTACCATCAAGAACCGTTACCCTTTTCCTCTTATGTCGTCAGCCTTTGAGAGACTCCAGGGAGCTACGGTTTTCTCAAAATTGGATTTACGGAACGCATACAATCTGGTGTGCATCAGATAGGGAGACGAGTGGGAGACAGCGTTCAACACCCCAAATTGACGTTATGAGTACCGTGTCATGCCATTTGGACTTACAAATGCTTCAGCCATTTTCCAGATCCTGGTTAATGATGTGTTGCGTGACTTCCTTCACCAGTTCATATTTTTGTACCTGGATGACATCCTCATCTTCTCCAGGTTCATGGTTGAACACATCCAACATGTTAACCAGGTTCTTCAAAGACTCCTCTAGCACCACTTGTCTGTGAAGGCCGAGAATTGTGAGTTTCACGTTCCTCAGAACTCCTTCCTGGGGTACATCGTGTCTCAGGGCTGTGTACGGATGGACTCCCAAAAGGTAGAAGTGGTGGCCAACTGGCCGCAGCCCAGCACAATCAAGCAAGTCCAGCATTTTGGGGGTTTCTTTGCTCATTTCTAAAGGAGATTTGTGAGAGGCTTTAGTTATGTGGCTGCACCATTGACAGCTCTCACTCACCAAGGGCTCGGCTGGCCATTTAAGCTGGACCACTGCTGCTGAGAAGGTGTTCCAGAACCTGAAACGTCAGTTTCCTCTGCACCCATTCTAGTTCAGGCGGATCCTTTTCTTCCCTTCGTGATAGAGGTGGATGCCTCTGAAGTTGGCGTGGGTGTGGCACTGTCTCAGCACTCGGCTAAAGATCAAAGCTTCATCCTTGTGCCTTCTTCTCCAGGTGTCTCACTCCAGCGGAGAGGAACTATGATGTCGGCAATCGGGAACTTCTTGCGGTCAAACTGGCTCTGGAGGAGTGGCGGCACTGGTTGGAGGGTTCGAACATCCCTTTATGGTTTGGACTGACCAAAAGAACCTGGCCTACATCCAGGAGGCTAAACACCTCAGTCTCCAACAGGCTCAGTGGGCTCTTTTCTTTACTTGGCTCAGATTCATGTTATATTACCATCCGGGGTCTAAGAACATGAAGACAGATGGCCTTTCTCGCTTGTTTCCCAGCTCCAGTGAGGATCATCCCCAGGTTGCTCATCCTTGTGCCGGGTTTCTGGGGTATATAGACTGTAGTGAGGGAGGTGCAAGGTAGGGAGGCAGTTCCTGATGGCTGTCTTTCTAACATACTTTTTGTTCCTCTTGGGACACAGTCCAAGTTACATCAGTGGGCTCACTGGCCGCGTCTCACCAATCATCTGGGAGGGCAGCTAACACTAGAGTTTCTGAGGAGAAGGCTTTGGTGGCCCTCAGCAGAGGAGAACACTCTGACCTTTGCGGCTACCTGTCCGACATGCGCCCGGAACAAGACTCCTTGTCAGCAGCCTCTGGGGCTTCTTCATTTGCTGCCAATATCTTCTCGATGCTTGTCTTATCTCTCTATGGATTTCATCACGGGTCTTCCATCCTAAGAGGGCCACTGTGTCATCTTGGTCATTGTAGACCACTTTTCCAAGGCGGCACATTTCATTCCGCTGCCTAACATTCCATCTGCCTGTGAGACTGCTCAGCTAGTCATTCAGATTGTTTTCCACCTTCACAGACTTGCTCTGGACATCATCTCCAACCGGGGCCCCCAGTTTGCCAACAGATTCTGGAGATCATCCTGGGGTCATCAGACAATTTGTCCTGGGCTATCACCCTCAGTCCAATGGTCAAGTGGAGCGGGTGAACCAGGATCTGGAGACTGCCTTACGGTGCTGTGTGTCCGCCAACCCTGCCACGTGGAATTAGCATCTTCCCTGGGTAGAGAATACACACAATACTCTCCAGTGATCCTCCACCGGCCTGTCACCATTCCAGGTGTTGTATGGATACCAGCCTCCTCTGTTTCCAGATCAGGAGAAGTGGAGGTTCCATCTGCTCAACGTCTCATCCCTCATTGCCGCCGGACCTGGAGGAGGGCTCAGTCAGCTCTCCTGAGCTCCTCAGCTTGGGTTCAACAACAGGCCAACAGCCATCGCTGTTCGAGTCCTCTCCTACATCCAGGCCAGATGGTCTGATTGTCTACTAGGGATCTACCTCTATGCATTGTATCAAGGAAGTTGACACCCCAGTACGTTGGGCCATTCAAGGTTCTATGGCCATCCATCCAGTGGTCTATCGTCTTTGTCTTCCCTGGTCCATGAGGGTTCATTCACTTTCCACATCTCTAGACTCAAGCCTGTGGTGCTCAGTCCTCTGGTTCCGGCCACTCTGCCTCCACCTCCGCCTCGTATGATAGCGGGACTGCCAGCCTACACTGTGCTACGCATCCTCTCCAGTCGCTCGTTCCGGCGTGGGACTCAGTATCTCGTGGACTGGGAGGATTACGGTCCTGAGGAGCAATCCTCGGTTCCAGCTCAGGACATTCTGGACCCCGGACTGAGTCAGGATTTTCGTCGTCATTCAGCTACCCCTGGTGGAATGTCAGGAGTTGTTCCTTGAGAATGGAAGTCCTGTCACAGTTTCTGTTTTATTTGATTGTTGTTTCCTTAGGTTACCGCTGGAGGGCACCCTTACCTTGTTTTCTAGTTTCCAAGTTACCCTGGTTATTACTTATTGGTTTCACCTGTTTTTAATTACCTTCTCTGCTCACCTGATTACCTTGCTATTTAGGTTCCTCAGTTGGCCTGTTTCTGTGCTTAGGTCTCATGTTTTGTTCTTGTGCGGTTGCCTTGTTTCTGTCAGGGCTTTAAGTAAAAGATCTGGATTCACCCTTACCTCTGCTTGCTGTGTTTCTCTGCACCTGGGTTCGAGTTCGTACAAGCATTATTGTAACATGATTATTTTTCTGCTGTAACAAACTGGCTCAAATTAAGATTCTGCATATGTAGACAACTCTCAAACAATCTGATCATGTAAAACGGTGATGTGTGATGATGATGAGGAGGAGGAGTGTGTGAGTAGGGGTTTATGTGTGTGTGTGTGTGTGTGTGTGTGTGTGTGTGTGTGTGTGTGTGTGTGTGTGTGTGTGTGTGTGTGTGTGTGTGTGTGTGTGTGTGTGTGTGTGTGTGTGTGTGTGTGTGTGTGTGTGTGTGTGTGTGTGTTTTCTGCAGCACAGAAACGTTTTATACACCAACACAATTTAATTTGGTTTAATCTCAGCCCTTCCACAGGGTATTCAACATATAATTAAACTTTATGGAACTGCCCTGCAGCTCATACTGAGAAGCACACTTGTACACACAAACACACACCCATTTCCAAGTACAGTGATTGTACAAAACATTATGAACACCTGCTCTTTCCATAACATAGACAGACCAGGTGAATCCAGGTGAAAACTAAATCCACTGTAGCTGTAGCTGTGTAGCTGAAGGGGAGGAGGTGGGTTAGATAAGGATTTGTAAGATTTCAGACAATTGATACATGGATTGTGCATGTGTTGCATTCAAAGGGTGTATGGGCAAGATAATAAATTGAAGTACCTTTGAACGGGGCGAGGTAGTAGGTGCCAGGCACTACGGTTTGTGTCAAGAACTGCAACGCTGCTGGATTTTTCACATTCAACAGTGTCTTGTGTTTGTCAAGAAGGGTCCACCACCCAAAGGACATTCAACTTGACACAGATGTGGAAAGCATTGGAGTCAACATGGGCCATCATTATATAACATGTGATTTAAAATTCAACTCCTACAAATAAATATTGATACATCCCGAGAACACAGCACCACATAATTGAAAAGCAACATGACTTACATTCCATGTGTAAACCTTGAATACTTATTTTCTATTCTATTGCATTTGAGAATTCTATTGATTTAATTGTCGTGTTATTATTTCTACATACAGCCAGATGGAAATACAATAACATCCCTGTTATATAGAATGATCCTGACAAATGTTTCAAATGAGTATTTATCATCCCTATTTTGATCAGAATTTATACAGCATGCTTACTTATCTGTTCATATCTGTCATATTAGTTCATTGGGGACAGAACATACAGTGCTTTCGGAATGCATTCAGACCCCTTAACTTATTTCAAATTTTGTTACGTTACAGCCTTATTCTAAAACGTATTCTATACATTTTTCCCACATCAATCTACACACAATACCCCATAATGATGAAGCAAAAACAGGTTTAAAGAACCATTTATTTACATACAGTATTCAGACCCTTTGCTATGAGACTGAAAATTATGCTCCGGTGCATCCTGTTTCTATTGATCATCCTTGAGCTGTTTCTACAACTTGATTGGACTCCACCTGTGGTAAATTCAATTGATTGGACATGATTTGGAAAGGCACACATCTGTCTATATTACATTTACATTTAAGTCATTTAGCAGACGCTCTTATCCAGAGCGACTTACAAATTGGTGCATTCACCTTATGACATCCAGTGGAACAGCCACTTTACAATAGTGCATCTAAATATTTTAAGGGGGGAGGGGGTGAGAAGGATTACTTTATCCTATCCTAAGTATTCCTTAAAGAGGTGGGGTTTCAGGTGTCTCCGGAAGGTGGTGATTGACTCCGCTGTCCTGGCGTCGTGAGGGAGTTTGTTCCACCATTGGGGAGCCAGAGCAGCGAACAGTTTTGACTGGGCTGAGCGGGAACTGTACTTCCTCAGTGGTAGGGAGGCGAGCAGGCCAGAGGTGGATGAACGCAGTGCCCTTATTTGGGTGTAGGGCCTGATCAGAGCCTGGAGGTACTGAGGTGCCGTTCCCCTCACAGCTCCGTAGGCAAGCACCATGGTCTTGTAGCGGATGCGAGCTTCAACTGGAAGCCAGTGGAGAGAGCGGAGGAGCGGGGTGACGTGAGAGAACTTGGGAAGGTTGAACACTAGACGGGCTGCGGCATTCTGGATGAGTTGTAGGGGTTTAATGGCACAGGCAGGGAGCCCAGCCAACAGCGAGTTGCAGTAATCCAGACGGGAGATGACAAGTGCCTGGATTAGGACCTGCGCCGCTTCCTGTGTGAGGCAGGGTCGTACTCTGCGGATGTTGTAGAGCATGAACCTACAGGAACGGGCCACCGCCTTGATGTTAGTTGAGAACGACAGGGTGTTGTCCAGGATCACGCCAAGGTTCTTAGCGCTCTGGGAGGAGGACACAATGGAGTTGTCAACCGTGATGGCGAGATCATGGAACGGGCAGTCCTTCCCCGGGAGGAAGAGCAGCTCCGTCTTGCCGAAGTTCAGCTTGAGGTGGTGATCCGTCATCCACACTGATATGTCTATATATATATAAGGTCCCACAGTTGATAATGCATGTCAGAGCAAAAACTAAGCCATGAGATCGAAGGAATTGTCTGTAGAGTTCCCGAAACAGGTTTGTGTCGAGGCAGAGATCTGGGGAAATGTAAGAAAACGTTTGTGCAGTATTGAAGGTCCTCAAGAACACAGTGGCCTCCATCATTCATAAACAAGATTCTCTGGTCTGATGAAACCCAGATTGAACTCTTTGGCCTGAATGCCAAGAGTCACATCTGGAGGAAACCAGGCACTGCTCATCACTGGCCAATACCATCCCTACTGTGAACCATGTTGGTGGCAGCATCATGCTGTGGGGATGTTTTCAGTGGCAGGGACTGGGAGACTAAGAGAACCTTCCAGAAGGACAACCAGGTCCGCAGCACTAGACCAATCAGGCCTTTATGGTAGAGTGGCCAGACGGAAGCCACTCCTCTGTAAAGGGCACATGACAGCCCGCTTGTGTTTCATTATCTCTATGGTGAAGCATGGTGGTGGCAGCATCATGCTGTGGGGATGTTGTTGAGCGGCGGGGACTGGGAAACTAGTCAGGATAGAGAGAAAGATGAACAGAGCAAAGTACAGAGAGATCCTTGATGAAAACCTTCTCCAGAGAGCTCAGGATTTCAGGCTGATGTGAACGTTTACCTTCCAACAGGACAACGACCCTAAGCACACAACCAAGACAATGCAGGAGTGGCTTGGGGACAAGTCTCTGAATGCCCTTGAGTGGCCCAATCAGAGCCTGGACTTGAACCCGATCTAATATCTCTGGAGAGAAATTAAAAATAGTTGTGCAGCGACTCTCCCAGTCCAACCTGACAGAGCTTGAAAGGATCTCCAGAGAAGAATGGGAGAAACTCCCCAAGTACAGGTCTGCCAAGCTTGTAGCGTCCTATTCAAGAAGACCCAAGATTGCAATTGCTGCCAAAGGTGCTTCAACAATATATTGAGTAAAGTGTATGAATTCTTATGTAAATGAAATACTTCAGCAATTATTATTATTTTTTTTGTAAATATGAAAAAATGTGGAGGAAAAAACAATTTAATCAAATTTAGAATATGTTGAAAAAGTGAAGGGGTCTCAATACTTTCCACACTGTATATGCACGAGTAAGTATATTTGTATTAATGTCCCAAGGTTAGCATTTTTAATGTGTTTTAAACTCTTGGTGAATGGCAAGTTAAATGTTATGTAAATCCATTATTATGAAAACGCTCATTGGAGTTTGATTGGAAAAGCATTGTATTGATTGGGAAAGCATTGTATTCTGATCTAAAATGCCACTGTAATACTGTATTACTGGGCTGAAGGTCTGAAGTTATCGCCTAGCTTTTCCCTAAGGTGCTAATCTGTAAATATCTTAGCACACTTCAGGCCAAACACACACACTTTTCACACATGAGCTGACAAACACAAATACACACACATGCATTCACACTTGTTCACATGCATGGGCAAACACATACGCAACCCCGCTTCCTTCCTCATAAGGGATGGGCCATAGGCATTTGTCAATGCATATCCTCATGTCCTCCTATATGTAGAACAAAGGCCTGGTCCTCAGAGACTACATGTCTTCCTCTGCTCTCCTCTTCTGACCTATTTTCCCTGATTGATTTCTCCCCAGCCGGCCGCTTGTATAACACTGGAGGAGCCCTCCTCCTCTCCTCCTCCCCACCCCTGTCTCTGTCTGGAGGAGGGGCGCAATTAAGTTCACTCAGTCTAAGACAAGGAATCAGGCACCACATACATTACATGAACAGAGCGGTACTCAAGAATCATGCTACCATCCCTGGTTTTGATAGAGTAAATACATTACACCTTAATTGAAACTGTAAAATCTCTCTCTCTCTCTGCCTTTCTCTGTTTGGAAGGGAGGATAATGTGTTTCTCTCATTCTCTCTCCATACACCATGACCTGAGCACCAGAGTAAAGTGACAACCAATAGCCTACTGTTTTATTACTATTCATGTCTTTGGAGGTCAGCATATTGTGTAGCAGTGTGTTTTTCTACAGGGGTGTTATCCTCTTGAGAATAGGGGGCAGTATTTTGACATTTGGATGAAAAACGTACCCAAATGAAACTGCATATTTCTCAGGCCCAGAAGCTATAATATGCATATAATTGACAGATTGGGATAGAAAACACCCTAGAATTTCCAAAACTGTCAAAATATTGTCTGTGAGTATAACAAAACAGATATTGCAGGCGAAAACATGAGGAAAATCCATCCAGGAAGTGCTGTTTTTCTGAAACCTTCCTGTTCCATTGCATGCCTTCCCTCCATTTAAAGAGATATCAACCAGATTCCCTTCCCTATGGCTTCCACTTGGTGTGAACAGTCTTTAGACATAGTTTCAGGCTATTATTCTGAAAAATGAGCGAGAATGATCACACGTTAGTGTATAGCTGTGTCCCCCCAGAGTTTTGCATGCGCGAGCAGCTTGGAGCAGACCTCTCATCTCTCTCTCCTATTGAAAAGCTAACATCCTGTTGAAATATTATTCATTATTTATTGTAAAAACAACCTGAGGAATGGTTATAAAACATGGTTTGACATGTGTCTACGAACTTATGGATACTATTTGGAATTTTCGTCTTCCCGTTGTGACCTGCACGAGCCTGTGGATTACTGAACAAAACGCACCAAACAAATGGAGGTTTTTGGATATAAAAATAATCTTTACGGAACAAAACAAAAATGTATTGTGTAACTGGGAGTCTCGTAAGTGCAAACATCCGAAGATCATCAAAGGTAAGCGATTAATTGTATTGCTTTTCTGACTTACGTGACCAATCTACTTTGCTGCTAGCTGTTTGTAATGTTTTGTCTGCTAAGAGAGCTGTCCTAACATAAATGCTTGGATAGCTTTCGCTGTAAAGCTTTTTTGAAATCTGACACACCAGGTGGATTAACAACACGCTAAGCTGTGATTTGGTATATTGCACTTGTGATGTCATGAAAATTAAATATTTTTAGTAATTTAATTTGAATTTGGCGCTCTGCAATTCAGCGGCTGTTGACGAAAATGATCCCGCTAAAGGGATCGGTGCACCAAGAGGATTTATACAGAAGAACAGCCATCATCCTTTTTTTCAGGCTACTTCATTTCCCGAGCAACAGAAGTGTTTTTTTCCTTCAGTTTAACCTCAGCTCAGTCCAGTTCAGTCCATCTGCGTTCCATGCCACAATCAAGTGCACACGCACAGCGGTCCAGTTCGTAGTCCTGACAGTACCCTTGCTCAAACCCCTGTCCCTTTAGTCAGGCAAAGTCTGTCGCTCACACATGACCACCTCACTTTTAAACACTCTCTCGTGCACTCAATTCAATTTAAATTTAAGGGCTTTATTGGCATGGGAAACATGTTTACATTGCCAAAGCAAGTGAAATAGATAATAAACAAAAGTGAAATAAACAATAAAAAATTAACAGTAAACATTACACTTACAAAAGTTCCAAAAGAAGCAAATAGAAACTGATATTTGTGCACTTACTTACTAAAGCTGTTGTTACACTAAGGTCTTTATTCTAAGAGAAACTTAGACTTCAATTATTGAGTGGAAATGTTAGGATTATTTTGTTCTTACTGTAGCACTGTATCCTACTCCTAACCGGTACAGCGTTGAGTGGTCTAAGACACTGCATCACAGCGCAAACTGCGTTGCCACAGGTGCTAGTTCAATACCTGTACCGCCACAACTGTGATTAGGCTTTCGGTTTCTCTCCCTCTAAAAACAGAAATAAATAATGTAAGAATAATAGTAGAGAGAATGATTTATTTCAGCTTTAATTTCTTTCATCACATTCCCAGTGCGTCAGAAGTTTACATACACTCAATTAATATTTGGTAGCATCACCTTTAAATTGGTTAACTTGGGTCAAACATTTCGGGTAGCCTTCCACAATAAATTTGGTGAATTCTGGCCCATTCCTCCTGACAGAGCTGGTGTAACTGAGTCAGGATTGTAGGCCTCCTTGCTCGCACACACATTTTCAGGTCTGCCCACACATTTTCTATTGGATTGAGGTCAGGGCTTTGTGATGGCCACTCCAATTCCTTGACTTTGTTGTCCATAAGCCATTTTGCCACCACTTTGGAAGTATGCTTGGGGTCATTGTCCATTTGGAAGACCCATTTGCGACCAAGCTTTAACTTCCTGACTGATGTCTTGAGATGTTACTTCAATATAGCACATCATTTTCCGTCCTCATGATGCCATCTATTTGTGAAGTGCACCAGTCCCTCCTGCAGCTAAGCACCCCCACAACATGATGCTGCCACCCCCGTGTTTCACTGTTAGGATGGTGTTTTCGGCTTGCAAGACTCCCCCCAGTTGCAGTTGCAAACCGTAGTCTGGCTTTATTATGGCGTTTTTTTTTATGGCAGTGGCTTCTTCCTTGCTGAGTAGCCTTTCAGGTTATGTTGATATAGGACTCGTTTTACTGCAGATAGAGATACTTTTGTACCGGATTCCTCTAGCATCTTCTCAATGCCCTTTGCTGTTGTTCTGGGATTGATTTGCACTTTTCGCACCAAAGTTCATTAATCTCTAGGAGACAGAAGGCGTCTTCTACCTGAGCAGTATGATGGCTGCGTGGTCCCATGGTGTTTATACTTGCATACTCTTGTTTGTACAGATGAACGTGGGTACCTTCAGACATCTGGAAATTGCTCCCAGGAATGAACCAGTCTTGTGGAGGTCTTTGCTGATTTAGTTTGATTTTCCCATGATGTAAGCAAGGAGGCACTGAGTTTGAAGGTAGGCCTTGAAATACATCCACAGGTACTCTCGAATTGACTCAAATCATGTCAATTAGCCTATCAGAAGCTTCTAAAGCCATGACATAATTTCTGGAATTTTCCAAGCTGTTTAAAAGCACAGTCAACTTAGTGCATGTAAACTTCTGACCCACTGGAATTGTGATACAGTGAGTTATAAGTGAAATAATCTGTCTGTAAACAGCTGTTGGAAAAATGACTTGTGTCATGCACAAAGTAATGTCCTAACTGACTTGCAAAAACTATAGTTTGTTAACAAGAAATTTGTGGAGTGGTTGAAAAATGAGTTTTAACCTAAGTGTAAATGCAACCTTTATTTTACTACATAAAGGTCTACTTACTCTGCTGGCGTCTTGACCACATTTTTGCCCTCATTTGCAATGCAAACCCCGGCGGCAGTGTGTTTTGGGTCATTCTCTGCATTTGAGAAGAAAATATTTAGCCTAACAGCCAATGTTAGGTACAATACTAGACTTATACATGTAAATAGGTCTAAACATAGTAAAATATTGCTAGAATCCTACCTTGAAAGAAACAATGTGGTCCCAGAAACACCTCTCTGTCATAGGGTCCAGCATATCTCTTGATGATTTCTTCCTCAAAGAAATCTCAGGCCATGATACCTGAAAAAGGAGGCAACAGTGAATTATTGTGGAGCACATAACAGTCGGTGAGGTGTAGGCTACAATATTTGATGTATCTTTTGCTTTGTAAATAGCCAAACTTACCATCAAAAAACAAATATGGGCCTGATCCCTGGCAAGAAATTGCCCCCCACACATGGAGTTTGAACGGATGCTTGATCTTCCTTTTTTCTGTAGCAATTCTGAGCAAATCTTGAGCCACGGTTGATTCGTCTGTGAAGATGACATCATTGAATGTCTCGCCAGCTTTGATCCATGCCTGAGCCTGCAGGACGTGAAGTTCTTTGTTTGTCAGATGAATCATTGGGTCAAAACTACAGAACAGTACAAAACAAGCAATTAATATTAATGTTCTGAACAAAATAATATATATAATAAAATATATATATATAAATATATAATATATAATATGTCTTATGTCTGTGATTAGGGTGTGGAAACAGTCGTATTGTACAGTGCCATATTTTCCTAACGGAGTGGCGCAAACTGATTTGCTACAGACGCTGGTTTGATACCCATGCCGGCCGCGACCGGGAGACACATGAGGGGACTTTTGGTTTCTCTCCTTCTAAAAACAGAAATAAATAATTCTAGATAACAAACTTGCTTTATTTACAAATGAATGAGAATGTCTCACCCCATGTTCAAGAATGGCCTTTTTCTTGCTCACTATAGGTTAAATAAATATGAAATAATCTCCAAAATATAGTAATTTTTTAAAGAAAGTGATTATTATTAATTAATTTATATTTATATAAAGGCCCTTAGATATTCTCACAGATCAGATTTGATCTTAGATATTCATTTAGAATCCTCCAATCCTCTTTTGCTCTCAGTACTGCAGCCTACTCCCGACTGTCACATTGTACAGCGCCATATTTTCCGTTCCATCCTAACGGTTCCATCCTAACAGAGGGTTTCGATTTACATTTTTCTTGGAATAGAAACACCATAACATTAATGAAATTAATTAAGCTAAATGTATTCAAATCAATCCCATATACTATGTTCTTACAAAAAAGTTTTAAATTCTCTAGTAATGCCAATATTGAAGAAAACTTCTCAAAGATGCCCTCTGGTGGTCAAACTAGCACTAACTAGCAGTAATGGTAAAAATGACTGATAATTAAATATAATTTAATATCATTTAGCCAGCAGCATACCACCCTCCATACCACTGCTGGCTTGCTTCTGAAGCTAGGCAGGGTTGGTCCTGGTCAGCCCCTGGATGGGAGACCAGATGCTGCTGGAAGTGGTGTTGGAGGACCAGTAGGAGGCACTCTTTCCTCTGGTCTAAAAAATATCCCAATGCCCCAGAGCAGTGATTGGGGACACTACCCTGTGTAGGGTGCTGTCTTTTGGATGGGACGTTAAACGGCTGTCCTGACTCTCTGAGGTCATTAAAGATCCCATGGCACTTATTGTAAGAGTAGGGGTGTTAACCCCGGTGTCCTGGCTAAATTCCCAATTTGGCCCTCAAACCATCACGGTCACCTAATAATCCCCAGTTTACAATTGGCTCATTCCTCCTCTCCATTGTAACTATTCCCCAGGTTGTTGCTGTAAATGAGAACGTGTTCTCAGTCAACTTACCTGGTAAAATAACGAATAAATGAAAATAAATAATCATGCCATAGAATTCTGCAGCAGCCCGCAAGGTGTGCTGCAGTGTGTCGAGTTCAGGGTCGACTACTGGATTAGGAGGAAGAATTCACCAGATAAACAAAGCCGGGAGGGGCAGGGGCAGAGAGGGGATCCCGGCCAGAGGGGCTCAGGGCCGGGGGCCAAGAAAATGGATAGAGCACTGAAAGAGGGAAAGAGAAGGTGACAATGATACCGGACCCATCACACACAACAGTATAGAAACATTCTAATCTGCCACCATCATAGAAGGCCACAGGCCAAAACCTACCCACCCCACTGGCACACAAACATACCCTCTCTTTCTCTCTCTTTCTCTGATTCCCCCTACACAGTCGCTCTCTCTCTATCTCTGCCTCACTTATTCTTTCTTTCTCCTCTTTTCTCACCATAACAATTTGTATGTAATATCAAGGCAATATATGATCTCTCTCCTGTCTACACATAGAAAAGGTCTCTTTATGGTACAGGAGCATCTCACTATCTCCTAACTCATCCTAAGTGCTGTACGAAGGGGAGAAACGACTGCTAAAGGGTCATTCATTCTACCCTCCTCTCACCACCTCTCATCCAAAAGACGGATGGAAAATACCAGATTTATCTCAGCAACACTAAACATTTTCTTACTTTGTCTCCTCTATTTCAATTAATCTGACAGCCCAAATACAGGCCATCTATTTAACAGGATTAGGTGATAAGACTCCATCCCACCAGTCCAGAATCTCACAGAAATCCTCTAAAGCAGCCTATGGCGCTACCGCTAGTGCTAACTCAGCCCCGCGGCTGGGGGGGCAGGGGCAGGGAGGTGAACCCGGCCAGAGGGGCTCAGGGCCGGGGGCCAAGAAAATGGATAGAGCACTGGAAGAGGGAAAGAGAAGGCGACAATGATACCGGACCCATCACACACAACAGTATAGAAACATTCTCATCTGCCACCATCATAGAAGGCCAGTCAGTAACCACCCAGAGCCAAAACATACATACAAATCTGACAATGTGTAAGCAATTGATATTATGATCGGATATTTTTGCATAATTTGCATTATTTCCTTTCAATTGAGAAGGAAATTGAGTACAGTGGGGACTGATGGTAAACACTGTCATGATTTATTTGCATTTGGCCACTCGCAAACATTTATATTGATCACTTTATAGGGACATAACATCTCGGCTATGTTTATATGCAGAATTTATAGTGTGAATAAAACATGTATTTATTTCATATATTTTCCACAGGGAACAACCGAAACAGGTCCAAACCACCGGCCTGCCCCCTCACATTCTCTAACAATGCTGTCGCCATCGCTTCAAAATGAAATCAGAGACTCAACACATTGTCTTCCAGCATTGTCTTCCAGTATTGTCTTCCAGCAGACAGGGGAGAGATGGAGCTGGACAAAAACAAGTGAAGCAAGAAGAACATTTTTTTAATGGTTTTGTTTTTCCAGGTGTCTGATTTCCACCCACTTTTTCTGGTTTCCGCAATCGCCAACAAACTTTTTTTTTTAAATAGTAAAACAACAAAATTGGATGTTCTATTGATCACAACAATGCTTAAACCACATCAGGGGACCACTTTTAAGATCTGGGGGAAAGTCTAAGAGATGTACAGTGTAGTTATTTTTGAGTGTAGTTATCCGTTAATTCAAGTGCACATGCACCCAGCTCTGTTTGGTTAGCAGCGGAGTTGATTTGGAATAGTCATCTTGGCTCACCCACACACAAACACAAGCTTTGCAGGTCGATCGACCCATCTAAATACCTCTCACACCCTACAGTAACCTGTGGATCATGAGAGAACCATCCTAAATCACCAAAACGTTAATAACCTATTTATTGACACTTTATGTAGTGTCCTGTAATACTTTGTTTGAATTGAGACACATTCGGTCATTCATAATACATCCATAAATACTCTATATCGCGTGACAGTGTACGTTCTATAAAGTCAGACACCTTTGGTCAGTCATAGCACATACCTAAATGCCCTTTATCATATGACGCTGAACGTTCTGACTTTGGTCATTCATAACACGTACATTCAATTGGGGCGGCAGCGTAGCCTGGTGGTTAGAGTGTTGGACTAGTGAACCGAAAGGTTGCAAGTTCAAATCCCCGAGCTGACAAGGTGTCATTCTGCCCCTCAACAAGGCAGTTATCCCACTTGGCTGTCATTGAAAATAAGAATTTGTTCTTAACTGACTTGCTTAATTAAATAAAGGTAAAACATAATTGCATGCTCTTTATCATATGATGCTATACTTTCTATAATGTCAGACACCTTTGGTCATCCATAGCACATACATAAATGCCCTTTATCATATGACACTGTACATTCCATAAGGTCAGACACCTTTGGTCATTCACAAGACAAACAGGTGAAGGTGGAACACATACTGTAGCTAGGTTTCTTCCTAGGTTTTGGCCTAGGAAGTTTTTCCTAGTCACTGTGCTTCTACACCTGCATTGCTTGCTGTTTGGGGTTTTAGGCTGGGTTTCTGTACAGCACTTTGAGATATCAGCTGATGTACGAAGGGCTACATAAATCAATTTGATTTGGTTTGATTTGATTTGGAAGTTTACATACACTTAGGTTGGAGTCATTAAAACTCGCTTTTCAACCACTCCACAAATTTCTTGTCAACAAACTATAGTTTTGGAAAGTCGGTTAGGACATCTAGTTTGTGCATGACAAGTCATTTCCCCAACAATTGTCACTTATAATATCACAATTCCAGTGGGTCAGAAGTTTACATACTGTGCCTTTAAGTTGACTGTGCCTTTAAGGATCATGTATAAACACTTCATGAATCATCACCATCAGCTAAAACAAGCAAACATTCAAGTTTAAACTTTGCATTTCCTTTTATTCACCCACCCCCACTCATCACCCTTCCTATAAGATAAAACAATACAAATACACTACATGACCGAATGTATGTGCTTGTCGACCGTCTCCTTCCAAAAGCATGGGTATTAATATGGAGTTGGTCCCCCTTTTGGTTCTATAACAGCCTCCACTATTCTGGGAAGGCTTTCCATTAGATGTTGAATCATTTCTGTGTGGACTTGCTTCCATTCAGCCACAACGATTAGGCTATTCAGCCAGGCTACTAAACCTGGCTCGCGGTCAGCATTCCAATTCATCCCAAAGGTATTCGATGGGGTTGAGGTCAGGGCTCTGTGCAGGCTCGTCAAGTACTTCCACACCGATCTCGACAACACATTTTTGTATGGACCTTGCTTTGTGCATGGGGGCATTGTCATTCTGAAACAGGAGAGGGCCTTCACCAAACTGATGCCACATAGTTGGAAGCACAGAATCATCTAGAAAGTTATTGTATGCTATAGCATTATGATTTCCCTTCACTGGAACTAAGGGGCGAACTATGAAAAACAGCCCCTGACCAATATTCCTCCTCCACCAAACAGTTGACTCCATGCATTCAGGCAGGCAGCATTCTCCTGGCAGCCGCCAAACCCAGATTTGGCCAACGGACTGCCAGATGGTGAAGTGTTATTCGTCACTTCAGAGAACGCATTTCCACTGCTCCAGAGTCCAATGGCGGCAAGCTTTACTCCAATCCAGCCAACGCTTGGCATTGAGCATGGTGATCTTAGGCTTGTGTGCGGCTGCTCGGCCATGGCAACCCATTTCCTAAAGCTCCCGACGGACAGCTATTGTGCTGATGTTGCTGCCAGAGGCAGGATGGCAGGCATCATCTTCAGGGCCACATTGCCAAATGAGTCTATAGAGGGCAACAACATTTCAAACAATTCTGAAGTTATTGATGTGATCTGGAAAACACATTGGATAAGGGCATCGGCATGTCGAATTCCATAATGAACAAATAAAGTATGATGTCAAAAGCAGAATTATGGGCCAAGTGTATTTTTCATGTTGTCTTACCATTAGGAAGGTTTGAGCATCCTCTGCCAGGTCAACAACTCAGGTCAACAACAACAACTCACATCTGATGTCATTCCATTACAGGTCACTCCTGCATTTGAAGAAACACAGAAGATATTGGTAAACAATCTCCAAGAGTGGAGAAAAAACGAAAAAAAAAACATTACATTACATTTCTTAAATGACAGGTCTCTGTCTGAACTAACCTGTTAGCAATGTCAGCAGTCAGTGCAGCATTCTGGGAATTAAGTCATTGAGGAAGGTGATGAGGTAGACATCTCAAGCACATGGGTTTGTGGGGACAGCTTGGGGCTCAGTGCCTTCCTTGGCTATCTACGTAGCAAGCATGTTAAACAGAGATAAGAGTCAAAGCAACCTAACATAAGAGCCAATGCAATAGCAACCAATGCAAAGCAATACAAAACAATTAGGCCTAGACCTAGCTGGCTAACTGGTTTCTGAGCTAGATTCACCTTCAATATATCTTAATCAAGACCTGATTTTCCACTCTGTTGTCCTTCACAAACATTGTGTGTAATAAAACATGAAAGGTTATTAGCTATAGCTAGAGACAAATCTCATGACATAGCTATACTGTATTAAAGTATTTTTTTTTTTTATTTAGCTGGGCTTGCTAGCTAGCTAGCTAAATTTTGTATTGGTAGAGTTCACTAGTCAGATAGCTTATGCTGCTAATGTTATCTATCTATCTATCTATCTATCTATCTATCTATCTATCTATCTATCTATCTATCTATCTGTCTGTCTGTCTGTCTGTCTGTCTGTCTGTCTGTCTGTCTGTCTGTCTGTCTGTCTGTCTGTCTGTCTGTCTGTCTGTCTGTCTGTCTGTCTGTCTGACATTAGCTAGCTAGTTAGCTAGCAGTTGCTGTGAAGATACCAACATTATTAGAAATGATTGATGTATTATTGAGGTAGCCATGTAATCTAGATAAACAATTAACTAATTTCAATTACAATATATAAACAATATATAAACTTACCTGTTTACCACTGTCCAGTGTCACCACAAGTGGGTGTTTGATTTGCGAACTCCATCACGTGTGCTACAGAAATACTGCTAACCAAACAGTGCTTGGTGCATGTGCACTTGAATTAAAGGATAACTACACAAAAAAATAGCAAAAGTGGTCCCCTGATGTGCTTTAAGCATTGTTGTGATCATAGAAAATCCAATTTAGCAGTTTTCTATTAGAAATGTGTCATTTTGAGAGTGAACTCCAGAATAAATGGAGGGAAATCAGAAACTTGGAATAACAAAACCAAAGAAAATTGAATTTGAAAGAAAAAAACTGAATTTGGCATTATTATTTTAAAGTGCCCTACCAACGTTTTTTTGCTGTGCATGACTGCACTTTAAAGCGCATCATTCTGCAGCACAGCATTTTGGGAAAGTTGAGGTCAGATCCAATATTGACCATGCATCCAAGAGGGAATGGGGTTGGGCCATCCTTGATTGTTTTTCATTTAGAGTAACATAAAATATGCCATTTAGCAGACACTTTTGGTCAAAGCGACTTACAGTCATGCATGCATACGTAACCGGTGTGAAATGCCTAGCTAGTTAGCAATGCGACTAGTAGCTTTTCAATCGGTGCTGTCACGCGCTCTGAGATTTTTAAATAGTTGTTTCCTTCGTGATGACGCTGACAGAGAGGGTCGCCTCGCTTCGCGTTCTTAGGAAACTATGCAGTTTTTTTTAACGTGTATTATTTCTTACACTGCTACTCCAGGAAATCTTAATTCTTATTACATACAGCCTGGAGGAACTATTGGATATAAGAGCAATGTCAACTTAACAACATTACGACCAGGAATACGACTTTCCTGAAGCGGATCCTCTGTTTGGACCACCACCCAGGACAATGGATTGGATCCCAGTAGGCGACCCAAAACAACGGCACTGCAGAAGGGGCAGACGGAGCGGCCTTCTGGTCAGACTCCGTAGATGAGCACATCGCTCACAAGTATACTACTCACCAATGTCCAATCTCTTGACAACAAGGTAAACGGAATTCGAGCAAGGGTTGTATTCCAGAGAGACATCAGAGATTGTAACATTCTCTGTTTCACGGAAACATGGCTCACTCGGTTTCTTCACGCATCGCGCCGACAGAAACAAACATCGCTCTGGTAAGAAGAAGAGCTGGGGTGTATGCCTTATGTAATGAATTTCCTCCTCTTCTTCCGAAGAGGAGAGGCGAAACGGATCAGAGGACCAATATGCGGCGTGGTAATTGTCCATGGTTCTTTTTAATACGTTAAGGTACACATGAACAACTGACTACAAAAAAACAAGAAATATGAAAACTCAAAACAGTCCTATCTGGTGCAAACACAGAGACAGGAACAATCACCCACAAACACACAGTGAAACCCAGGCTACCTAAGTATGATTCTCAATCAGAGACAACTAATGACACATGCCTCTGATTGAGAACCATACTAGGCCGAAACATAGAAATTCCCAAAACCTAGAAAAACAAACATAGACTGCCCACCCAACTCACCCCTGACCATACTAACTAAATACAAAACACAGGAAATACAGGTCAGAACGTGACACCTTATGATTAACGATTTGTGGTGTGATCATGACAACATACCGTAACTCAAGTCCTTTTGTTCACCTGACCTAGATTTCCTTACAATCAAATGACGACTGCATTATCTCCCAAGACAATTCTCTTAATTTATAATCACAGCCGTGTATATCCCCCCCAAGCAGACACCACGGCCCTGAAAGAACTTCATTAGACTCTATGTAAACTGGAAACCGCATATTCTGAGGCTGTATATAATATAGCTGGGGATTTTAACATAGCTAATCTGAAAACAAGGCTCCCTAAATTTGATCAGTATATCGAATGCATGACCCGGGCTTGCTAAATTCTGGATCATTGCTACTCTAACTTCCACGACGCATTCAAAGCTCTCCCTCGACCTCCTTTCAGCAAATCAGACTAGGACTCCGTTGTGTTGCTCCCAGCCTATAGACAGAAACTAAATCAGGAAACGTGTGCTCAGGTCTGTTCAACGCTGGTCCGACCAATCTCATTCCAGGCTTAAAGATTGCTTCGATCACGTGGACTGGGATATGTTCCGGATAACCTCAGACAACAACATTGATGTATATGCTGATTCGTAGAATGAGTTTATTAGTAAGTGCATCGGTGATGTTGCACCCACGGTGACAATTAAAACCTTCCCCAATCAGAAACCGTGGATTGATGGCAGCATTCGCGCAAAGCTGAAAGCGCGAACCACTGCTTTTAATGACCGAATACAAACAGTGTACCTATTCCCTCCTTAAGGCAATCAAACAAGCTAAGCATCAGTATAAAGACAAAGTAGAATCGCAATTCTGACACGAGACCTATGTGGTCTACAGTCAATCACAGTTTACAAACTAAACAACTTCTTTGCTCGCCTTTAAGATAATACAGTGCCACTGACACGGCCCGCTATCAAAAATCTCCTTCACCGCAGCCAAAGTGAGTAAAACATTTAAATGTGTTAACCCTCGCAAGGCTGCCAGCCCAGACGGCATCGATAGCCACGTCTTAAGAGCATGCACAGAACAGCTGGCTGGTGTGTTTACGGACATATTCAATCAATCCATATCCCAGTCTGCTGTTCTCACATGCTTCAAGAGGGCCACCATTGTTCCTGTTCCCAAGAAAGCTAAGGTAACTGAGCTAAACAACGATCACCCGGTAGCCCTCACTTCCGTCATCATAAAGTGCTTTGAGAGACTAGTCAAGGATCATATCACCTCCACCCTACCTGACCCCATCCAATTTGCTTTCCGCCCCAATAGGTCCACAGACGACGCAACCGCAATCACACTGCACACTGCCCTAACCCATCTGTAAAAAAGGAATACCTATGTAAGAATGCTGTTCATCGATTACAGCTCAGCATTTAATACCAAAGTACCCTCCAAACTCGTCATTATGCTCGAGACCCTGGATCTCGACCCCGTCCTGTGCAACTGGGTCCTGGACATTCTGACAGGCAGCCCCAGTTGGTGAGGGTAGGAAACAACATCTCCACCCTGCTGATCCTCAACACTGGGGCCCCACAAGGGTGCATTCTCAGCCCTGTCCTGTACTCCCTGTTCACCCATGACTGCGTGGCCATGCACGCCTGCAACTCAGTCATCAAGTCTGCAGACGACACTGAAGTGGTAGGTTTGATTACCAACAACAACGAGAAGGCCTACAGGGAGGAGGTGAGGTCCCTCAGAGTTTGCTGTCTGGAAAATAACCTCACACTCAACGTCAACAAAACAAAGGAGATGATCGTGGATTTCAACAAACAACAGAGGGAGCACCCCCCTATCCACATCGACGGGCCAGTGGTGGAGAAGGTGGAAAGTTTTAAGTTCCTTGGCATACACATCACGGACGAACTGAAATGGTCCACCCACATAGACAGCGTGGTGAAGAAGGCACAACAGCGAAATTTGGCTTGTCACCAAAAACACTCACATACTTTTACAGATGCACAATCGAGAGCATCCTGTCGGGCCGTATCACCACCTGGTATGGCAACTGCTCCGCCCTCAACCGTAAGGCTCTCCAGAGGGTAGTGAGGTCTGCACAATGCATCACCGGGGCCAAACTACCTGCCCTCCAGGACACCTACACCACCCGATGTCACAGGAAGGCCAAAAAGATCATCAAGGACAACAACCACCCGAGCCACTGCCTGTTCATCCTGCTACCATCCAGAAGGCGAGGTCAGTACAGGTGCATCAAAGCTGGGACCGAGAGACTGAAAACAGCTTCTATCTCAAGGTCATCAGACTGTTAAACAGCCATCACTAACATTGAATGGCTGTTGCCAACATACTGACTCAAATCTCTAGCCACTTTAATAATTAAAAATGGGATGTAATAAATGTATCACAAGTCACTTTAAAAACAATGCCACTTTCTATCATGTTTACATACCCTTCATTAATCATCTCATATATATATACTGTACTCTATCAAATCAAATCAAATCAAATTTATTTATATAGCCCTTCGTACATCAGCTGATATCTCAAAGTGCTGTACAGAAACCCAGCCTAAAACCCCAAACAGCAAACAATGCAGGTGTAACATCTACTGCATCTTGCCTATGCCGTTCGGCCATCCGCTCATCCATATATTTAAATGTACATATTCTTATTCATTCCTTTACACATGTGTGTATAAGGAAGTTGTTGTGAAATTGTTAGATTACTTGTTAGATATTACTGCACGGTCGGAACTAGAAGCACAACCATTCCGCTACACTCGCATTAACATCTACTAACCATGTGTATGTGACCAATACAATTTGATTTGATTTGATTTGTTTTGCGCAACAGGTAATGATGCTTCATGGGTGACTGTTGTCGATGTGTTCAGGTGGTCCCTGGTTCGAGCCCAAGTTGGGGCAAGGAGAAGGACGGAATCAATACGTTTACACATACATTTAATAAGTATCGGTGGTCCCAGGAATCGAACCCCCTATCCTGTCGTAGCAATGCCCTACCAACATGCATGGCAGGGTTAAAGATGATTTGTGAAGCCTCAATTTAACGTGAATTATAAAGGATTTATTAAGCGGTGCTTATGTCCTTTCTATAGCACAGATTTATGTCATATTTTACATGGTGGGTTATGTCACATTTGACATATACATGGTTATGTCACACAGTTATACCTAATTTATGAACCATTTATAGAGCTTGACATACCATTATAGATGACTTGTGACACATTTATGTAGTGCTTATGAAGGCTACATGAAGGCTTTAGGCGTCTTTATAAGCGGCACTGGATTTAAAGCGGGACCAAAACATTTTCTCACATCTTGCTTCTCTTGATCTCTTTGCTCCATATCTCCTCTTTATGGACAGAGGAGAGACAATGCTGGATGACAATGTGTTGATTCTCTCATTTAATTTTGGAGTGCTGGCGATGGCAATGTGAGGCGGCGTGCCGGTGCTTCAGCCTGGTCTCATAGACTAGACGTAACATAGTAGGATATGTTACGTTTGTATGGTTACATAAGACAGATGGTTCCTTAAAGTAAAAACAACATGAGGGTGGTTGGTCAGGGTGAATAGATAGGCGTATAATGGAAACGTCTAGCAACCCGTAGGTTGAAAGTGCCAATCTCATAATGGAAAACTTGAGCATTTTTGTCATTTTTCAACTACTTACTACTTTTGAGATACTTTTGCAACTACTCTTACATCTAACTTATCTCTAGAAACTGAAGGCCACAGCTGGTGGCCATATTGGAAATGATCCATGAGCCTGTTAGGTTCTGTTATTTGGCCTTTTGCATTCAGTGGCTGCCTGCCGACTGATGAAAGTCCACTTGAGTTCCTGGAAATCAGAAGGAGGGGAAAAGCTTTTATCTCCTGTTTACTTGTTGCCAGAAGAAGGAAAGAAAGAAAGAAAGAGAGAGAGAGAGAAAGTGGGGGAAAATGGGAACACGTTTGGAGAAACCTGAAAATAGACATCTTGAGGGCTCATCGGAATGTTGTCCCCTCTTGTTATGCAAGGGAACACATACACATGCATAGGACACACACATATGCACACACACACAAGTATGCACACATATGCACACATATGCAGACATATCCACGCACGCACGCACGCACGCACGCACGCACGCACGCACGCACGCACGCACACGCACGCACACACACACACACACACACACACACACACACACACACACACACACACACACACACACACACACACACACACACACACACACACACACACACACACACACACACACACACACACACACACACACTGAATGAACCACCGCAACATTCTTAGCAAATGTTTTTCATTCTTTTTTTAATTAGAGCAAAAGATCAGATAAATGCCAAGTGTCAATACTGCAGAGAGTGAGAATATGGCAACGCCGACCTTTTAAAGCTCCCTGATCTTTGATAATGTCAGAGATGGAGCATCTTGTTCCTCTCCTCCTTTAGGTTTAACCCTCTGGGTTCCCCCTCCACCCCCCAGCAGCACCCACCACACCCCCTATGGAACCAGTCATTACAACAGACTAATGGAAAGAGAGACTGAGCACTGTGCTGATGATTGTCATGACTGACACTTAAGCTGTGCCTATTATGCCTCTCTCTCTCTCTCTCTCTCTCTCTCTCTCTCTCTCTCTCTCTCTCTCTCTCTCTCTCTCTCTCTCTCTCTCTCTCTCTCTCTCTCTCATTCTCTCTCCCTCCCTCCCTCCCTTCCTTCCCTCCATGACAAGGGCATCACTTCCTCTTGTTTAGTCATTATAATATACTCAGCCTGCGTTGCCAAATGCTTCAACTTTATATGACATTCCTGGCAGCAGGTAGCCTCGTGGTTAGAGCGTTGGACGAGTAACCGAAAAGTTGCGAGATTGAATCCCCGAGCTGACAAGGTAAAACTCTGTTGATCTGCCCCTGAACAATGCCGTTAACCCACTGTTCCTAGGCTGTCATTGAACTAGGCTGTCATTAACTGACTTTCCTAGTTAAATAAAGTTTTTTTTAAAAGAACAATAATAATAATTCCTGCCCTTGCTTCAAGGCACTAGGCATCACCAAGGATGGGCCCCTCTATACAGGAGTAATCTCACATACCTCAGAGATGACAAACACATATACGGACACATGAGACAGGACTCAGTGCTTCCGACAGGCTAAGCCGCTTAAGTGGCAAAATCTCATTCAAAGCACCAATTCCCCTAATGAGGTAACATGTAGCTAGATTATCTCTCTGAAACCTGATGACTGACTATTCCTAAGTGCCCAGCCCAATAGACGTGATACACACGTATTATAAAATGTTGGTCCCGCTTTAAATGAAGTGCAGCTTATAAAGGCTTCGTAAAGCCTTCATAAGCACTACATAAATGTGTCACAAATAATCTATGATCTATATGTCAGTGTTTATACAGGGTCTAGAAATGTAGCATATCTCTGTGACACAATCACCCAATGAGAAACGTGTCATAACCCACTATGTAGAATATGACGTAAACATATGCTTCACAAAGGGTAGTATGTTGTGCTGCAGGATGACACACGCTCTAAAGAGAGGTCATGTCAGTCATATTACCAGGCAACACTTGCCTTCATGAAAGCCCCTAACATACAGGACATTTAAAGTGTCTTTCTTCTGGATTCAAGTAACATGTTCCTCAGTACACAAACACATACACAACAATGTAACAAACCATATCATAACATTCGCCCTCTCCCCCGCTGAAAGACCAGACACAAAATGTTGCAACCAACATTGGACACAGGTTGTAATCAAGCCCTGGTGTCCAGCATGGGAACAGAAGAGGAACACTTGGTCGGTCGTCATAGGTCGTCTTAGGTAGGACTACTCCAACGGAAAGGTTAGGTAAAAGGTTAAGGTGAGGGTTAAGGTTAGGGGAAGGGTTAGCTAATATGGTGAGCAGTTGCAAAGTATCTAAAAAAAAACGTAGTAAGTCGTTGAGAAGTCGCTAATTAGCTACAATGCTAAAGTTGTCCGTGATGAGATTCGAACGTTATAGGATAGTTGTGAGTGAGTGCTGACTGGAGTAGCATCATGGCTGTAGATGACATGTCTTGGGCAGAGTGGAGCGGGTGCCATGGCAGAGTCGGAGTAAACAGAAAGATAGACTCCAGTGAGGGTGATGATACGTTCCAGATGTATCTACTGGGTTCACGGTCACAGGGGACAGACAGGCACAGATTTGAGTATGTCATTACAACGGTAGGAAAAAAGTAATTTCCGTGTAGGATTATCTATTCAAACATGCAGGGTGGAGACACTGTTTCAATTACTCTGTTTTTAGAGGTTAGATCTTTGACACTGTCATCATGTATACATCTGTCATCATGTATACTTCTGTCATCATGTATACTTCTGTCATCATGTATACTTCTGTCATCATGTATACTTCTGTCATCATGTATACATCTGTCATCATGTATACTTCTGTCATCATGTATACTTCTGTCATCATGTATACATCTGTCATCATGTATACTTCTGTCATCATGTATACTTCTGTCATCATGTATACTTCTGTCATCATGTATACATCTGTCATCATGTATACTTCTGTCATCATGTATATACTACATCTGTCATCTGTCATCATGTATACATCTGTCATCATGTATACTTCTGTCATCATGTATGTCATCTTCTGTCATCATGTATACTTCTGTCATCATGTATACACTTCTTCTGTCATCATGTATACTTCTGTCATCATGTATACTTCTGTCATCATGTATACTTCTGTCATCATGTATACATCTGTCATCATGTATACTTCTGTCATCATGTATACTTCTGTCATCATGTATACTTCTGTCATCATGTATACTTCTGTCATCATGTATACTTCTGTCATCATGTATACTTCTGTCATCATGTATACTTCTGTCATCATGTATACTTCTGTCATCATGTATACTTCTGTCATCATGTATACTTCTGTCATCATGTATACTTCTGTCATCATGTATACTTCTGTCATCATGTATACTTCTGTCATCATGTATACATGCCTGTATGCGTCTGAAGGGGGTTGTACATCTAAGAATATGTGCAAGCAGCATCCGTGTATTTTATGTAGTTACTGTGCATTGAGAATCTATATATTCAACAGCAGGATAACAGGTTTAGACCTGCTCAGTCTGTTGTATTGTGTGTGTGTGTGTGTGTGTGTGTGTGTGTGTGTGTGTGTGTGTGTGTGTGTGTGTGTGTGTGTGTGTGTGTGTGTGTGTGTGTGTGTGTGTGTGTGTGTGTGTGTGCACCTGTGTGTGTGTGTGTGTGTGTGTGTGTGTGTGTGTGTGTGTGTGTGTGTGTGTGTGTGTGTGTGTGTGTGTGTGTGTGTGTGTGTGTGTGTGTGTGTGTGTGTGTGTGTGTGTGTGTGTGTGTGTGTGTGTGTGTGTGTGTGTGTGTGTGTGTGTGTGTGTGTGTGTGTGTGTGTGTGTGTGCACCTGTGTGTGTGCACACTTGCGTGCATGTCTGCCTGCTCGCGCTCATTTGTATGTGTACATGCGTCTGTGCATGCGTGATGTTTTAGTGTGTGTGCCTGCATATGTACGCAAGCGTGTGGCCCATATACTGTAGTAGGGTATGATGGTGGTCTTGTCATGTCGTGTTGTTGTGCATTAAGCCCCGCTGGCAAGCTGTAGCTCTCAGAGTTCACCTCATTCCATGATAGATAGAGAGCATGCTGTTGATCCTGGCCTACACACACACGCACACGCACACACATGCACACACGCACACACAAACACACACACATGTATGCACCCACACATATACATAGGCACACACACACACACATTCACCCACCATATGTCCTCTGTCCATTTACTGGCTACCTCTAACATCATTGCCTGCACACACACTGATAACTGCAGTCAAAACACTGTAGCATGATGCTTGCAACATCAGAGATGTGAGCTTCATTTCTTAACTCTGTGTACGTCAATTTGGATAAAAGCATCTGTTAAATGACCATGTCATAGGTGATCTGTAGCGATAGAATGATAAGGTGACAATATATCCGATTGTGTGTGTGTGTGTGTGTGTGTGTGTGTGTGTGTGTGCGTGCGTGCGTGCGTGCGTGCGCGCGCGCGTGTGTGTGTGTGTGTGTGTGTGTGTGTGTGTGTGTGTGTGTGTGTGTGTGTGTGTGTGTGTGCGTGCGTGCGTGCGTGCGTGCGTGCGTGCGTGCGTGCATGCGTGCGTGTGTTACGTATTAATGTATCCACTCCAGGACTTATTTATCTGTAGGTTTGAATGCCTTATCAAAGCAGGCTGATAGCTGGCTGTTTGTAAATGAAGACTAACTTGCGAGATACTGTTTGTGTAAAAACTTGTCTTTGTGTGCTAAGTTTTCTATGGTGTCCAGCTGCATAGGAACAGCTGGGAGCAGGAACGGAACGATAGAGAGAAGAGAGAGCGAGAGAGTGAGAGAGGGAGGGGGAGAGAGAGGGATAGAAGGAGGGAAAGAACCAAATAAGACCAGCAGAGGGAAACGAATAGCATGGGGAGCACAGGGACAAGACATGATAATAAATGACAAACATGACAGTACCCCCCACTCACCGAGCGCCTCCTGGCGCACTCGAGGAGGAATCCTGGCGGCAACGGAGGAAATCATCGATGAGTGAACGGTCCAGCACGTCCCGAGACGGAACCCAACTCCTCTCCTCAGGACCGTAACCCTCCCAATCCACTAGGTATTGGTGACCCCGTCCCGAGAACGCATGTCCATGATCTTATGTACCTTGTAAATAGGTGCGCTCTCGACAAGGACGGGAGGGGGGAAGACGAACGGGGTGCGAAGAAAGGGCTTAACACAGGAGACATGGAAGACAGGATGGACGCGACGAAGATGTCGCGGAAGAAGCAGTCGCACAGCGACAGGATTGACGACCTGGGAGACACGGAACGGACCAATGAACCGCGGAGTCAACTTACGAGAAGCTGTCGTAAGAGGAAGGTTGCGAGTGGAAAGCCACACTCTCTGGCCGCAACAATACCTTGGACTCTTAATCCTGCGTTTATTGGCGGCTCTCACCGTCTGTGCCCTGTAACGGCAAAGTGCAGACCTCACCCTCCTCCAGGTGCGCTCACAACGTTGGACAAACGCTTGAGCGGAGGGAACGCTGGACTCGGCAAGCTGGGATGAGAACAGAGGAGGCTGGTAACCCAGACTACTCTGAAACGGAGATAACCCGGTAGCAGACGAAGGAAGCGAATTGTGAGCGTATTCTGCCCAGGGAGCTGTTCTGCCCAAGACGCAGGGTTTCTGAAAGAAAGGCTGCGTAGTATGCGACCAATCGTCTGATTGGCCCTCTCTGCTTGACCGTTAGACTGGGGATGAAACCCGGAAGAGAGACTGACGGACGCACCAATCAAACGACAGAACTCCCTCCAAAACTGTGACGTGAATTGCGGGCCTCTGTCTGAAACGGCGTCTAACGGGAGGCCATGAATTCTGAATACATTCTCAATAATGATTTGTGCCGTCTCCTTAGCGGAAGGAAGTTTAGCGAGGGGAATGAAATGTGCCGCCTTAGAGAACCTATCGACAACCGTCAGAATCACAGTCTTCCCCGCAGACAAAGGCAGACCGGTAATGAAGTCTAAGGCAATGTGAGACCATGGTCGAGAAGGAATGGGAGCGGTCTGAGACGACCGGCAGGAGGAGAGTTACCCGACTTAGTCTGCGCGCAGTCCGAACAAGCAGCCACGAAACGGCGCGTGTCACGCTCCTGAGTCGGCCACCAAAAGCGCTGGCGAATAGACGCAAGAGTGCCTCGAACACCGGGATGACCAGCTAACTTGGCAGAGTGAGCCCACTGAAGAACAGCCAGACGAGTGGAAACAGGAACGAAAAGGAGGTTACTAGGACAAGCGCGGCGACGCAGTGTGCGTGAGTGCTTGCTTAACCTGTCTTTCAATTCCCCAGACTGTTAACCCGACAACACGCCCATAAGGAAGAATCCCCTCGGGATCAGTAGAAGCCACAGAAGAACTAAACAGACGGGATAAGGCATCAGGCTTGGTGTTCTTGCTACCCGGACGGTAAGAAATCACAAACTCGAAACGAGCGAAAAACAACGCCCAACGAGCTTGACGGGCATTAAGTCGTTTGGCAGAACGGATGTACTCAAGGTTCTTATGGTCTGTCCAAACGACAAAAGGAACGGTCGCCCCCTCAACCACTGTCGCCATTCGCCTAGGGCTAAGCGGATGGCGAGCAGTTCACGGTTACCCACATCATAGTTGCGCTCAGATGGCGACAGGCGATGAGAAAAATAAGCGCAAGGATGAACCTTATCGTCAGACTGGAAGCGCTGGGATAGAATGGCTCCCACGCCTACCTCTGAAGCGTCAACCTCGACAATGAATTGTCTAGTGACGTCAGGAGTAACGAGGATAGGAGCGGACGTAAACGTTCTTTTAGAAGATCAAAAGCTCCCTGGGCGGAACCGGACCACTTAAAACACGTCTTGACAGAAGTAAGAGCTGTGAGAGGGGCAGCAACTTGACCGAAATTACGAATGAAACGCCGATAGAAATTAGCGAAACCTAAAAAGCGCTGCAACTCGACACGTGACCTTGGAACGGGCCAATCACTGACAGCTTGGACCTTAGCGGAATCCATCTGAATGCCTTCAGCGGAAATAACGGAACCGAGAAAAGTAACGGAGGAGACATGAAAAGAGCACTTCTCAGCCTTTACGTAGAGACAATTCTCTAAAGGCGCTGTAGAACACGTCGAACGTGCTGAACATGAATCTCGAGTGACGGAGAAAAAATCAGGATATCGTCAAGATAGACAAAAACAAAAATGTTCAGCATGTCTCTCAGAACATCATTAACTAATGCCTGAAAAACAGCTGGCGCATTGGCGAGACCGAGCGGCAGAACCCGGTACTCAAAATGCCCTAACGGAGTGTTAAACGCCGTTTTCCACTCGTCCCCCTCTCTGATGCGCACGAGATGGTAAGCGTTACGAAGGTCCAACTTAGTAAAGCACCTGGCTCCCTGCAGAATCTCGAAGGCTGATGACATAAGGGGAAGCGGATAACGATTCTTAACCGTTATGTCATTCAGCCCTCGATAATCCACGCAGGGCGCAGAGTACCGTCCTTCTTCTTAACAAAAAGAACCCCGCCCCGGCCGGAGAAGAAGAAGGCACTATGGTACCGGCGTCAAGAGACACAGACAAATAATCCTCGAGAGCCTTACGTTCGGGAGCCGACAGAGAGTATAGTCTACCTCGAGGAGGAGTGGTCCCCGGAAGGAGATCAATACTACAATCATACGACCGGTGAGGAGGAAGGGAGTTGGCTCGGGACCGACTGAAGACCGTGCGCAGATCATGATATTCCTCCGGCACTCCTGTCAAATCGCCAGGTTCCTCCTGAGAAGTAGGGACAGAAGAAACGGGAGGGATGGCAGATATTAAACACTTCACATGACAAGAAACGTTCCAGGATAGGATAGAATTACTAGACCAATTAATAGAAGGATTATGACATACTAGCCAGGGATGACCCAAAACAACAGGTGTAAACGGTGAACGGAAAATCAAAAAAGAAATAGTCTCACTGTGGTTACCAGATACTGTGAGGGTTAAAGGTAGTGTCTCAAATCTGATACTGGGAAGATGACTACCATCTAAGGCGAACATGGGCGTAGGCTTCTCTAACTCTCTGAAAGGAATGTCATGTTTCCGAACCCATGCTTCGTCCATGAAACAACCCTCAGCCCCAGAGTCTATCAAGGCACTACATGTAGCACCCGAACCGGTCCAGCGTAGGTGGACCGACAAAGTAGTACAGGACTTTGATGGAGAGACTTGAGTAGTTGCGCTCACCTGTAGCCCTCCGCTTACAGATGAGCTCTGGCTTTACTGGACATGAATTAACAAAATGTCCAGCAACTCCGCAATAGAGGCACAGGCGGTTGGTGATCCTCCGTTCCCTCTCCTTATTCGAGATGCGAATCCCTCCCAGCTGCATGGGCTCAGTCTCAAAGCCAGAGGAGGGAGATGGTTGCGATGCGGAGCAGGGAAACACCGTTGATGCGAGCTCTCTTCCACGAGCCCGGTGACGAAGATCTACCCGTCGTTCTATGCGGATGGCGAGAGCAATCAAAGAGTCCACATCTGAAGGAACCTCCCGGGAGAGAATCTCATCCTTAACCACTGCGTGGAGTCCCTCCAGAAAACGAGCGAGCAGCGCCGGCTCGTTCCACTCACTAGAGGCAGCAAGAGTGCGAAACTCAATAGAATAATCCGTTATGGACCGTTCACCTTGGCATAAGGAAGCCAGGGCCCTAGAAGCCTCCCCACCAAAAACTGAACGGTCAAAAACCCGAATCATCTCCTCTTTAAAGTTCTGGAATTTGTTAGAGCAATCAGCCCTTGCCTCCCAGATAGCTGTGCCCCATTCTCGAGCCCGGCCAGTAAGGAGTGAAATGACGTAAGCAACCCGAGCTCTCTCTCTAGAGTATGTGTTGGGTTGAGAGAGAACACAATCTCACACTGCGTGAGAAAGGAGCGGCACTCAGTGGGCTGCCCGGAGTAGCAAGGTGGGTTATTAACCCTAGGTTCTGGAGGCTCGGCAGGCCAGGAAGTAACAGGTGGCACGAGACGTAGACTCTGGAACTGTCCAGAGAGGTCGGAAACCTGAGCGGCCAGGTTCTCCACGGCATGGCGAGCAGCAGACAATTCCTGCTCGTGTCTGCCGAGCATGGCTCCTTGGATCTCGACGGCAGTGTAACGAGCGTCTGAAGTCGCTGGGTCCATTCCTTGGTCGGTTCCTTCTGTCATGCAGGTGAAAGAGGACCCAAAAGCGACTTAACAGAAACAGAGTTTATTTAAGTCCAAACAGGGAATAACAAAAATCCTCTAGTCTGTAGAGGGGAATAACTGGAGAAGCGGCCACAGACTGCAGGTCGCCGGGTAGGCGCAGGCCGTAGTTGATAGAGACACCTGCTCACACGCAGCATCTGATGAAGGCAAAAAACACGACAGGACAGGGCGATACACAATCACAGCAAAAACACGACAGGACAGGGCGAAACGCAATCACAGCATGGTGAATACTAAACAAGGAACCGACGGGACAGGAACGGAACACAAAGGAATAAATAGGGACTCTAATCAGGGGAAAGGATCGGGAACAGGTGTGGGAAGACTAAATGATGATTAGGGGAATAGGAACAGCTGGGAGCAGGAACGGAACGATAGAGAGAAGAGAGAGCGAGAGAGTGAGAGAGGGAGGGGGAGAGAGAGGGATAGAAGGAGGGAAAGAACCAAATAAGACCAGCAGAGGGAAACGAATAGCATGGGGAGCACAGGGACAAGACATGATAATAAATGACAAACATGACAATAACAGTGAATCGTAGTATGATCATTCAGGGTCAATCTGTAGCCAAAACACTAACACACAAGTAGTGCATTAAAACACATTGTAAACTGGTTGGTTAGAGCCCTGAATGCTGATTGTCTGAAAGCCGTGGTATGACAAAACAGGTATTTGTACTGCTCTAATTACATTGGTAACGAGTTAGCAATAAGACAGCTCTGGGGTTTGTGGTATATTGCCAATATACCATGGCTAAGGGCTGTATCCAGGCACTCTGCGTAGCATCATACGTGAGAACAGCCCTTAGCCATGGTATATGGGCCATATACCAACATTGCTTAAGCCATATTGCTTAATTATAGGATATGGCTATACACACAAACACACAGACACATAGCCACTGACACACACACTCATGCAAACCTTCACACACACACACTTGAAGACACACACTTGAATACACGTACAAAACTCCCCTTCAAAGAATTCTGTTTTAATTCTCTCTCTCTTTGTCTACCCCTTAGAAAGAAATAGAGAACGAGAGAAAGAGAAAGGGAAAGAGAGAGTAAGAGATAGTGCTCGGTACTGGGAACTGAGTGTCGTCATTTGGTTTGATGTATTGTCTGGAGAGATATTCAGATAGAGAACATTAAAGGGGGGTGTGACTCCCTTGAGAAATACACCATTGACAAATCAAACCATATCAAGTTTACAGTAACCTGATCACCCAGACCCAATCTCCACAGGAAGTCACGGCATCTAACGGCTTGTATGGGGGATGATACCAACATAAATAAGATGGCATTCCCGGGAAGATATTAAAACCCCTTTGTACAGAGTAATTTAGAGTTCACCCTGTACAGATACAAATGATCAGAGATCATACATCCACATAGATGACATGAAACATCTCATCAGAGGACAAAATTTTGAGAAAGAGTAAGAGATAGTGCTTGGTACCGAGAACTGGGTGTTGTTATTTGGTTTGATTTATTATCTGGAGAGATATTCAGATAAAGAACACTAAAGGGGGATGTGACTCCCTTGAGAAATACACTTTGCATCTCAGAGCAATGTTCAATTAAAATCTGTAAAGTTCTTTCAGCAGGCAGGGATAGAAGCGGAATCGGCGTACACAAACACACGCACACGCACGCAGGCACACACACGCACAGGTGCACGCACAGGTGCACGCACAGGTACACACACACACACACACACACCATTTCAGCAGGGAGTGATAGAGGAAGAATACACAAGAGAGACTGACATCAATAAGACCATCACAAACCCTAACCAATTCTCAGCATAAAAAAACCTACACGCACACGCACACACACACACACACACACACACACACACACACACACACACACACACACACACACACACACACACACACACACACACACACACACACACACACACACACACACACACACACACACGTGCACGCACGTACACACACACGCACACACACACATGTATATATATATATAGATATATACCTATATATATACCTCACCTGCAACATGTAGTAAGACCATGTAATTATCCCATTAAAAAATGTATCTGACTAAATGTAACATCATAGTCAAACCATGTGCAATCCAGTATGTGTTTATCTGACTAAGATCAAGGATTGGTAATGAGGAGCAAATATCAAAGCAAGTCTTATTTAATAACTTTGCAGAATGAATGGACTCACATACTAGGCATAACGCTTAAGTTACTAGGCAATACTGACATTAATATAGCAGTCACAATCTAGGCATACAGATCCGCAGGTTAACTTGCAAGACAAAGCATGAACAAAGAGATGCCGACTAAGCCAGAGGCCTAGAAGCCTAGGAAATGAGAATTGATCAGAAAACCTTCCTCCATTTATAACATCTTAAAGTGTAACTTTCTTCAAACCAAAACCAACCACCATTGACAAATCAAACAATATCAAGTTAACAGTAACCTGATCTCCACAGGAAGTCACAGTATCTAACGGCTTGCATGGGGGATGATACCAACATAAATAAGACAGAATTCCCGAGAAGACATTAAAACCCCTTTGTACAGAGTAATTTAGAGTTTACCCTCTACAGATACAAGTTACCAAAGAGATCATACATCCATATAGATGACATGAAATATCTCCTCAGAGGACGAGATTTAAATAGATACCAGACATGGCTGCTGTAGGATTATTCTATCACACGTTCCAGTAATCAGGCCTCTGGATACTGTAGAGCGAGAGATACATTTTGGCCCCTCAGAGGGGGAATAGCTGACTGGTCCTTGGGCATTGTCATTTGTGTTTTGTTGAGCCATTTGCCATGTGGCTGAATGTGACAGAGAGCCCATAAATACGCACGCATGCACACACGCATGCACACACGCATGCACACACGCATGCACACACGCATGCACACACGCATGCACACACACACGCACACACGTTGGTTTTACTATCCAAGTGGGGACCCAAAAAATGTATTCCCATTCAAAATGGTATTTTCCCAAAACCTAAACATAACCCTGAACCTAACCCCTAAGCCTAAAATAGCCTTTTTCCTTTTGGGGACCAGCCAAAATGTCAAATTTTCCATGTTTTACTTTTGGAACCCAAAAGGATAGTAAAGTTATAACACACACACACACACACACACACACACACACACACACACACACACACACACACACACACACACACACACACACACACACACACACACACACACACACACACACACACACACACACACACACACACACACACACACACACACACACACACACACACACACACACACAGTTACTAAACTAAGATACACATATAGAGGCGTAAGGAAACATATTCACAACATTGTATAAGTAAACACACACACACACGTGCAAGCAAGCACACACGGCCCAGCTGAAATCCCTGTCTGTGTCTGTCGGCAGGGTGGTCTGTAATAATGTATTCTGCTGCATACCTCCAGTATTTACTGAGGTGGCTGTGTCTGGTGTTTCTTTCAGGCAGGTCACCCGTGATAAAAGTTAGTATTTGACATCCATCCCTGTCTGAGGACGTCGGGAGGTGACGTGGAAATCTGCCACTATGGGCAACAGTGAGCGCTGTTACCTTCAAGTTGTCACGCCTTGGTCATAGTGTTTTGTGTTTTCGTTATATATTTGGTCAGGCCAGGGTGTGACATGGGTTTATATGTTGTGTTTCGTATTGGGGTTTTGTAGGCATTGGGATTGCGGCTGAGTAGGGGTGTAGCTTAGGTTGGCTGCCTGAGGCGGTTCTCAATCAGAGTCAGGTGATTCTCGTTGTCTCTGATTGGGAACCATATTTAGGTAGCCGGGGTTTCACTGTGTATTTTGTGGGTGATTGTTCCTGTCTCTGTGTTAGTGTTCACCAGACAGGCTGTATAGGTTTTCACGTTCCGTTTGTTGTTTTGTATTTATTTTAGTTATTTCATGTATCGCTATTTTTTCATTAAAGAACATGAGTAACCACTACGCTGCATTTCGGTCCGACTCTCTTTCGACAAACGAAGAACGCCATTACACAAGTTGACTTTGGTTTTGCTTTTGTGTTGTGGATGGGGATAGCTGATCGGTGTAGGCATCAGCCTGTGCTTCCAATGGTTGCATGTTCAATTCCAGAAATAAAAAGTTGTTTTTGATATTTTTGTTTTCAGCCGATGCCAAACCTTAACCTTTACCTTAACCATTCCGAGTTCATGCGTTGCCTTAAGAATTTGGAATTAACGCCTGACCTTAAGAATTCTTAGTTAATGCCTAAACTTAACCTTGGAATGATACAGAGGAGAAATCAAACACTTCTAAATTGGACGTTTGGAACAACTTCAAAATCTGAAGTTTGCGAAACATGGATGAACGTCTAATTCTGACTTGAGACTGTGAGAGCTTGTTGGTCTTTTTGGCCAATTTCACTTCAGATTCTGATGTTTCCCATATTCTGCAATCATCAACTTTTGAAGATGCTCCAAACGGGAAATTTCTATCCTTAGATATATTCTCTAGACTTGTGTAGAGGGAATTATTGATATGTTGTCAAATTCTGATTTTAGACAACGTTTTCTTTGGAAATTGTTTGTATTTTACAGATAGTATTTAGTAAAAGTATTTATCGACAATCTGCTATTTACAAGTCTGGTCCTGGAGTGTGTAAACAAAATGGACCCAAATACAGTGTCCGTCAGTTTGTGAATCTGTGAATTTCAACACAGGTTCAACCACAAAGACCAGGGAGGTATTCCAATGCCTCGCAAAGAAAGGCACCTATTGATAGCTGGGTAAAAGCAGCAGACATTGAATATCCCTTTGAGCTTGGTGAAGTTATTAACTACACTTTGAATGGTGTATCAAAACACCCAGTCACTACAAAGATACAGGCGTCCTTCCTAACTCAGTTGCCGGAGAGGAAGGACACCACTCAGGGATTTCACCATGATGAAAATTGTGTCTTTAAAACAGTTACAAAGTTGAATGGCTGTGAAAGGATAAAACTGAAGATGGATCAACAACATTGTAGTTACTCCACAATACCAACCTAATTGACAGAGTGAAAAGAAGGAGACGTGTATAGAATACAAATATTCCAAAACATTCATCCTGTTTGCAACAAAGCTCTAAAGTGATACTGCAGAAAATATGGCTTTTGCGTAGTGTTATGCTTGGGGAAAATCCAATAAAATCCATTACTGAGTACCACTCTCCAGTATAGTGGTGGATGCATCATGAACACGCGACCCTCGGAGCCGGGGCTCGCAACGGATGCCCATCTACCATCCCCACCCACAACACCCTAGCAAAACCCAAGCCTCCTTGATAGTTATAGCACATGGATGTCACATTTTGAAGTGAATCTTGAACAACAAAGATCAGTATACAGTATACTACCAGGACAGAACAGCCCAGTACAGCATAGTGCTGGAAAACAGAACATTACAACCTAGAACAGGACTGAAGAGCACAGTACGACACAGAACAGGACTGGAGAGCACAGTACGACACAGAACAGAATAGCACAGTTTCCAAACTGTACAGAACATCTCACATCCCACTGGGATAGAGAGAAAGAGAGAGAGAGAGAGAGAGAGAGAGAGAGAGAGAGAGAGAGAGAGAGAGAGAGAGAGAGAGAGAGAGAGAGAGAGAGAGAGAGAGAGAGAGCGCTATAATCCATCTTCGGGCGTAAAATGGTCTCCCATTCGTCCCATAACTCACTGGAACACATGGGCAGTATCCCCAGCGTCCACTGCCATCTGTAGAGTCCACCTCACTCACTCGCAGACAGACTCGCAGACAGACAGGCAGCCAGAGGCAGGCAGAGACAGCCAGGCAGATGTGTAGTCAGGTAGTTAAACAGGCAGGCATATAAGACAGGGGGGAGGGTGTGGCTGGTGATAGAGCTGGGTTGGGCTGTAATGTCTTGTGGTGTATTGAAGGGAGAGTTAGGGAAGGTATAGGCTGGGGGATAGACAATTGATTTCCTTTCAGAGTGAGGTTGATTAAACAGGTGGTTGTGCACTAGTACATTGACAGCATCACTTGTTCTGAAATCCCAGGCAAACACACCACACACACCTTCCGTGCTCCTCTTCCCCTTCTTCCTCAGGTCAATTATTCAATCGGTGATGCTAATTGGACGCCAGTGTAAAGCATGTTGTCCTGGCTGCAAATCAGCCGCCGGCTCATGCATGAACGAGTGAAGAGTGTGGTGGGTCAGGGCTCTCCTGGCTTTCTGATTGGTGGGCTTTCCTCATGGATGAGGAAGCAGCACCTCGGAGGCTGGTGATGAGGCGGTTAGGTAAGTCCCTGACTGAATATTACGCAACAGCCAGCCATCGATCCTGGTGGAGAAGCATACAACTGAACCCACTTATCCAGACTGAAGTTTAGCCTCTGCTGTTCTGCCTCACGACTGATCGGGGGCTCTGGGTTGATGACAGCTGGAATGATTAGACTGTAAAGGATGTAATCTTTATCTGACCCTGATGAGGGCATGTTTGGCTAAACACATCTTAACAAGCTTTTTCATTTTCATGATAAAATCACTACCATGTATTTCCTGACTGTGGTTGGATGTTCTACGTAACTGAGGATACAAGCCCAATCTGTTGCCAATCTGTCTCATAAATTATCCACTCTAAATTTCCAGGCTTTTGTTTAGCATAATAATAATAATAATTCTATTTAACTGGGCAAGTCAGTTAAGAACAAATTCTTATTTACATTGACGGCCTACCCCGGCCAAACCCGCTGTGCCAATTGTGCGCCGCCGTACGGGACACCCAATCACGGCCGGTTGTGATACAGCCTGGAATCAAACCAGGGTCTGTAGTGACGCCTCCAGCACTGAGATATATTGCCTTAGACCGCTGCGCCACTCAGAATGTGTTTGAAGATTAGCATGTTTAAGAACACACAAAAGGAGAGCTAAAGCTTATAACGTCGCCTTCGTTAGTAACCTTAGCAAAAATCCACCCGTCACATCTTTAGCACACGTGTGTGTAATCGCTACCAAACACAACGGCGTCATGCGCTCAGTAATATCTCTATAATTTAACCTGAAAGAACCATAGTAGCTGACATCTAAGGTGATCTAACCCAGACAATAAAAACATCCAGCTTCGTTTCAGCCAACTCTCCACGATCGACTTCAAATGAGCAGTTACGTAAACATCATTAGACATCTATAACCCTGGGATGTTCCCAATTACTTTAAACTACAGCCCGGATAAACATTCGGAAAGCATCGGTCATCTCTTAAAATGAGTTGTGGTAAATGTTTGTTTCTGATCCAAGTGGGTACATAAAAAATCAGGGGAAAATGTTCCCCGGCTTGAAGGCGGCTGGAAAATGGGAATGATACACCAGTCCATCTGAGAATCATCGGACCTCGTTACGGAAAAATGCTGGTTACCTCTCAACAGATGCTCGGAACGCTTATAGGTCACCCATGGAAAAGTTATGAATTTGTAATTATCCTGAACAAAAATATAAATGCAACATGCCACAATTTCAAAGATTTCATGTAATGAAAACAATATAATATAATTGAAGTAAATTCATTAGGCCCTAATCTATGGATTTCACATGACTGGGAATACAGATATGCATCTGTTGGTCATTTATACCTCTAAAAAAGTTGGGGTGTGGATCAGAAAAGCAGTCAGTATCTGGTGTGACCACCATTTTCCTAATGCAGCGCGACACATCTCCTTCGCATAGAGTTGATCAGGCTGTTGATTGTGGCCTGTGGAATGTTGTCCCACTATTGGCGGTAACTTGAACACACTGTTGTCCACGTCGATCCAGAGCATCGCAAACATGTTGAATGGGTGACATGTCTGGTGTGTATGCAGACCATGGAAGAACTGGGACATTTTCAGCTTCCAGGAATTGTGTACAGATCCTTGCGACATGGGGCCTTTAATCATCCTCAGGCTTTCATCACAGTAGCTCTGTGCATTCAAATTGCCATTGATAAAATGCAATTGTGTTTGCTGTCCGTAGCTTATGCCTACCCATACATTAATCCCACCGCCACCATGGGGCACTCTGTTCACAACGTTGACGTCAGCAAACCGCTTGCACACATGACAACATGCACGCCGTCTGCCATCTGCCCAGTACAGTTGAAACTGTGCTGGACAAATTCATCTGTGAAGAGCACACTTCTCCAGCGTGCCTGTGCTCATCGAAGGTGAGCACTTGCCCACTGAAGTCAGTTATGAAGCCAACTGCAGTCAGGTCAAGACGATGGTGAGCATGACGAGCATGCATATGAGCTTCCCTGAGACGGTTTCTGACAGATTGTGCAGAGAGTCTTCACAGTTTCATCAACTGTCCAGGTGGCTGGTCTTAGACAATCTTGCAGGTGAAGCAGCCAGATGGGGAGGTCCTGGGTTGGCGTGGTTACACATTGTCTGTTATTGTGAGGCCGGTTGGACGTACTGCTAAATTCTCTAAAACAACATTGTAGGTGGCTTATGGTAGAGAAATTAACATTGAATTCTCTGGTAACAGCTCTGGTGGACATTCTAGCATTCAGCATGCCAATTGCACACTCCCTCAAAACTTGAGACATCTGTGGCATTATGTTGTGTAACAAAACTGCACATTTTAGAGTGGCCTATTATTGTTCCCAGCACAAGGTGCACCTGTGTAATGATCAGGCTGTTTAATCAGTTTCTTGATATGCCATACCTGTCAGGTGGATGGATTATCTTGGCAAAGGAGAAGTGCTCACTAACAGGGATGTAAACTAATTTCTGGAATATTTTATTTCAGCTCATGAAACATGGGACCAACACTTTACATGTTGCGTTTATATTTTTTTCGTTCAGTGTTTTTAACGTTTTGGTTATTTACCTCTGTTTTTATTTGTGGGATTGGGACCTGCTTTTCCAATAACTCTGGAATGCATCTGAATTTGGTCGAAATACAATTTCCCCAAGAATAAGTGTGAAATAAAGCGTTCCATCCACACAATCTTCAACCTGCCCAGCTGCATCAGAAGAAATGGGAAATCCACCTCTAGGCCAAATACACACTCTCTCTCTCTCTCTCTCTCTCTCTCACACACACACACACACACACACACACACACACACACACACACACACACACACACACACACACACACACACACACACACACACACACACACACACACACACACACACACACACACACACACACACACACACACACACACACACACACACACACACACACACACACACACACACACATGCACACCAACCACACACACACACACACACACACACACAGAGAAAGAGACAGAAAGAGAAAGAGAGAGAGAGCGAATCCACCTTCAGCCATAAAATAGTCTCTCATTCGTCCCATAACTCTCTGGAACACATGGGCAGTATCCCCAGTATCCACTGCCAGTTGTACAGATGCCACCTTACTCACACACACACTCACTCACACACACACATCACACACACACAGGCAGGCACACACACACACACACACACACACACACACACACACACACACACACACACACACACACACACACACACACACACACACACACACACACACACACACACACACACACACACACACACACACACACACACACGCACGCACGCACACACGCACGCACGTATGCACACACACACACACGCATGCACACACACACACACGCAGGCACACACACACACACACACACACACACACACACACACACACACACACACACACACACACACACACACACACACACACACACACACACACACACACACACACACACACACACACACACACACACACACACACACACACACACACACACACACACACACACACACACACACGGGGCGAATGGAGAATAGACAGAGCCAGATTAGGGTGAGGTGAGTGTTGCAGTGTTGAGCCCAGGGTCAAGGAGGCTTTGAGAGAGGCACATATGTGTCTTCTCACTGACACCTGCATGAATCTACCAACTTACATGAACAGGGATTCTTCTCCTCATTACAGTTTTTTACAAACACTTTGGCACTAATTTCGGAACCTTGGTGTCATTTTGAAAACTCTAGACACAAAACTTCAAAATTCTAACACTTTTTCCAATTGCTTGGATACAATACACATAAAGCTAAGATCATTTGTTCATTGAACTAAAATCACCTGTTCAAAATGACACAGCTGAACATCAAAGTATTACCATTTCAAAATGCAATTCACACATTACATCTGAAATGACTGTCTATTCATTTCATTACAATGATCTAACTATCAATTGATACAACTGATCAAAATGATAAGTAACTGTTGCATTACTCCTAATGCATAGTTTTATGGAAACTGACAAACAATATTCCATGTTTAGATCATGAAAGTTTCAGGATAACGAGATCCATTGACACCAATTACCGTGGAACATGAACCAATTGGACGACATTATCTATGGATGTAATATTTCATCATCATTCTTTATCAGACACTATTTCTATGGTCCCATGTACCACTTTTCCAAACCATGTTTTCAGATTTGACATTACTGTATACTCACTTTATTAGGTACACCTATCTAGTAGTGGGTAGAACCCCCTTTTGCCTCCACAACAGCCTGAATTATTCACGGTGTTGTACATTAAGAGATGCCATTCTGCACACCACTGTTTTAAACAACTGTTATTTGAGCATTTGTGGCCTTTCTGTTAGCTTGAATGAGTCTGGACATTCTCCTCTGACCTCTCTCATTAACAAGATGTTTTTGCCCACAGAACTCCCGCTCACTGAATGTGTTTTGTTTATCGCACCATTCTCTGTAAACTCTAGAGACTGTAGTGCGTAACAATCCCAGGAGGGCAGCTGTTTCTGAGATGCTGGAATCATCATGTGTGGCATCAACAATCATACCAGGGTCAAAATTGGTTGGATTACTCATCTTGCCTGTTCTAATGTTTGGTCAAACAACATCTAAAACTCACTACTCTATATACTCTATATATTGAGTTGCAGGCAGCCACATGATTCGCTGTTCGAATGTAACCTTCCTTGATGAGCTAAATCAGGTCTGTAGAGCTGATGGCATGATCTATGTCATTGTGTGGGATAATGTCAGGTTCCACCATGCTCAAATGGTGCAAGCATGGTTTCAGGCCCATCCACAATTTACCACCCTGTAATTATCCCCATACTCTCCTTTCCTAAAACTCGACTGAGGATTTTTTCTGCCCATGGAGGTGGAAGGTATATGATAGGCGCCCTCACGAACAAGCCACCCATCTCCAGGCCATGGATGACGCATGCAATGACATCACGGCAGACCAGTGTCAAGTCTGGATTCGCCCAAAGATTCTTCCCAAGATGTTTGGCTAATGATAACATCCATTGTGATGTGGATGAGAACCTGTGGCCAAATCCACAATGACAAGGTGGATGGAAATATAGAAGTACAGTAATCAATATTTTGTTTTGCTTTTTACAGTAAGCCAGGTGAGGAACACTGCAGTGATGTTTTACAGTAAGCCAGGTGAGGAACACTGCAGTGATGTTTTACAGTAAGCCAAGTGAGGAACACTACAGTTGACCTTTAACTGTTTTTTATTTTTTTTGTAGCTAATTCTTTTTTGCTTTGATTCAAAGAAATCTATGTTGTGATTTTATTGAATTTCATCAATAAATTGCATATTTTGTTCAATGACTCCACTGTGTCTGTAGTATTCTCTCTACTAGTCCTTTTACAGTGATGTATTTACATGTGTAGTAGCATACTGAAACATGTATCACATATTTTGTACTACAATATTTAATGATTGTACGAATAACTACACAGTGAAACTATTGGTATCTTGTGTGGGGGTGATTTAAATGAATGTTCCTATGGTATTTCATTATAAATGAGTTATTTGACCAATGATTCTGCAAGTGCAAGGTTTTGAACATTGGACAGCCTGTGTTACAAGTGATGACCGTTTCGAGTTTTGTGTCTAGAGTTTTGAAAAATGAACACAAGGTTCTGAAATTAGTGCCAAAATGTATTATACAAAACGGTATTATACATAGACACATAGATACATAGATACATATAACACACAGAGAGAGAGAGAGTGTGAGTGAGAGGGGGAGAGAGAAAGAGAGAGAGGGGAGGGGAGAGAGAGAGAGAGAGACAGACAGAAAGAGAGACTGAGATAGAGAGACTGCAAGATATACTGAGATAGAGAGAGAGGAGACTGGGATAGAGAGAGAGGAGACTGGGATAGAGAGAGAGAGAGAGAGAGAGAGAGAGAGAGAGAGAGAGAGAGAGAGAGAGAGAGAGAGAGAGAGAGAGAGAGAGAGAGAGAGAGAGAGAGAGAGAGAGAGAGAGAGAGAGAGAGAGAGAGAGAGAGAGAGAGAGAGAGAGAGAGACAGCAAGATAGACTGAGATAGAGACAGCAAGATAGACTGAGATAGAGACATCAAGATAGACAGAGAGAGAAACTGGGATAGAGACTGCAAGATAGACTGAGATAGAGACTGCAAGATAGACAGAGAGAGAAACTGGGATAGAGACTGCAAGATAGACTGAGATAGAGACTGCAAGATAGACAGAGAGAGAAACTGGGATAGAGACTGCAAGATAGACTGAGATAGAGACTGCAAGATAGACAGAGAGAGAAACTGGGATAGAGACTGCAAGATAGACTGAGATAGAGACTGCAAGATAGACAGAGAGAGAAACTGGGATAGAGACTGCAAGATAGACTGAGATAGAGACTGCAAGATAGACAGAGAGAGAAACTGGGATAGAGACTGCAAGATAGACTGAGATAGAGACTGCAAGATAGACAGAGAGAGAAACTGGGATAGAGACTGCAAGATAGACTGAGATAGAGACTGCAAGATAGACAGAGAGAGAAACTGGGATAGAGACTGCAAGATAGACTGAGATAGAGACTGCAAGATAGACTGAGATGGAGACAGCAAGATAGACTGAGATAGAGACTGGGATAGAGACTGCAAGATAGACTGAGATAGAGACTGCAAGATAGACTGAGATGGAGACAGCAAGATAGACTGAGATAGAGACTGCAAGATAGACAGAGAGAGAAACTGGGATAGAGACTGCAAGATAGACTGAGATGGAGACAGCAAGATAGACTGAGATAGAGACTGGGATAGAGACTGCAAGATAGACTGAGATGGAGACTGCAAGATAGACTGAGATAGAGACAGCAAGATAGACTGAGATAGAGACTGCAAGATAGACAGAGATAGAGACTGGGATAGAGACTGCAAGATAGACTGAGATAGAGACTGCAAGATAGACTGAGATGGAGACAGCAAGATAGACTGAGATAGAGACTGGGATAGAGACTGCAAGATAGACTGAGATAGAGACTGCAAGATAGACTGAGATGGAGACAGCAAGATAGACTGAGATAGAGACTGCAAGATAGACTGAGATGGAGACTGCAAGATAGACTGAGATAGAGACTGCAAGATAGACTGAGATGGAGACTGCAAGATAGACTGAGATAGAGACTGCAAGATAGACTGAGATAGAGACTGCAAGATAGACTGAGATAGAGACAGAAAGATAGACTGAGATAGAGACTGCAAGATAGACTGAGATGGAGACTGCAAGATAGACTGAGATAGAGACAGCAAGATAGACTGAGATAGAGACAGCAAGATAGACTGAGATAGAGACTGCAAGATAGACTGAGATGGAGAGAGAGCTTGGAAACGGTGACAGTTCCTCCAACAGCAGGTGTTAGGTAGCAGGTATATAATATTGTCTCTGTTTTGTGATGCATTCTGTTTATCCCCTGGGGAAACACTTGCTGCTTCTCCCTGCTTGACCACCAATAGCCTGTTAGTCTCATTATACTAGAAAATATAGAGGACTCTGACCTCCTCTCATTACCAGAGTCTAGTAAACAAACATCTGTGAGGTTGTGTGTATTTTTGTCTCTGTCACTTCTGGTTCACTGTAGAGGAAGTGAACCCAATATGGTGTTGTTTTGTTGTCCATTGTAGATTTTAATAATTCAATGTGCATTTGTTTGTGTGTGAAGTCTAAAAGTGTCGCTGTGTAATTTGAGGTGTCGTTTAAAAAAACAATTTCAGCTTTCCTCCCCAATCCACTCGCTTTATGTGGAAGCTGTGATCTCTGGCCTGTGGGCAAAAACCCAAACCAAATATACACACATGCACCCATGTAGACATGCACATGCGCATACACATACACACAGGCACGCACAATAATATGCCGTGTATGCGCACACTCACACACATACTCTGTGGCCTAGGGCGGCATCCTTCGCAAGCTTATGCGACACTCCAAGGGTTATTGGAATGTCATTTTGGTCCGTTTGGGAAGAGATCACATTTTCAATTCCTCTTGACCACCTCTTCCGCGGTCTCCCCCTGGGCTCTGTAACAGCCTGGGTCGCCATGGTGAAACACACCAAGGCCAAACGCCGCTGCTGCACTCCAGGCACTGTGTGAAGAGATGCTTAGAGTATACAGCACTACATACACAGCACACAAGCAATACTGTAGCGAACAGTGGGGCAGGAAAGCAAACCTGAGTCTCTGGGGTGAAAGGCAAACACCCTAGACATTGCACAAGTAGGGTTAACCCCATTCGGTGGGAATTGTAACGTGGCTCTGTAGCGAGGATCGCCACACTGCCGCCTCTGAACGCGAAGGCCGTCGCCATACTACTTCTGACGCCAATGTAGCGAATGGAAGGGCAGGGAAGCGAACCCAGGTTGCTGGTGTGAAAAGGTAAACACTACGCTTGGCAGCAATAGGGTTAACCCACTTGGTGTGAATTGTGACCGTGCTCATATTGCATGGATTGTTACAGTACACACAAAGCCCATAAGCCATGACAAAGGTCAGAGAGGTCAAAAAGTTGCATTTTGAGACCTTGGGACTATAAGGTTCTATCTGCGCAAAGCATACAGTAGTTCTGAGATACTGAGTATCAAAGTTTTCACATCCCAGATCACAGGACTGTTTTGTAGTCAATTATTCTTTCATAACCCTTCGAAGGTACCTAAAGTGCAGAGAATCAAAATCCTAAAACATTTGTAAATCTGTTTTTTTGAGTGGTGCAATCACAGATCGAACCTTATGGCTCGGAAATGTCAATCTGTGTTCAGCCACAAGGTTCTATCTGGCACAGAATGTTAAACATATTTACATTTCAATAGAAAAGTATGGACAATTAATGATTAAATAAAGACCATAGCCTTCCTTCTTTCTAACCACATCATCAAATATATGAATTCATGTTCATCACGCATTTGTTAAAGCGATCGTTCCCTAAAATGACAAATGCACTATATCCTATGGACAAGTGTTTCCCAACTCCAGTGCTCGAGTAGCCCCAACAGTCCACCTTTTTGTTATAGTCCTGGACATGAACACCTGAACTTGTTAATTAAACATTTGAGTGAAATACCCCTTCCATGGAGGTTTTCGTAGTGATATACAGTACGAAACCTTGATCACTCTTTAGTCGCAGAGAATGTTCCTGATGCATTAGGAAATTCAAATGAGCCTTGTGAGCGGCATTGGGATGAGCTCCTTCTCGCTCGCTCAAACGCTGGGCCTAGTTCCTATTACTGCAACATTCAAATGTACAAAAATGTATCTGAAATGCAGCCATGCACATCAACAACCGTTGTTTTATATAGCAGTGGAGAACATTGGACAGTCATATGGAGGACAGCAGCAAGAAATTGTCACTTCGCTCCGGCACCATTGCCACGTGTGGATGTGACCAACGGGTGTGAATATATTGCCTCTCCGGCCTCGGCCCCTTTGTCGGGTATGGCTGTGACTGAGACCGGGCAGGGACACGTCATGTCCTCGGCCCTCGCAACCCGATCTCCTCTCCAATGCTGTGGAGTCTGTGGGAACCCTCTCCCCAGCTTGGGCAGTCTATGGAATTCTAGTAGCGTTGCCACATGGTAGTGAGCCTATGTTGCTGACTGGATTCTATTCCTCACATCCACCAGATCATCACCAGCCAGAGCTACCCGGTGAGCCGTCGCCTGCGACAGAGGCCCTGTCTGCCTCTGACTCTCTTGTCTGCTGCTACCTCTGATGACCAGTCCAGCCCTGACCTGTCCTGTTGCCACTGAACTCAACCCCCCGACGTGACTTTAAGTCCCAGGGCCCATACAACAGCTGCAATGAGAAGACTGACCATGAAAGCAACAAACATCAAATCAAATCAAACTTTGTCACATATGCCGAATACAACAAGTGTAGACCTTACCGTGCTTACTTACAAGCCCTTAACCAACAATGCAGTTCAAGAAGAGTTAAGAAATGTTTACCAAATTAACAAAAGTAAAACATGTGAAATAATAAAAAGTAGCACAATAACATAGCAATAACGAGGCCATATACAGGGGGTAAAGGTACCGAGTCAGTGTGCAAGGGGTACAGGTTAGTTGAGGTCATTTGTACATGTACGTAGGGGTGAAGTGACTATGCATAGTTAACAAACAGCAAGTAGCGGCAGTGTACAAAACAAATGGGAGAGGGGGGGGTGTCAATGTAGATAGTCCGGTGGCCATTTGATAAATTGATAAGCAGTCTTATGGCTTAGGAGTAGAAGCAATTTTAAGGAGCCTTTTGTTCCTAGACTTGGCGCTCCAGTACCGCTTCCCGTGCGGTAGCAGAGAAAACTTGACTTGGTTGACTGGAGTCTCTGACAATTTTATGAGCTTTCTTCTGACACTGCCTGTTACATAGGTCCTGGGTGGCAGGAAGCTTGGCCCCAGTGATGCATTGGGCCGTACGCACTGCCATCTGTAGCGCCTTATGGTCAGAGGCCAAGCTGTTGTCATACCAGGCGGTGATGCAACTGGTCAGGATGCTCTCGATAGTGCATCTGTAGAACGTTTTGAGGATCTGAGGACCCATGCCAAATCTTTTCAGTCTCCTGAGGTGGTAAAGGTTTTGTTGTGCCCTCTTCACGACTGTCTTGGTGTGCTTGGACAATGATAGTTTGTTGGTGATGTGGACGCCAAGGAATTTGAAACTCTCGACCCGCTCTATTACAGCCCCGTTGATGTTAATGGGGGTGTGTTCTGTCTGCCTTTTCCTGTAGTCCACGATCAGCTCCTTTGTCTTGCTCACATTGAGGGAGAGGTTGTTGTCCTGGCACCACACTGCCAGTTCTCTGACCTCCTCCCTATTGACTGTCTCATCATTGCTGATGATCAGGCCTACCACTGTTGTTGTCAGCAAACTTAATGATGGTTTTGGAGTCGTGTTTGTCCACACAGTCATGGGTGAACAGGGAATACAGGAGGGGACTAAGTACACACCCCTGAGTGGCCCCAATGTTGAGGATCAGCGGGGCAAACATGTTGTTGCCTACCCTTACCACCTGGGGGCGGCCTGTCAGGAAGTCCAGGATCCAGTTGCAGAGGGAGGTGTTTAGTCCCAGGGTCCTTAGTGTAGTGATGAGCTATGGTGTTGAACGCTGAGCTGAGCGTTGAGCTGTAGTCAATGAACAGCATTCAGTTGGGAAAGGGCAGTGTGGAGTGCGATTGAGATTGCGTCATCTGTGTATCTGTTGGGGCAGTGTGCGAATTGGAGTGGGTCTAGGGTATCTGGGAGGATGCTGTTGATGTGAGCCATGACCAGCCTTTCAAAGCACTTCATGGCTACTGACGTGAGTGCCACGATGCTGTAATCATTTAGGAAGGTTATCTTCACTTCCTTGGGCACAGGGATTGCAGTGGTCTGCTTGAAACATGCATGTATTACAGACTCAGTCAGGGAGAGGTTGAAAATGTCAGTGAAGACACTTGCCAGTTGGTTGCTTTGAGTACACGTCCTGGTAATCCATCTGGCCCAGCGGCTTTGTGAATGTTGACCTGTTTAAAGGTTTTGTTCACATCGGCTACCCAGAGTGTTATCACACAGTCTTCCAGAACAGCTGGTACTCTGGTGCATGCTTCACTGTTGCTTGCCTCAAAGTGAGCATAAAATACATTTATCTCTTCTGGTAGGCTGTTGTCACTGGGCAGCTCGCATCTGGGTTTCCCTTTGTAGACTGTAATAGTTTTCAAGCCCTGCCACATCCAACTAGCGTCAGAGCCGGTGTAGTAGGATTCAATCTTAATTCTGTATTGACCCCTTGCATGTTTGATGGTTCGTCTGAGGGCATAACGCAATTTCTTATAAGCTTCCGGATTAGTGTCTCGCTCCTTGAAAGCGGCAGCTCTAGCCTTTAGCTCAATGCGGATGTTGCCTGTAATCCATGGCTTCTGGTTTGGATATGTACATTTGGGCACTGTGGGGACGACGTCGTCGATGCTCTTATTGATGAAGCCGATGACTGAGATGGTATACTCCTCAATGCCATTGGATGAACCAAGGAACATATTCCAGTCTGTGCTAGCAAAACAGTCCTGTAGCATCCGCGTCATCTGACCACTTCCGTATTGATCTAGTCACTGGTACATCCTGCTTCAGTTTTTGCTTGAAAGCAGGAATCAGAAGGATATAATTATTGTGCAGATTTGCCAAATGGAGAGCTTTGTATGCATCTCTGTGTGTGGAGTAAAGGTGGTCTAGAGTTTATTTCCTCTGGTTGCACATGTAACATGCTTGTAAAAATCTGGTAAAACTGATTTAAGTTTGACTGCATTAAAGTCCCTGGCTACTAAATAGAATGCTACAAATTATATAGTTTTAACTCTCTTGGTAGATAATGTGGTCTACAGCTTATCATAAGGTACTCTACCTCAGGAGAGCAATACCTCGAGACTTAATATTAGATATTGCGCACCATCTGTTACTGACAAAAAGACTCCCACCCCCACCCCTCGTCTTATGAGACGTAGCTTCTTCTCTGTTCTGCCGGTGCATGTAAAATTCATCCAGCTCTATATTATCTGTGCAGTCGTTCAGCCACGACTTGGTGAAACATGACATATTACAGTTTTTAATGTCCCATTGGTAGGATAATAGTAATCGAAGGTCATCAATTTTATTTTCCAATGATTGCATGTTAGCAAGTAGAATGGATGGCAGTGAGAGTTTACTTGCTCGCCTACAGATTCTCATAAGGCGACCAGATCTGCGCCCTCTTTTCCTCCGTCTTTTCTTCATGCAAATTACAATGATTTGGACCTGTTCCTGGAAAAGCAGTATATCCTTCTCATCGGACTCGTTAACCCTTTCATGCGTGAGTTCCAAATATCTATAATGGTCGCCCCAGCGTGAGTTTTTTAATGCACGTGATGTTAGAACGTTCTCTCCATTCCAGAATGTGATTGTTACGCAACAGTACATTTAATCCGTGCTGCCGTCAAACCAAGGAATTTAGCGTTGTTTTTATTTCAAATGATTTCATAACAAGTTTTTATTTTCTAAGAACAGTTTGAATTGAGGTGTGTTCCACCTCCTCATTAATTCACGTAAAAATAGTCATTTTTAATTTAGCAGACAATACATTTTTTTGGGACATTTCTGACCTGGACAGATTTCCCCAAGCACTTCCCAATTGTTTGTGCAGTTCAAGTCTGCACACCCCCCCCCCCCCCTTGGGTTGTGCTGTGGCGAAGATCTTTGTGGACTATACTCGGCCTTGTCTCAAGATGGTAAGTTGGTGGTTGAAGATATCCCTCTAGTGGTGTGGGGGCTGTGCTTTGGCAAAGTGGGTGGGTTTATAACCTTCCTGTTTGGCCCTGTCCGGGGGTATCATCAGATGGGGCCACAGTGTCTCCTGACCCCTCTTGTCTCAGCCTCCAGTATTTATGCTGCAGTAGTTTATGTGTCGGGGGGGCTAGGGTCAGTTTGTTATATCTGGAGTACTTCTCCTGTCTTATCCGGTGTCCTGTGTGAATTTAAGTATGCTCTCTCTAATTCTGTCTTTCACTCTTTCTTTCTCTCTCTCGGAGGACCTGAGCCCTAGGACCATGCCTCAGGACTACCTGGCATCATGACTCCTTGCTGTTCCCAGTCCACCTGGCCGTGCTGCTGCTCCAGTTTCAACTGTTCTGCCTGCGTCTATGGAATCCTGATCTGTTCACCGGACGTGCTACCTGTCCCAGACCTATTATTTGACCATGCTGGTCATGTATGAACATTTGAACATCTTGGCCATGTTCTGTTATAATCTCCACCCGGCACAGCTAGAAGAGGACTGGCCACCCCTCATAGCCTGGTTCCTCTCTCGGTTTCTTCCTAGGTTTCGGCCTTTCTAGGGAGTTTTTCCTAGCCAACGTGCTTCAACACCTGCATTGCTTGCTGTTAGGGGGTTTAGGCTGGGTTTCTGTACAGCACTTTGAGATATCAGCTGATGTATGAAGGGCTATATAAATACATTTGATTTGATTTGATTATATTCAATCTTGCTAATGTAGCTAGCTACATTCTTCTATCGGCTCTGTAAAACAATGCTAATTGCATCAGAGAAGTATTACATTGTGTTCCATTTTGAAGCTACCCTGACATTATGATTCCCAAGAGGCGCAGCGGTCTATGGCACTGCATCTCAGTGCTAGAAGCATCACTACAAACACCCTGGTTAGAATCCAGGCTGTATTACAACCACCTGTGATTGGGAGTCCCACAGGTCGGTGCACAATTGGCCCAGCGTTGTCTGAGTTTGGCCGGTGTTGGCCATGATTGTAAATAATAGTTTGTCGATAAATGACTTGCCTAGTTAAATAAATTCAACATATGACCATGGTTAGTTTACTTGGTCTATTCAGCATAGCTCTGTTCTGCCCTGCCTTGCCCCCCTTGTGGAGCTCAAATGTTAGTTTCTTACTGTTTGATCTCAAATTTGTGAGTTGTCAATGCAATATACTATTTTTATGTTCTTTGTAATAGTGTTTTATTGCTATATCCTTATATTGTATTCTAATGAATAATTCCTCTTTGTTCTTTGACTTTCAGAAACCACACACACAAACAGTATTTGCCTTTATCATATCTGGAGCTGGACATCTTTGGAGCTGAAGACTGAGGCCAGCTTTTGTATGCTGGAATACACGCCATAACAGTTTTACTGGATGAAAACACAGCAAGAAAAGACACAGGCCAATATGTAACAGTCGTCTATTGTATTGCAGTATTGGTGGTTGGTTCAACAACAACTTGTTTTACTAGATGAAAGAAAAAAACGGCATATGTTTGAACAACAACTGCATTTCCACCCCCCACCTCTAAAGGCATAGTATCATGGCAGGTCACCGGTCAAGTCACCTGTCAGGTCAGCCAGTCACTAATTGCTGCAGATGTGCTCCATAGTGCTTGAGCATGTGATACTCCTCAAAGCATGGTGAAATACATAGAGGTGTATCACAAGCTAAACACATGTATTTTGTCAACTTCCTCTGCTTACTTATCCTGGTGCCAGACAGGCAGACTTTGCAATGCCTCCGTGTGTGACTACCTTGAGCAGCAGTTGGAGGGACTTTGCAGGGAAAATGCCATGCAGCGAGGCGTAGGGGATTGTCTGCAGCAGGACGACCCCCAGTAGATGGGCGTCGAGGGGTGTGGTGCACCTCCAGCAGCTCTCTCATGAGGTTCTCTCTATACTTTGGTAGGTAATTACTTTACCTATGAGGAAAGGGAGAGGAAAGGGAGAGGATGATGAGGCAGTAGGTAGGTGGGTGAGATATTGTCTCTATAATTGCATGGTTTCTGTATGGACAGTGGAGAGGACATGGACGTCTCGTTTGTCATGCCACTTTACTACCAGCTGTTGACCGTTCTCCTTGAACTCCCCCTCCCCTCTCTGCATCTTCCTGCATCCAAATGCCGGCATCCCCTTCCTGTTCGACCTGACTGTGCTGTTGGAGAGCAGATGCTAGAAGAGTGTGGGACTGCTGTACCAATTGTCCATGTACAAAGTGTGTCCCTTGCCGAGATGAGGAGCCAGCATGGTCATCACCAAGGACCCGGACACCCCAAGCCCTCATGATGTTGGATGTCAGTGGTGGACCCTGTGTAAACTATAATGTCCTGGACAAATCCTGTCTTCACGTCACACATGACAAAGAACTTGACCCCAAACCTGTGCCTTTTGGAGGGAATGTATTGATGGAACGCCAGCCTACCCTTCCATAACATCAGGGATTAATCAATGCATAGGTCCTTGTATGGCACAAAGACCCGACCGACCAAATGCTGATGTCAGGCTGAAAAGAAAATGTCTTATTTTGTATAGCGGGTCACTTAGGATGGCAGTAGCATTGTTGATGAAATTCAGGCATCGCAGCAGAACTAGGAAGCGGTCTTGGGAAAAGAGGGTGGCAAAGAAGGGAGTTGCAAATATAGGATCGGTGCTCCAGTATTCTCTTAGGGAGTTCTTCTTTACTATCCCCATGGGAAGGACTGTCACCAGGAAGGTTTACATTTCACTAATTGTGGTTGTCACCCAGTTAGCGAGTTTCCACCTCACTCCTGGCTCTCTCTTCTCCTGTAGCTCCAAGGCATAGCAATTGGTCTCCTCTACTATGTTTCCCACCAGCTCCTCTGTCAGAAACAACTTGAAGCACTCTGCCTCAGTTGGAAATGGCAAGGGGCGTTGCACTCCAGACTGGGACTCGTCAAAGCAAACAGCAGGGCCAGTAGGGGTGAAATGGCTGGCGGTCTTCCAGCTACCACAGAACTAATGTACTTCATCCACTGTTGTTCTGCCTCCGTCACCACCAGCGTATTCAAAGGGACCTGGGACTTTTTCAGTGGACAAGGGATCCTCAGATTCAGGGTTCTCAATGGCTACAAGGTTAGGGGGCAGCTCCTCACTGTCACTGTCAGAATCTGATTCCTGACTTCCATACTCAGACTCATTGTCAGAATTTTTTTAAATCTCCAGAATGTCCACATTTGTGAGTTGTCTCATTTTGAAAGACATTGCTTATCCTACAGCTTAGCTCACTAGCTACATACATAAACAACAACACTGAATGGCTCAGTAGGAGTGAGAGGTTACGTGGTTGACTGCCAGCACACGCCACTTGTATCAATAAATCACTGTATTTTTTTTGTGGTAATTATTTATATATTTACTGTTTTATTCACATTTTAAATTACAGGTGATAAATCATGCATTCCGATTCTTGCATAGATTGCAATGGGCACATATTATGTGTGTAAAATATTTTTTTGAAGGTTGTACTGATTATGATGAGCTAAGCTAATTCCAGCTGTGTAGCCATGTTTGTTGACATACAATTCATTCTGGGTTTCTGTCACGACTTCCTCCGAAGTCGGTCCCTCTCCTTGTTCGGGAGGCATTCGGCGGTTGGTGTCACCGGTCTTCTAGCCATCGCCGCACCACCTTTCATTTTACATTTGTTTTGTCTTGTTTTCCTGCACACCTGGTTTACGTTTCCTCATAATTACTATGTGAAAATAGCCCTCTGTTCCCTCCATGTCTGTGTGGGGTATTGTTTATTGTCGAGGTTGGCACGCTTCCGGCTGGTTAGCACGGGGTTTTATGTGTACCCATGTTTGGTGGCAGCCGGTACTTTGTACTTTGTTTCTGGTACTTTGTGCTACCTTACCTGTTTTTTGGGGCATTTGTTTATGTGACGCTGTTGTGTTCTGGTCTTACAAGTTGCCTCAGTAAAGTGCTTTGTGATCACTCATCTCTGCTCTACTGCACCTGACTTCCATGCACCAGCTACACTCACCTTTGACAGTTTCACATAAGCGTCTGTTTGACCAAAGATGTTATAACAAAGTGAGGTGAGTAAGGGTTCACTTATTTTTTGAGGACTTACGGAAATTAATGGTGGGATGTGAACGATGGTAGACGACACACCCTTTCAACATGATTACTATAAACAGGCCAAATTCATCTTGTCTTCTCTTATTATCTTTGGTTTCTGGGGAAAAAAAGCATGGCTGCGCGCTGAAACTGATCATCATCGGATTACTTTGATTTCTAGAAAGTGTTTTACTCAATTATTTCGATCAATGGAGAGCTCACCCGTGATGTGATTAATTATACATAGTAATTGATATTAGATAATTCATATTGTAGTTTATGTCAGCCGTCAATCTTTCCTCAGTTAGCGTTAGGACGAATGTAGCCTACACTTTTCCAGTTAGGATGATTGTGTTATGCAACAGATACTTCTGTGAAAATCTGAACATTGCAGCCAAAACCAAACTGCTCACATTCTGGATATAACTTTGTAAGGACTGTGTTTGTGTGAATAGTTTCAAAAAGAAAAGTGTCCCGCTCAAATGCTGATTGTTGCATCATTCGAAACTGGCAGTTCTAAATAAGCGCTCTAAATAAGTGTTCTAATCACACGGGTGTGATCGTACGTTTCTGGGACCACTGTGGAATGATCACACCCGTGTGATGGTATGTGTGAAAGGGTTAAAGGAAAAAGCTTCTTCCAGTTCGTGGTGAGTAATCGCTGTCCTGATGTCCAGGAGTTATTTTCAGTCATAAGAGAAGGTAGCAGCAACATTGTGTACAAAATAAGTAAAAAAATAAGTTACAAACAACGCAAAAAAAAATAGCGCAGTTGGTTAGGAGCGTGTAAAACATCAGGCATCCTCTTAGGTGCCATCTTAACATGATGCATAGAGTCTGGTCCTGGTCCTCCCATGACATCTGGGGTTTTAATTTATTTATCCATTATTTTACGAGGTAAGTTGACTGAGAACACATTCTCATTTGCAGCAACAACCTGGGGAATAGTTACAGGGGAGAGGAGTGGGATGAATGAGCAAATTGTAAACTGGGGATTATTAGGTGACCGTGATGGTTTGAGGACCAGATTTGGAATTTAGCCAGGACACTGGGGTTAACACCCCTACTCTTACAATAAGTGCCATGGGATCTTTAATGACCTCAGAGAGTCAGGACACCCGTTTAACGTCCCATCCGAAAGACAGCACCCTACACAGAGGCAGTGTCCCCAATCACTGCCCTGGGGTATTGGGATATTTTTTTAGACCAGAGGAAAGAGTGCCTCCTACTGGTCCTCCAACACCACTTCCAGCAGCATCTGGTCTCCCATCCAGGAACTGACCAGGACTAACCCTGCTTAGCATCAGAAGCAAGCAAGCAGTGGTATGCAGGGTCGTATGCTGCTTGAAAATCGAGGTTGCCTATGATGGGACATCGGCTGGTGCATCTTCATCTGGGTGGTGGGGTACCTTCCTGCAGTGGCTGGTGTGAACCCATGTAGACCTCTCTGCAACTTTCACTGCTGTCTTGGTCTTCAGGAGCACCTGGAATGGACCAGTCCAGAGCTGTTGGTGTCAGGTCCTTCTATGGAGGTCCTTAATGACACCCAATCGCCTGGTTGAAGTTTGTGGAGTGGTCCTCCCTTTGATTCAGGTAAAGCCGCTTTTAACCTGAGAAAAATAGACTTGTTAGATATTAGTTAACAAATATAAAACCATGTTATCTTGAACATCGGTGTCATGTAATAATATGCACAGGTGTGATAGTTGTATGAATTAATAACATTGCAAGCCTACTCATTGGAAAATCTCATTAGCAGCTCTAATGCAATATTAGCTTCACACCACTTTGTTGTCTATTAAACATACTTAAACTCTCAAAAAATCATAGCCTGTGTGACATCATGCATGCAAGCTTACCTGTCATGTCAACAATGATGGAGCAGCAGACCAAGCACACGCAAAAAGCACCCGTAGGATAATTATTCTGGTTGGTGTCAACTTTATTAATTATCAGGTACTGAGGAGATTGGATCTGTAACTTGTTTACTTGTTGTCCATGTCAGATATTTCCATTTTGGGATAGTTGTTCACTGAAATGCTAGCACTAGTTGCTCATGTTGCTACGATGGCCTCAATGTAGCTACAAATGTCTCGCACCCGGTGGAATTCATACAAACTGTCAAATCAATTGCCCGGCACTGGGCACAAACTCGTGATACTCGAAGCCATAGCGTGCTGCTCAGACCACTGCACTATGGCAATTCACAATGCTCTAGCAAGCCGTGAGAATACTTGAGCTTTCCCCAAACCATTGCCCCCTAGGTACGGTACCTCATTGCATTGCCTAAAAACACCGCTACCAGCTGCCACCTGGTGGCGATTCAAAATATGACATATTTTTAGATGCTACATCAATATAAACCAGAAGAAAACAGCCATGTCTATCCTAAAGTCCTTACACATGCTCTAAGGCACCTGTACAACAAAGAGCTTACTTTATGGCCATTCTTCTGAAAAACGGGTGGAAAAAATCTAAGTAACCCAACACTGTGTGATTGGATTGCAGATATAATCTTAAACCACAAAGTTAAAAGGTGTTTGCGCATATATACATTTTAGACTTTTACATTTTTTATAGGACATATGTCACATGTAAACCACTTAAAAAGCAACTCTGTGAATAACACATTTTTACCAAAATAGATAGAACCTTATAGTCCCAAGACCACGATTTGTAAGCTAATGTTTATTTGATCCAGTACAGTGTACTGCACCAACATGGTATCATTTCTATGCATCACTTTGTGAAAAACCTTTGCAAAAAGAGATGCATCACAGTTAATGACACCTAAGTAAACTGATACCAGGCTGATTGTACATACTGATTTAGCTCTGTTGCGTCTCTTTATATTTAGAGTGTACCTGTACACCATAATGGAGTAATTTCATTGTGCAGACATGGACAGAACTCCACTACCCATAATACAACAGGGCATCCTGGTACCTTTCAACGGCACTTTACTTTGTGTACAAAAAAAACTAATAGGGCGAGGGAGAGAGAGGGTGATGGAGAGGGAGATCGTGAGAGAGAGGGATAAGAGAACGAGAGAGGCATGGAGCAGGATAGAGACATAGTATCTCACCTTCATGTTGTGTGAAATGGTTTTGTTGTGTTGTGTTGTGTGAAATCTCTTTTTTTCACCTTCTCATAGCACCTCCATCCAAACCTACCTGAACCCTTTTTCAAATCCTAAATGACCAACACACCCATAACCACAATGTCAGAACCAATCTAAAGGTACTGTACCCCACTGGATACTCTTGAGATAAATCTCTGTTTCAGTTATGAAATCTGCCATGCAGCATACATGGCAAGAAAGAAACAATCACTCTCTTTCTCTCTCTCAACCTAATAATCCTCTCTTTTCATTTGCCCAGGGACTGTCCATGCCTTCCTAGGCTTGGCTGCACCGCTTCTGACCCAGTCTCAGTCCCTGAGCTGAGGTGGAGGGAGAAATGATGAGTTTAGGGAGGGAGCAGCGAGGGAGAGGGGAGGAGGGACGGAGGATTGAACAGACCGACAATCCAGGAGATTGCTGGCTATATAATAAATAAGTGGGGATTTGGACCAACAGTTTGAGAGTGAAAGACCATTTCACAAAACAGGTTTGTGAGAGTAAGTATTGAAAATATATGAATGCGGTTTTTCAGCATAACTAGGATTATCAGTTGTTGTGTTGTGGAGGTAGCAAGGAGAGCTGAGTTTTGAATAGACATAGTGCTCCATTCTACGCGTCTAACAGGCTGACAAGAAGTGGTGCCAAAGGAATCTGTCACCCCCTATTGGCTAATGTGACCACAGCATCAGTTCCTCTCAAGAAAGACACTGTCACCTCTCACTCCTAACCTGATCTGGGCCCATATCCACAAACCATCTTATTAGATCATAATGAGTAATATCACATGTACAGGGGTGAACTAATCCTAGATCAGAAGTCCTACTCTGAGATGCTTCGTAGATATGGGCCCAGATCTCTACTACAGTACTTACTTCTACTTGGACAATTACATCAGACGCGGTTGGATTTGCATGCTGAAAGAAACTCTTGGTAATGTGATAATAAAACTGTAATTATAGCAAGAGGGAAGATAAATTCCACTGGCATAAAGAATACAAAATCCATGCCCAGGCAGCAGGACTGTTGTCATAGAAATTGTTATCTGGCTGGACCATCATCTGTTACAGTGTGCTGCTTTTAGCCTGTATATACAGTGGACCTCGGAAGTTTACATACACCTTAGCCAAATACATTTAAACTCAGTTTTTCACAATTCCTGACATTTAATCCGAGTGAAAATTCCCTGTCTTAGGTCAGTTAGGATCACCACTTTATTTTAAGAATGTGAAATGTCAGAATAATAGTAGAGAGAACGATTTATTTCATCTGTTATTTCTTTCATCACATTCCCAGGATCAGAAGTTTACATACACTCAATTAGTATTTGGTAGCATTGCCTTTAAATTGTTTAACTTGGGTCAAATGTTTCAGGCAGCCTTCCACAATCTTCCCACAATAATTTGGGTGAATTTTGGCCCATTCCTCCTGACAGAGCAGGTGTAACTGAGTAAAGTTTGTAGGCCTCCTTGCTCGCGCACGCTTTTTCAGTTCTGCCCACAACTTTTCTATAGGATTGAGGTAAGGGCTTTGTGATGTGCACTCCAATACCTTGACTTTGTTGGCCTTATGCCATTTTGGCACAACTTTGGAAGTATGCTTGGGGTCATTGTGCATTTGGAAGACACATTTGTGAACAAGCCTTAACTTCCTGACTGATGTCTTGAGATGTTGCTTCAATATATCCACATAATTTTCCTTGCCATCTATTTTGTGAACTGCACCAGTCCCTCCTGCCTTAAAACCCCCACAACATGATGCTGCCACCCCTGTGCTTCATGGTGGGGATGGTGTTCTTTGGCTTGCAAGCCTCCCCTTTTTTCCCCAATACATAACGATAGTCATTATAGCCAAACAGTTATATTTTTGTTTCCTCAGGCCAGAGGACATTTCTCCAAAAAGTATGATCTTTGTCCTCGTGTGCAGTTGCAAACCGTAGTCTGGCTTTTTTATGGCGGTTTTAGAGCAGTGGCTTCTTCTTTGCTTAGCGGCTTTTCAGTTTATGTTGATAAAGGACTTGTTTTACTGCATCTTCACATGGTCCTTTGCTGTTGTTCTGGGATTGATTTGCACTTTTCGCACCAAAGTACGTTCATCTCTAGGAGACAGAACACATCTCCTTCCTGAGCGGTATGACGACTGCGTGGTCCCATGGTGTTTATATTTGCGTACTATTGTTTGTACAGATGAACGTGGTACCTTCAGGCATTTGGAAATTGCTCCCAAGGATGAACCAGACTTGTGGAGGTCTACAATTTATTGTCTGAGGTCTTGGCTGATTTTGTTTGATTTTCCCATGATGTCAAGCAAAGAGACACTGAGTTTGAAGGTAGGCCTTGAAATACATCCACAGGTACACCTCCAATTGACTCAAATTATGTAAATTAACCTATCAAAAGCTTCTAGAGCCATGACATCATTTTCTGGAATTTTCCAAGCTGTTTAAAGGTACAGTCAATTTAGTGTATGTAAACTTCTGACCCGCTGGAATTGTGATACAGTGAATTATAAGCGAAATAATTTGTCTGTAATCAATTGTTGGAAAAATGACTTGTGTCATGCACAAAGTAGATGTCCTAACCGACTAGCCAAAACTATAGTTTGTTAACAAGAAATTTGTGGAGTGGTTGAAAGATGTGTTTTAATGACTCCAACCGAAGTGCATGTAAAACCTCCGACTTCAACTGTAGGTCTGTATAGGGGTCTGTATAGAGACCTGTGTGAATGTCTGTATAGATGCCTGTATATAGGTCTGTATAGATGTCACATCTGTGTTTTAGCAGGTATTTGACACAGATGTGACCTCTGTACAGACGAATGTACGCACACAAGCCCACAGATGCGCACACACGCACATGCACCCCCCCAACTCACACGTACGTAACCTTTACTGTGAACATTTTAATCATGGTTAATCGACCTCTGGCCTGCTAAGAGGATCCCAGGTATTAGAGTATTAGGCTGTAGTGAAATACCTGGGAGGCAGACGTCATTGACTGGAACACATTCATATTGGAAAAGGTATTACCTACCTCATAAAGATTAAACACGAGGGCCTTACATAAGCTGCCTGGGCTGAGTGACTGGGTCCATATGAGGGACCTTTGGGTCACAAAGGCACAGAGACACAGACACAGGCCCACACACTGATCCCTCGTCTGGACAGGGTTGTCACGGTGCTCAAAGTCGGCTTTTATTATTTGAAGCTCTGCTGATGAGATCAGCATTCGTGATCACAGTGTGGGCCAACTATTCTCCTTCCCTCCTCTCCCTCCCTCTCTGTGATGGCTGAGGCAGGGGTGAATTTAGATTTAATTCCTTCCTGGTATGAGACCTCCTATGTGTGCACGCTCATGCACCCCCCCCCCCCCCAAAAAATGCATGGGCCTAATCATATAATTACATATACGTAGAATCCCTATTCATTCATTAGGATCTCTGTGGGACTAGTCATAAAGATGTGTCATTTAACTTTTAAGATGTATTACATTTGAGTGTGGCAGTAACGCAACCAGTCGTGATGTTTTCGTCTGATTTGTCCAACAATCATTTCAACTTAACACCTACGTCCTTTAACTAGGCTACACGTGCACGTCTATCCCATCGCCAACATATTTACAGCCTCCAAACAGTGGTGAGTGGAAAGAGACATCTGTTACTCAGAACAGCAAAAAAAGTGTCATGGCATTTGGCGATTGTCATTAGCCCGGAATCAACTGCTGTCCGCGCGTGTGTCTCAGTGTTTCACGTGTTCTCATCAGACAACGTTGCATTTTGGAATGTAGACTATAGGCCTGCCAGCCATTTTCAAGTGCATTCGCTCATTTTTCATGCCTCTGACATACGGTAATGTTAATTCATGGTATAATAGCATACATTTTTCTTGGTGTTTTGTTTTCATTATTGTGATAGACTCATGTTTTACCGGAAGGGCATACCCACACTATTTGTTTTGCCGGGATGCCGTAAAAGACTGCACCACCTTACCTTCACCCCTGGGTGGAGGAGATACTAGTAGGTGGAACTGTACTATCCCTGTCCCATGCAGGGTGTGTCTATATAGTGCAGATGGGAGGCAGATGTCTGCTCTGTTCTGGATAAACGTGATCCCTCATCCTCACCACCATACCATCCATGTCACACATCCTTCATCTCACATCCCTGTCCATGACCTAAGATCCCTGTAGCTGGTCACTGTCCTACATACTCCCGTAAGATTGAAGTAGTGCCACGTGACTTGCATTACCTCGTCACCATACCTGGTAGTACTTTGGTTCTGGATCCTAGACCCACCTCTCGGGCAAATGACAGTGTTTACTTTGGCCAGGATTTGTCAAATTCGTTATAGCACAGATCAAGAATCAAACCATCCCTGATCCGAATCATACAGGTATATTCTAAAACACCCTTCAGCTTACTTTCCACAACTTGCCAGCATATAAAAGACGACCCATCCAAATCCTATTTTCACGTTTTACAACTAAACTCAAAAATAGGATGGTTGAGCACTCCCATGAGTGACCAATTGTTAAATGATGGTTTTCTCTTTCTCCTTTCTTCTCGTTTGCCAACGAGCCATACAGACCGCAACCACTTTTAAGGGGTAGTCTCCGTGGGGTGTGTGCATGCTTTTTGTGTTCCTGTCTGCACGTGTGTGTCCCCACACCCACATTCAAAGACAAACACACACACAAAGACACACTGAAAAACTCACACATGCAAGACCACCGGGCAGGAAAGGAACAGACGTTTCAACCTCACACACACACACACACACACACACACACACACACACACACACACACACACACACACACACACACACACACACACACACACACACACACACACACACACACACACACACACACACACACACACACACACACGAGTGCGTTCACGCTTGCAGACAGACACTTACACACACACTCATGCCACAGCGTGGTACAGTAACCACAAGAGAAGGTCTACAGGCAGCACATCTCTAGATGGTGTGGTGTACAGTAGGCCAGAAATAGAGAGCGGATCAGTGAGTCCACTTCCCCCTTTAATAACCCTGTCTGTTATTATCACAGCTATCCCTCTCTTTAACCAGGGAGGAGGAGAGAGGAAGCCATCCCTCCTTAACTCGTAAAAGAGGAGAGAGGGTGATGAAATGAAACAGGGAGACGGAAATCGTAACTGAGAGTTCTGAAATGTGAAATATGGGTACAAACTCTAACGATACAAACAATACTGTAGATAGAATACAGATGTTCAGTGTAGAAAAATACTTTACATATAGCTATTTACCAGGTAACTTTCTACATGTTGGGGTATAATTGTATTGTTTTGGCACAGAAAGACTCATAGTTATCAGTGTGGTCCTTTATTAACCTGTGAATGTGTGTTTGTGTACACGTGTGTTCCTGCCCATGCATGCGTATGTGCACGTGTGTGTGTGTGTGCATGCATGTGTGCACGGATGTTTGTGCGTGCATTTGTGTGTGGGGTGTCTGGGGTTATGGGGCTCAGGTCTAATAACGGCCTTGATAGCCTCTTCACGGAGCCCTCTGAAGTTGCCTCCACTCCATCAATTCAGTGTGCTGTTGCTCAGCAACCAGGGGTCCGGTGTTCCCGAGCGACGCTGTTTGTTCCCGCCGAACAAGTCAGTGGAGAGGGGGGAAGAAGGGAGGAGAGAGAGGGAGAGAGTCAGGGAGCGAGGGGAAGACACAGATTGGTAAATGGAAGGCGTGGACCCAGGGGTCGTGGATCAATGCCTGAGCAAACAAGCTCTCTCACTCACCCCTCTGTCTGTCTCTCTCGCTCTGCCTCTCTTTCTATCTCTGTCTCGCTTTGTCTCTCACCCAGCGTTTCTCTGTCTTTCTCTGTCGCTCTCAATCTTCATTCTATTTCTCTTATATATGTTCCTCTGTTTTAACTCTCCTTTCCCTCCCTTCTCTCTCTCTATTTGTTGTCCTCCTCTGTCTTTCTGTCTCTCTTTTTCCCACATCCACCTCTTTCCTCCCTCCCTTTCTCCCTGTCCTGTGTCAATGTGCATCAGTGAAAAGTGTTCCTCTGTAATTATATAACCCATTTCTCCTCTCCCATCATCTCTATTGACTGATGAACACGGGCTAGAGTCACGAACCTCATTACATGGCAAACGAGATCAACTCAAGGCTTTCCTGTGCATGCATTATGCGTTCTGCTATCTGCTATTATATTACCCAGAACTTCTATTATGGTGTGTGTGTGTGTGTGTGTGTGTGTGTGTGTGTGTGTGTGTGTGTGTGTGTGTGTGTGTGTGTGTGTGTGTGTGTGTGTGTGTGTGTGTGTGTGTGTGTGTGTGTGTGTGTGTGTGTGTGTGTGTGTGTGTGTGTGTGTGTGTGTGTGTGTGTGTGTGTGTGACACGATTGCTCTCTGTTCAGTTAGGGCAGTCAGGCTGAGGCTCTGTAAATTTAACTCAATACAAATGACCTCTAATAATTGAGTTAGGGGTGCGGTGTTATCCAGATGACAAGCACATTAATATCTAGTTACAGCTGCATAAGATGAGGAAAGGGTGGCCAACAAACAAAACACATGAGACTGATGTATGTATTACGCACCAAAGTAAACTTTGGGAGTTTGAACCACCATCACTTTTGAAGTAATCCAAGATTGCAGAGACTATAAGACGTCAGGTTATTGTCCACTAGAGACAGCATGTTGGGAGTGGCCCTCTTGGTCACTAGTATCCACACTTATGTGGACTGTGACCCACATAAAGCCACTTAAAATTCCCTTGTGACCTGCCGGACACACAAAAACCAGTGATTCGAACCACAACCTCGTCTTAGCCGCTGTCCACAGTGTCCAGAAAGAAACTACTTGGGGTCTGGATGTATCAGTGGCAGTGGCAGTCATAGTGGTTCAGCATCTGTGTCCACCGTTATGGTTCTGACAGCTGTGTCTGTGGCTTTTCAGTCTATAATAATCAACCAGACAGTGATAAAAACGATTTTACAGGCACCAACGTTTCTCATTGCAGAAAGCATAGTTTGGTTTCTGGTGATGTCTTTCACACGGGGGACTGAAATGACTGAATGTGGCAACCAGGGTCAATCTGATGGCAAGACTATGACAGTCTATGACAATAACAACCAAAATAGAGTGAGGGGGAAATCTGGGTTGGTTCTCAGAACTCGGGAACATCTGAGTAGATTGTATTACCAGAGTAAGACAATTCCATTTCAATTCAACTCTGGTTCGTGTTGCTTTGTAATATAGCATTCCTGTTCAGCTTTGATACGTACATAAGAGCAATGCCATTTCAACATGTATTCTGACTCTTTTTACAGTTGATAATGTAAATGGAATTTGCGCACTTGTTACACCCAGAGGGTCGGCCTGAACTTAATTGACCAAAAGCATATTTTAATAACTTATAGTCCCCATAGAGCCTGAACAAAACAAACCCTAAACACACGTCCAAGCGTGAGAATGTCTGCTCGTCGCTCTGCCAAGTATACGGCTTGCATCACCACAGAGAAACCCAAGCAGGGGCCAGAGCACTGAGAACTCACGAGGACACCGTGTCCTGCACAGCAACACACCACCCTTCTCTTTCTCTCTCATCCACATTCCTTCCTCCTTTCTTTCTTAACCTAATTATATCTCTCCTCATCCCTTTTTCCCTCCTTCTCTTCATGGCTTCTGGCTGTCTCTCTCCCACTAATGACATGGTGTGGTAGCTAGTGCTGTCTGTCTGTCTGTGTGTGTGTGTGTGTGTGTGTGCCACGGACACAAAGCCTGAGCCTGGATAACATATGGTCCATATCAGCTCCTGAGCACTTCCATATGTGTGGGTGTCCACGCCAAGTAACGACACAAACACACTTCATGGCTGGAGAGAGGGGGGGGGGTGGAGAGAGGGATGAAGAGAGAGAGAGTAACAGAGAGAAAGAGCTATAGAGAATTAAATAGAGGGAGAGCCAGAGTGCAATGAAGAGCGAACGCCAAGCTTCCTCTGTCTGTTGACAAAAGCAGACAAAAGCAGTTATAAACAGTAAAGCTTCCAGAGTGTGTCTGTGTGAGCATGAGTCCATATACAGTAGGGTTCAGAGTTATTGGATCCCTTGATAATGCCGAGCAAAAAAAGACTGTATAAAAGAAATAATATAAATACTGAGCTATACTGTAAGCTAATTATTTTTTATTTTTTTACATTATTATTTTATGCTCATACAATTGCTCAGATAAAGAGATTTCGTTTAACAAGCAGCAACAAAAAAAAAACATCTAAAAGAGATAGGTGTCAAAATGAGTGGATCCCCTGTTTCAATACTCCAGCATCCTCCCCTCACGAGGACAACAACACTGTGCCTTTTTCTCAAATGTTTTATGAGATTGGAGAACATGGCCATAGCAACGGTTCCAATCCAAGTGCCAATGGCGTTCGGCAAACTCCAGGCGGTGCTATGGTCAGGTGACAGGAAAATAGAGCTCTTTGGCCGCGCACATCAATGATGGTTTTTTTTCTTTCGAAATGGACAAAGCAATACCTCATCCCTCTGTAGAATATGCTGGTGGATCTTTGATGTTGTGGTGCTATTTTGCTTCCACTGGTCCTGGGGCCCTTCTTAAGGTCAAAGGCATTGTGTACTTTACCAAGTACCAGGACATTTGAGCCCAAAAACCTGGTTGACTCTTCCAGCAAGACAATAACCCAAAAGACCACATCAACGTCCACAAAGAAATGGTTAATTGACCACAAAATCAACATTTTATTTATTTAATATATTTTTTTACCATCTTTATCAAGCGATCCAATAGTTGGCTCCTGAGTGGCGCAGCACTCTAAGGCACTGCATCTCAGTGCAAGAAGTGGCACTACAGTCCCTGGGTCGAATCCAGGCTGTATCACATCTGGCCGTGATTGGGAGTCCCAAAGGGTGGTGCACAATTGGCCCAGTGTTGTCTGGGTTTGGCCTGGAGTAGGCTGTCAGTGTAAATAATTATTTGTTCTTTACTGACTTGCCTAATTAAATAAAGGTTAAATAAAAAACAATATCCAGACTCCACTCTATATATATATCAGGGAGTGAGAGAGAGACAGACAGAGAAAGAAAGAGAGAGTGAGAACATGGTACTGTAGTTCACAGGCCAGCCTAGAACACTGGCATTTTGATAATGAATCCCATGTTTGCACACAGTAGGGGGGGCATTAGACACGACACAGGCAGACGTACACACTCACTCACGCGCACACACAGTAGACAGACACACACAGGGGCTTAATCACCTGCTTGTTATGACCACTGAGAAGCTGTGAGTAGACAGAGTGAAAAGAATAACGACTGAAAAGAGGTGGGGGAGAAGAGAGAGAAGACAAAACAGGTCAGTGGTTGGCCATGTAGACGTGTCTCTTTTGAAGTGCCTCAGACTGATTCAGTGTGTGTCTGAGAAGTAGAGAACACACCAATATTCGACCGATCACTCTATCACTAAACCAACACAACACCTAGTCTGTGAACGATCAATTCCAACTGACGTTGATGAGGAGAAAACCTAACAAATCTCCCCATGACAGATAATGAGTTAAAAATGTAATTTAGTTGGGGGGGGGGGGCTGGGGGGGATGCTGCCAAGGGGGACTTGGTCATTTGCTCCGTGTGGCTTCACTTAAGGTGCGGAGTGTATGTTTTTTTTTTAAATACGCCTTTCTGACTGTGCTAAGGGACATGGAAGACTCCTACCCGACATGAGTACCAGACATATTGTGTATGAAGAGATAAATCTCAGCTGCAGCCATGTTAAGCTTGTGGTTGACTTTTAATTGGTGGATGGGGTGTTTGGGTCTATGCACAGCACACTGACATTATGGCACATACTGTACATAAATCTTACCTGTGTGGTGTGCTTTAGTTGCTGGTGGTGCACCAGGATAGGGAAAAGGTACCGAGTGTACGCAATTACGTGTCTTTGCGTGTGGGTGTTCTTGAGGCGGCGACCTTCAGACTCAAGATTTATGTTCTAGATAAATCTTCCTCAACTGTTGATCATGCCGGTTACTCCCAAATCTGTGTCAGGTGTTTTGTGACACGAAAGAGGTCCTCTCATCGCTACCGTTCCGTATTGTTTAGCCATTTGAAAGTGTTGTCAACAACTCTACCCTGTAGATTCCTTCACTCTAGCTTTAGGACTCGCCACAACACCGTCCAATATGCACTAACCGTTGTGAGTTGTTTGAGTTATTCTTAAGTTGTTGTTCATACTTACGGTTGGAGTGAAAGTCTGTCTTCGTCAGTCTGGCCTGTTAAACGACCTGATTGGATTATGTCTGTGTGTTTGTGTCTCTGTCTGTTTCTGTTTCTGCAGCCAAACACGTGGCCAAAACACGCAGCACATATACCAGCAGACATGGACGGCACATGTCCCAGACACACAGACACGCAAATATGATCGATATGAGTACATGTGCGTTATATAAGCCTAAGATTAAAGGGGAAATCTGCAGTTTTTACATCCATTTTTGGATTTATAAATTAACAATATATATATATATATTTTGTTTACCTTTATTTAACCAGGAAAAGCCCTTTTTCAAGGGAGACCTGGCCAAGAAGGCAGCAACAATAAATATATTACATAATTAAAACATACAACAATACAACAACATGATCCAGCTTAAAAAATATATATTTACACTCCTCTGTAACAGAGTCTCCCATCAATATTTTAAATTGATTCAGTGGCACTAACATATCGAGATGAAGCATGGATTGTAGATTATTCCATGTGTCTGGTGCCCAAGAAGAGAAGGCAGTCTTGCCTAATACTGTGAATGTCCTGGGGACTTTAAGTAGCATCCACCTAGCAGACCGGGTATGGTAACTGCTGTTGGTGAAGGAGACCAGACTACAGAGGTAAAGAGGGAGTTTACCCAAAAGGGCTTGTAACCATTGATTATTGAAGAATAGAATGCATAAATGCCTCATGAGCTTAGTTCAACTGTCGTACCCCATCAAAATCTAAATATACACTGAGCGTAAAAAAACATGACACTTTCCATGACAAAGACTGACCAGGTGAATCCAGAATCCATGATCACTTGTTGATGTCACTTGTTAAATCCACTTCAATCAGTGTAGATGAAAGGTCGGACACATGTTAAAGAAGGATTTTTAAGCATTGAGACAAGGATTGTGTATGTGTGCCATTCAAAGGGTGAATGGGCGAGACAAAAGATTTAAGTGTCTTTGAATATGGTAGTAGATGCCAGGCGCACCAGTTTGAATGTGTCAAGAACTGCAATGCTGCAGGGGTTTTTCATGCCCACCATCCAAAGGACATCCAGCTAACTTAACACAACTGTGGGAAGCATTGGAGTCAACATGGGCAAGCATCCCTCTGAAATGCGTTCGACACCTTGTAGTGTCCATGCCCTAATGGATTTAGGCTGTTCTGAGGGCAAAAGGGGGTGCAACTCAATATTAGGAAGGTGTTCTTAATGTTTTGTGCACTCAGTGTATAAGCTTGTTTTACTCCAATGTCTGAAAACAAAGTAAATGTAAACACACACTTTATATATCCTCAAAACATTATTAATTATGTTGGGCGGCAGGGTAGCCTAGTGGTTAGAGCATTGGACTAGTAACTGAAAGTTTGCAAGTTCATATCCCTGAGCTGACAAGGTACAAATCTGTTGTTCTGCCCTGAACAGGCAGTTAACCCACTGTTCCTAGGCAGTCATTGAAAATAAGAATTTTGTTCTTAACTGACTTGCCTAATAAACTATAATGTTGATATCATGGATGGTCTATGAATTTGAGTGGTTACATTTCTCCAGCCCCATCCCTCAGCTTTTTACTGTGACTGTGGACTGCCCCTTTAAACCGCCAACCTTGATCTAGTACTGTGCAGTTCTTGAATAGTATGTGTGTGTTTCCTAAGATACATAGCTGATCCAAAGGATCTCTCATTTACAAACATACCTGTCCTTGAACAGTATCGTATGTTCACTTTCTGTATGCATGTTTTCATAGGAACTGGCGGGAAGCAGTAAAGCCGTGTGTGTGTGTGTGTGTGTGTGTGTGTGTGTGTGTGTGTGTGTGTGTGTGTGTGTGTGTGTGTGTGTGTGTGTGTGTGTGTGTGTGTGTGTGTGTGTGTGTGTGTGTGTGTGTGTGTGTAGGTTCAATGTATTCACACAAATAAGCGGTTAGCAAGGTATGAGAAAACGTCCGGCTTTTGTTATTGACAACGTCGTTACAGCACGACAAACCTAGCTACATTTTAGGCAACATTGTTAAGTTAAGAATCCGGATAGTTCTCTCACGGATAACAAACATGCAGAGGCTAGAATAACTCCTATTCAAACCTCTTACCACGTCAGCACAGATTAACATGGCAGCTTTTTATAATGAAATATCCCGTGCAGATGTTCCGTCCTTTATTAAAATTAAATTTGACAACACTGTCAGGCCTGGCCAGATACTTAACTAAGCTATACTCTCAGGAGAGTGCTACCAATTTTTTTGAAAACACGGAGCTGAGCTAGCTACAGCACTCCATCACTCTTCGGAGTTTGGAATTGGATGGAGATTTAGACAGGAAATACCAGCCTCTCTCTGAGGAATGATAACTTCCTTATGTTATGGAAGTGTACCCTAACATGGAAAAAATGACTTTGATAGCTTTATTATTATTCCAAAGAGCCATGGAACATGGCTCCAAGTGAGCAAAATGAGGTGATGTCATTCTACCAGGGTGCTCTAGTAAATCTCTGTAGGAGTTACTGATACAAAATGAAGGACTTTTATTCAAATATTAACTATATTGTAAAATATAAATCTTTATGGGCAGTTTGCATGGTGTGTGTGTGTGCATTAGTGTGTGGAAATAGACTTTCACAGAGAATGTGGGGGAGATGTTTTTCCTCCCCCGATAACACCGATAATGATGTTCTACCTATTAAATGTCTGAGGAAACCAACAACACAATGGAAATTCTAAGGAATCCGAATAGAGTTTCCAGAGAAACATGTCACAACAACGACAGCAAGATTTTCAAGTCCAAAAGATTGGTCGGAGGATGAGAATAGTTCAACAGAACTAACATAAAAACATGAAAATCTGAAACAGGTATTTTTTTATTAATAAAGCATTATAAAGGGCTTATGAAGGTCTCCTGTAGTTGAGACTGTTATAATGAGCTTGACTCTGTCCAGTGGGGCAAAATCATGATGATTATTGTAATAATAAAGTACAGTGGCAATAAAAATTATATGAACCCTTTGGAATTACCTGGATTTCTGCAGAAATCTGACATACAATTTGATCTGAACTTCATCTAAGTAAAAACAACACGCAAACACAGTGTGCTTAAACTAATAACACGCAAATTGCTGTATTTTTCTTATCTATATTGAGTACATAATTTAAACATTCACAGTGTAGGTTGGAAAAAGTATGTGAACCCCCTAGGCTAATGACTTCTCCAAAAGCTAATTGGAGTCAAGAGTTAACTAACCTGGAGTCGAATCAATGAGACAAGGTTGGAAATTTGTTTAGAGCTGCCCTGCCCCATTAAAAACACTCACAAAACTTGCGTTTGCTATTCACAAGAAGCATTGCCTGGTGTGAGCCATGACTCGAACAAAAGAGATCTCAGAAGAGCTAAGATTAAGAAGCGTTGCCTTGCATGAATCTGTAAAGGGTAACACAAGTATCTCTAAAAGTCAGTTCACCGTATGACAAATTGTCTATAAATGGAGAAATTTCAGCACTGTTGCTACCCTCCCTAGGAGTGGCCATCCTGTAAAGATGTCTGCAAGAGCACAGCGCAGAATGCTCAATGAGGTTAAGAAGAATCCTAGAGTGTCAGCTAAAGACTTACAGAAATCTCTGGAAGATGCTAAAATCTCTATTGACGAGTCTACAACACGTAAAACACTAACAAGAATGGTGTTCATGGGAGGACACCACGGAAGAAGCCACTTCTGTCCAAAAAAAACCATTGCTGCACGTCTGAAGTTGGCAAAAGAGCACCTGAATGTCCCACGGCGCAACTGGAAAAATATTCTGAGAACAGGTGAAACTAAAGTTGTGTTGTTTGGAAGGAACACTATGTGTGGAGAAAAAAAAGGCACAGCACAACCAACATCAAAACCTCATTCCGACTGTAAAGTGCGGTGGAGGGAGCATCATGGTTGGGGGCTGCTTGCTGCCTCAGGGCCTGGACAGCTTGCTATCATCGATGGAAAAATGTATTATTAAGTTTACCATTTTGCGGGAGAATATATAAGGCTATCTGCCAATTGAAGCTCAACAGATGTTAGGTGATGCAACAGGACAACAACCCAAAAGACAGAAGTAAATCAACAACAGAATGGCTTGAACATAAGAAAATACACCTTCTCGAGTGGCCCAGTCAGTCCTGACCTCAAGTCCTGACCTCAACCCGATTGAGATGCTGTGGCATGACCTCAAGAGAGTGCTTCCCACCGGACATCATAAGAATAGTGTGGATCTGAAACAGTTTTATATAGAGGAATGGTCCAAAATTCCTCCTGACCGTTGTGCAGGTCTGATCCGCAACTACAGAAAACATTTGGTTGAGGTTATTGCTGTCAAAGGAGGGTCAATCTGTTATTTAAAAATGCCTTCCTCAACATCTTAGATAAGCATGCTCCATTCAAGAAATGTAGAACCAGGAACAGATATAGCCCTTGGTTCTCTCCAGACCTGACTGCCCTTAACCAACACAAAAACATCCTATGGCGTTCTGCATTAAGCATCGAACAGGCCCCGTGATATGCAACTTTTCAAGGAAGCTACAAACCAATATACACAGGCAGTTAGAAAAGCCATAGCTAGCTTTTTCAAGCAGAAATGTGCTTCCTGCAACACAAACTCAAAAGTTCAGGGACACTGTAAAGTCCATGGAGAATAAGAACACCTCCTCCCAGCTGCACACTGCACTGAGGATAGGAAACACTATCACCACCGATAAATCCACTATCATTGAGAATTTCAAATAAGCATTTTTCTACGGCTGGCCATGCTTTCCACCTGGCTACCCCTACCCTTGTCAACAGCACTGCAACCCCCACAGCAACTCACCCAACCCTTCCCCATTTCTCCTTCTCCCAAATCCAGTCAGTTGATGTTCTGAAAGAGCTGCAAAATCTGGACCCCTACAAATCAGCCAAGCTAGACAATCTGGACCCTTTATTTTAAAAATTGTTCTCTTTCTTTCTTGCTCTCTTTCGTGTCGTCTGAGATTCCCAAAGATTGGAAAGCAGCTGCGGTCATCCCCCTCTTCAAAGGGGGGGGACACTCTTGACCCCACCTGCTACAGACCTATATCTATCCTACCCTGTGTGGCAAAGAAGGGGGTCGAGTGATAAGTGGCAGATATGTGAGAGCAGAACTAATAAACGGGCTCTACCCGATCACTAAAATGGCCACCCCTGTCAGAACTACAGATCACAAAATGGCCGACCGCCAAAACTACAAGTCCCAGAAGCAAGGGGAACCCTCAGAAGGTGGAGCCGACTCACAGATAAAGGGTCAAGAAAAACCAGGAAGAGGAAGAGAGAGTGCTGGGAGGAGCTATGAACAATAGAGAAAGAGACTATAGAGATTGGCTGGATTTACCGTGTATGAGCTGGATTGTTTTGGACTTACCTGTTGGCATTTGGACCTGGACCTACCGAGAACCCGATTCGTGTACCGAACCCTGCTATCCTTGACCTCGCCTACATTCTGGGTGGACACCTTGGTATCGATAAAACCAGAGACCGGATTGTAAGGAGGTTTTACTGACCAGGAATTCAAGCTGAAGTGGCTCGGCATTGTGGAGAGTGCCCGGAGTGCCAGTTAACAGCTCCCCGACCAGCTTTTAGAAACCCGTTAGTGCCACTCCCCATAATCGAAACGCCATTTGAGAGGATAGCGATGGATTTAGTGGGCCCACTACCCAAATCCACCAGAGGGCACCAATACATTCTGGTCATTCTAGATTATGCCACTCGCTACCCAGAAGCCATTCCCCTTCGGACGATGACTTCCAAAAATATCGCAAAGGAATTAGTGCTCTTGTTCACCAGGGTAGGGGTTCCAATGGAGATCCTTTCCGACCTGGGGACCCCCTTTATGTCCCGCCTTATGGCGGACCTTTGTAAACTGTGGCAGGTGAAACAGTTGAGGACATCGGTTTACCATCCTCAGACGGACGGGCTGGTTGAGAGATTTAACCGAACCCTGAAGTCAATGCTCAGGAAGGTAATCGAAAAGGATGGGAAAAACTGGGATTGCTTGTTGCCGTATCTGATGTTCGCCATTAGAGAGGTTCCTCAAGCCTCGCTGGGGTTTTCTCCCTTTGAGCTGGTATATGGGAGGCATCCCCGGGGAATCTTAGACATCGCCCGGGAAACCTGGGAGCACCAATTCACCCCGTATACTAGTGTCATAGAGCATGTCACGGCAATGCAAGACAGGATAGCCACAGTCATTCCCATCGTCAGAGAGCACATGAGACAAACACAAGAACACCAGCGGCACACTTATAACCGGCAGGCTACCCTGAGGGAATTTCAACCGGGAGATAAGGTGTTAGTGCTGATCCCCACGGTAGAGTGTAAACTACTAGCCACATGGAAAGGACCATATGAAGTACTGAAGAGAATAGGAGAAGTCAATTATCGGATCCGACAGCCAGGTCGACGGCCCCAGGAACAGATCACATAAACCTGTTAAAAGCATGGAGAGAGAGAGAAACACTAATGGTCACATACCCCACACACATTCAGGAGACAGCCGAAGTAAATATTTCACCCACTCTGTCCCCAGCGCAAGTACAGGAAGTAAAGACCCTGATCCAGAAAAACAGAGATGTGTTTTCAGAGGTACCTGGCCGAACTGATGTTACGGCTCATGATATCAAATCAAATCAAATGTATTTATATAGCCCTTCGTACATCAGCTGATATCTCAAAGTGCTGTACAGAAACCCAGCCTAAAACCCAAAACAGCAAGCAATGCAGGTGTAGAAGCACGGTGGCTAGGAAAAACTCCCTAGAAAGGCCAAAACCTAGGAAGAAACCTAGAGAGGAACCAGGCTATGTGGGGTGGCCAGTCCTCTTCTGGCTGTGCCGGGTGAAGATTATAACAGAACATGGCCAAGATGTTCAAATGTTCATAAATGACCAGCATGGTCGAATAATAACAAGTCAGAACAGTTGAAACTGGAGCAGCAGCACAGTCAGGTGGACCGGGGACAGCAAGAAGTCATTATGTCAGGTAGTCCTGGGGCACGGTCCTAGGGCTCAGGTCCTCCGAGAGAGAGAAAGAAAGAGAGAATTAGAGAGAGCATATGTGGGGTGGCCCCTCCTCTTCTGGCTGTGCCGGGTGGAGATTATAACAGAACATGGCCAAGATGTTCAAATGTTCATAAATGACCAGCATGGTCGAATAATAGTAAGGCAGAACAGTTGAAACTGGAGCAGCAGCATGGCCAGGTGGACTGGGGACAGCAAGGAGTCATCATGTCAGGTAGTCCTGGGGCATGGTCCTAGGGCTCAGGTCCTCCGAGAGAGAGAAAGAAAGAAGGAGAGAATTAGAGAACGCACACTTAGATTCACACAGGACACCGAACAGGACAGGAGAAGTACTCCAGATATAACAAACTGACCCTAGCCCCCCGACACAAACTACTGCAGCATAAATACTGGAGGCTGAGACAGGAGGGGACAGGAGACACTGTGGCCCCATCTGAGGACACCCCCGGACAGGGCCAAACAGGAAGGATATAACCCCACCCACTTTGCCAAAGCACAGCCCCCACACCACTAGAGGGATATCTTCAACCACCAACTTACCATCCTGAGACAAGGCTGAGTATAGCCCACAAAGATCTCCGCCACGGCACAGCCCAAGTGGGGGGGTGCCAAACCAGACAGGATGACCACAACAATGAATCAACCCACTCAGGGGACGCACCCCCTGCAGGGACGGCCCCAGTAAGCCAGTGACTCAGCCCCTGTAATAAGGTTAGAGGCAGAGAATCCCAGTGGAAAGAGGGGAACCGGCCAGGCAGAGACAGCAAGGGCGGTTCGTTGCTCCAGAGCCTTTCCGTTCACCTTCCCACTCCTGGGCCAGGCTACACTCAATCATATAACCCACTGAAGAGATGAGTCTTCAGTAAAGACTTAAAGGTTGAGACCGAGTTTGCTTCTCTGACATGGGTAGGCAGACCGTTCCATAAAAATGGAGCTCTATAGGAGAAAGCCCTGCCTCCAGCTGTTTGCTTAGAAATTCTAGGGACAATTAGGAGGCCTGCGTCTTGTGACCGTAGCGTACGTGTAGGTATGTACGGCAGGACCAAATCAGAGAGATAGGTAGGAGCAAGCCCATGTAATGCTTTGCAGGTTAGCAGTAAAACCTTAAAATCAGCCCTTGCTTTGACAGGAAGCCAGTGTATAGAGGCTAGCACTGGAGTAATATGATCAAATTTTTTGGTTCTAGTCAGGATTCTAGCAGCCGTATTTATCACTAACTGAAGTTTATTTAGTGCTTTATCCGGGTAGCCGGAAAGTAGAGCATTGCAGTAGTCTAACCTAGAAGTGACAAAAGCATGGATTAATTTTTCTGCATCATTTTTGGACAGAAAGTTTCTGATTTTTGCAATATTACGTAGATGGAAAAAAGCTGTCCTCGAAATGGTCTTGACATGCTCTTCAAAAGAGAGATCAGGGTCCAGAGTAACACCGAGGTCCTTCACAGTTTTATTTGAGACGACTGTACAACCATTAAGATTAATTGTCAGATTCAACAGAAGATATCTTTGTTTCTTGGGACCTAGAACAAGCATCTCTGTTTTGTCCGAGTTTAATAGTAGAAAGTTTGCAGCCATCCACTTCCTTATGTCTGAAACACATGCTTCTAGCGAGGGCAATTTTGGGGCTTCACCATGTTTCATTGAAATGTACAGCTGTGTGTCATCCGCATAGCAGTGAAAGTTAACATTATGTTTTCGAATAACATCCCCAAGAGGTAAAATGTATAGTGAAAACAATAGTGGTCCTAAAACGGAACCTTGAGGAACACCGAAATTTACAGTTGATTTGTCAGAGGACAAACCATTCACAGAGACAAACTGATATCTTTCCGACAGATAAGATCTAAACCAGGCCAGAACATGTCCGTGTAGACCAATTTGGGTTTCCAATCTCTCCAAAAGAATGTGGTGATTGATGGTATCAAAAGCAGCACTAAGGTCTAGGAGCACGAGGACAGATGCAGAGCCTCGGTCCGATGCCATTAAAATGTCATTTACCACCTTCACAAGTGCCGTCTCAGTGCTATGATGGGGTCTAAAACCAGACTGAAGCATTTCGTATACATTGTTTGTCTTCAGGAAAGCAGTGAGTTGCTGCGCAACAGCCTTTTCTAAAATTTTTGAGAGGAATGGAACATTCGATATAGGCCGATAGTTTTTTATATTTTCTGGGTCAAGGTTTGGCTTTTTCAAGAGAGGCTTTATTACTGCCACTTTTAGTGAGTTTGGTACACATCCAGTGGATAGAGAACCATTTATTATGTTCAACATAGGAGGGCCAAGCACAGGAAGCAGCTCTTTCAGTAGTTTAGTTGGAATAGGGTCCAGTATGCAGCTTGAAGGTTTAGAGGCCATGATTATTTTCATCATTGTGTCAAGAGATATAGTACTAAAACACTTGAGCGTCTCTCTTGATCCTAGGTCCTGGCAGAGTTGTGCAGACTCAGGACAACTGAGGTTTGGAGGAATACGCAGGTTTAAAGAGGAGTCCGTAATTTGCTTTCTAATAATCATAATCTTTTCCTCAAAGAAGTTCATGAATTTATCACTGCTAAAGTGAGTCATCCTCTCTTGGGGAATGCTGCTTTTTAGTTAGCTTTGCGACAGTATCAAAAAGGAATTTCGGATTGTTCTTATTTTCCTCAATTAAAAGTTAGAAAAATAGGATGATCGAGCAGCAGTAAGGGCTCTTCGGTACTGCACGGTACCGTCTTTCCAAGCTAGTCGGAAGACTTCCAGTTTGGTGTGGCGCCATTTCCGTTCCAATTTTCTGGAAGCTTGCTTCAGAGCTCGGGTATTTTCTGTGTACCAGGGAGCTAGTTTCTTATGAGAAATGTTTTTAGTTTTTAGGGGTGCAACTGCATCTAGGGTATTGCGCAAGATTAAATTGAGATCCTCAGTTAGGTGGTTAACTGATTTTTGTCCTCTGGCGTCCTTGGGTAGGCAGATGGAGTCTGGAAGGGCATCAAGGAATCTTTGTGTTGTCTGTGAATTTATAGCACGACTTTTGATGGTCCTTGGTTGGGGTCTGAGCAGATTATTTGTTGCAATTGCAAACGTAATAAAATGGTGGTCCGATAGTCCAGGATTATGAGGAAAAACATTAAGATCCACAACATTTATTCCATGGGACAAAACTAGGTCCAGCGTATGACTGTGACAGTGAGTGGGTCCAGAGACATGTTGGACAAAACCCACTGAGTCGATGATGGCTCCGAAAGCCTTTTGGAGTGGGTCTGTGGACTTTTCCATGTGAATATTAAAGTCACCAAAGATTAGAATATTATCTGCTATGACTACAAGGTCCGATAGGAATTCAGAGAACTCAGTGAGAAACGCTGTATATGGCCCAGGAGGCCTGTAAACAGTAGCTATAAAGAGTGATTGAGTAGGCTGCATAGATTTCATGAATAGAAGCTCAAAAGACGAAAACGTCATTTTTTTTTTGTAAATTGAAATTTGCTATCGTAAATGTTAGCAACACCTCCGCCTTTGCGGGATGCACGGGGGATATGGTCACTAGTGTAGCCAGGAGGTGAGGTCTCATTTAAAACAGTAAATTCATCAGGCTTAAGCCATGTTTCAGTCAGGCCAATCACATCAAGATTATGATCAGTGATTAGTTCATTGACTATAATTGCCTTTGAAGTAAGGGATCTAACATTAAGTAGCCCTATTTTGAGATGTGAGGTATCATGATCTCTTTCAGTAATGACTGGAATGGAGGTGGTCTTTATCCTAGTGAGATTACTAAGGCGAACACCGCCATGTTTAGTTTTGCCCAACCCAGGTCGAGGCACAGACACGGTCTCAATGGTAATATATGCCATTTAGCAGACGCTTTTATCCAAAGCGACTTACAGTCATGTGTGCATACATTCTACGTATGGGTGGTCCCGGGGATCAAACCCACTACCCTGGCGTTACAAGCGCCATGCTCTACCAACTGAGCTACAGAAGGACCATGGTGATAGCTGAGCTGACTACATTGACTGTGCTAGTGGCAGACTCCACTATGCTGGCAGGCTGGCAGGCTGGCTAACAGCCTGCTGCCTGGCCTGCACCCTATTTAATTGTGCAGCTAGAGGAGTTAGAGCCCTGTCTATGTTGGTATATAAGATGAGAGCACCCCTCCAGCTAGGATGGAGTCCGTCACTCCTCAGCAGGCCAGGCTTGGTCCTGTTTGTGGGTGAGTCCCAGAAAGAGGGCCAATTATCTACAAATTCTATCTTTTGGGAGGGGCAGAAAACAGTTTTCAACCAGCGATTGAGTTGTGAGACTCTGCTGTAGAGCTCATCACTCCCCCTAACTGGGAGGGGGCCAGAGACAATTACTCGATGCCGACACATCTTTCTAGCTGATATGCACGCAGAAGCTATGTTGCGCTTGGTGATCTCTGACTGTTTCATCCTAACATCGTTGGTGCCGACGTGGATACCAATATCTCTATACTCTCTACACTCGCCAGTGTTAGCTTTAGCCAGCACCATCTTCAGATTAGCCTTAACGTTGGTAGCCCTGCTCCCTGGTAAACAGTGTATGATCGCTGGATGATTCGTTTTAAGTCTAATACTGCGGGTAATGGAGTCACCAATGACTAGAGTTTTCAATTTGTCAGAGCTAATGGTGGGAAGCTTCGGCGTCTCAGACCCCGTAACGGGAGGAGTAGAGACCAGAGAAGACTCGGCCTCTGACTCCGACCCGCTGCTTAATGGGGAAAACCGGTTGAAAGTTTCTGTCGGCTGAATGAGCGACATCGGTTGAGCTTTCCTACAGCATTTCCTTCCAGAAACCGTGAGAAAGTTGTCCGGCTGTGGGGACTGTGCCAGGGGATTTATACTACTATCTGTACCTACTGGTGGCACAGACGCGGTTTTATCCTTTCCTACACTGAAATGACCCTTGCCTAACGATTGCGTCTGAAGCTGGGCTTTTAGCACAGCTATCCTCGCCGTAAGGCGAGTACAGCGACTACAAATAGTAGGCATCATGTTAATGTTACTACTTAGCTTCGGCTGTTGGAGGTCCTGACGAATCGTGTCCAGATAAAGCGTCCGGAGTGAAAAAGTTGAGGAGAAAATAAATCAATATATGAACGGTAATTAAAAAGTGAAAACCGTAAAGTTGTCAGGTAGCAAAATAGGTTGGCAACAAAACGCACAGCAACTCGAAAACAAGCCTGCAAGTTGTTTCCCTACCAGGGAGAAAAGTGAGTATGAGGCCATATCGGGTACCCGAGGCTCGACGGGCCGCGATTAGAGCAGAGACTGAGAAAATGTTGACAGCTGGAGTGGTCGAAGAGTCACATAGTGAGTGGTCTAGCCCAATTGTGATGGTCTCCAAGCCCGATGGGTCTTTGCGGTTCTGTAACGACTTTCGGAAGGTAAATGAAATCTCGAAGTTTGATGCCTACCCCATGCCCCGAGAAGATGAACTACTGGAGAAAATTGGTCATGCTCGGTACATTACGACCCTTGATCTGACAAAATGGTACTGGCAAATTCCTCTGACCCCCAGGGCCAAAGAAAAGACAGCCTTTGCAACACCTGATGGTTTGTTTCCATACACAGTCATGCCATTCGGCTTACACAGGGCCCCAGCCACCTTTCAACGGCTCATGGACAAAGTCCTAAAACCGCACAAAGCATACGCCGCAGCTTATTTAGATGATGTGGGGATCTACAGCCCAGATTGGGAATCCCACTTACCCCAGGTACAGGCAGTGTTAGATGCCTTAGAAAGGCAGGGCTCACAGCAAACCCTGCCAAGTGTTATGTGGGGTTAGAGGAAACAGAGTATCTGGGATACACTGTGGGAAGAGGGTTAATCAAACCCCAACATAAGAAGGTGAAGGCAATTAGAGAATGGCCGAAACCAGTAAATAAGAAGCAGGTCCGAGCCTTCCTAGGGCTGACCGGTTACTACCGGAAGTTCATCCCAGGTTATGCCACAGTGGCCGCCCCACTTACCGACATGACTAGAGCCAGAGGGCCAAACATGGTCAAATGGGATGAAAGGGCCACCAAAGCATTTAGGACATTACAGGAGGCTCTCTGCTGTAACCCAGTGCTGGTGGTACCAGACTTTGAGAAAGAGTTTGTGGTTCAGACGGATGCCTCAGAAGTCGGCTTGGGAGCAGTGCTATCCCAAGAGGTGGAAGGGGTGGAAGACCCCATCCTGTTTTTAAGCAGGAAGCTGCAACCACGGGAAATCAACTACTCGGTCGTTGAGAAAGAGGCGCTGGCAGTAAAGTGGGCTCTAGAAAGCCTGAAGTACTACCTGCTGGGGCGCCACTTCACCCTCATCAGTGACCATGCCCCACTCACCTGGATGCATAGGGCTAAAGAGAAGAACGCTCGGGTGATGCGGTGGTTTTGGAGTCTCCAACTGTTTCATTTTGACTTGAAACACAGAGCAGGGAAGGAAATGGGAAACGTGGATGGGTTATCCCGCATGCATGCATATTTTGCTGCGGTAGCCCGACCTAGGGGGTCGGATCTAGGGGGAGAGATATGTGGCAAAGAAGGGGGTCGAGTGATAAGTGGCAGATATGTGAGAGCAGAACTAATAAAGGGCTCTGCCCGATCACTAAAATGGCCACCGCTGTCAGAACTACAGATCACAAAATGGCCGACCGCCAAAACTACACGTCCCAGAAGCAAGGGGAACCCTCAGAAGGTGGAGCCGACTCACAGATAAAGGGTCAAGAAAAACCAGGAAGATGAAGAGAGAGTGCTGGAAGGAGCTATGAACAATAGAGAAAGAGACTATAGAGATTGGCTGGATTTACCGTGTATGAGCTGGATTGTTTTGGACTTACCTGTTGGCGTTTGGACCTGGACCTACCGAGAACCCGATTTGTGTACCGAACCCTGCTATCCTTGACCTCGCTTCCGGCCTGGGTGGACCAGGACGGAGAAACAAACACACAGGTACTGTCCTGTTCGAAAGAACTCTCATTCTTGGGTGATTTGGTGACAGTTTACCACTTAGTTTGTGACAACGCTCCTAACCTTGAAGAGGTTTGCCACACCTGCTTTTCTAAGGTCTTCGAAAGACAAGTCAACAAACAGATTACCAACCATTTCGAATCCCACCATACCTTCTCCGCTATGCAATCTGGTTTCAGAGCTAGTCATGGGTGCACCTCAGCCACGCTCAAGGTCCTAAACGATATCTTAACCGCCATCGATAAGAAACGATACTGTGCAGCCGTATTCATTGACCTGGCCAAGGTTTTCAACTGTCAATCACTACATCCTCATCGGCAGACTCGATAGCCTTGGTTTCTCAAATGATTTCCTCGCCTGGTTCACCAACTACTTCTCTGATAGAGTTCAGTGTGTCAAATCGGAGGGCCTGTTGTCCGGGCCTCTGGAAGTCTCTATGGGGGTGCCAAAGGGTTCAATTCTTGGACCGACTCTCTTCTCTGTATACATCAAGGATGTCGCTCTTGCTGCTGGTGAGTCTCTGATCCACCTATACACAGATGACACCATTCTGTATACTTCTGGCCCTTCTTTGGACACTGTGTTAACAACCCTCCAGATGAGCTTCAATGCCATACAATTCTCCTTCCGTGGCCTCCAATTGCTCTTAAATACAAGTAAAACTAAATGCATGCTATTCAACTGAATATGTGGACAACTACAAATACCTAGGTGTCTGGTTAGACTTTAAACTTTCCTTCCAGACTCACATCAAACATCTCCAATCCAAAGTTAAATCTAGAATTGGCTTACTATTTCGCAACAAAGCTTCCTTCACTCATGCTGCCAAACATACCCTTGTAAAACTGACCATCCTACCGATCCTCGACGATGTAATTTACAAAATAGCCTCAATACCCTACTCAATAAATTGGATGCAGTCTATAACAGTGCCATCCGTTTTGGCACCAAAGCCCCATATACTACCCACCACTGCGACCTGTTCGCTCTCGTTGGCTGGCCCTCACTTCATACTCATTGCCAAACCCACTGGTTCCAGGTAATCTACAAGACCCTGCTAGGTAAAGTCCCCCCTTATCTCAGCTCGCTGGTCACCATAGGAGCACCCACCTGTAGCACGCGCTCCAGCAGGTATATCTCTCTGGTCACCCCAAAACCAATTCTTCCAGTTCTCTGCTGCCAATGACTGGAATGAACTACAAAAATCTCTGAAACTGGAAACACTTGTCTCTCTCACTAGCTTTAAGCACCAGCTGTCAGAGCAGCTCACAGATTACTGCACCTGTACATAGCCCATCTATAATTTAGCCCAAACAACTACCTCTCCCCCTACTGTATATATTTATTTATTTTGCTCCTTTGCACCCCATTATTTCTCTCTACTTTGCACATTCTTCCACTGCAAATCTACCATTCCAGTGTTTTACTTGCTATATTGTATTTACTTCGCCACCATGGCCTTTTTTTGCCTTTACCTCCCTTATCTCACCTCATTTGCTCACATTGTATATAGACTTATGTTTCTACTGTATTATTGTCTGTATGTTTGTTTTACTCCATCTGTAACTCTGTGTTGTTGTATGTGTCAAACTGCTTTGCTTTATCTTGGCCAGGTCGCAAATGTAAATGAGAACTTGTTCTCAACTTGCCTACCTGGTTAAATAAAGATGAAATAAATAAATAAATAAAAATAAAAACCTGTTATTAAATCCAATGGTTCACATAGATTTTCCAACCTGCACTGTGAATGTTTATACGGTGTGTTCAATAAAGACATGAAAAATTATAATTGTTTGTGTGTTATTAGTTTAAGCAGACTGTGTTTGTCTATTGTTGTGAGTTAGATGAAGATCAGATAAAAAAAATGTATGACCAATTTAGGCAGAAATCCGGGTAATTCTATTATTCTCATACGTTTTCTTCCCACTGTACTTCTCCAGTTGCTCAAATCAATTGAAGGGGTTAAGTCACCTTATGAAGTGTTACGTCATCTAATGAAGGGTTAAGTCACCACATGATGGGTTAAGTAACCTCATCCAGCAGCGATGTGTTTCAAAACCCATTTAAACTCCATTAAACAGAACCATGTTACTGTTACATAGAGGTACCCAGGTGTCCACCAGCTACCCTCTTCCATTCACACTGAATTTATATTGCAGGTGTAAAGCAGATCTCCTCCCAGGTGTAAAAGGTCTCCTCCCCCAAACCTTCAGGTCCGCGGCTCAACCCTGCACAGCACGGCGTCACGCAATCATTTATTAACAAAGTTGCTGTGGATTTACGAGACAAGAGTACCAAGTTTCTAAACGCTCTCTCTATTCTGGACACAGAGTCTAACAGGCCTGAAATATATATCAAAGTTCGTGGTCGGGGTATAGATCAAGAGTGGGTGGGGATGGAGAGACTCATGCATACTTAGAGCCTTTTGTGTAAATGGAAGACTGTAGGAGAGTATAGCTTTGTTTTTGTGTTTTAAATCCATACTCTACTGTATAGATGGTTATTTAGCACATAAAGCCAGTATGTAGAGAGTTAATGGCACAGGTGTGGAGATGGTGTTATGTGTATTCAGAGTAGTTAAGTCATTCCGTATTGCAGCGCTAAGGAGATATGATATGTTTACAATGATCATTATCAGAGGTGGGGAAATGAGACAGGCATGTCTGTCTGACAGAAGAACTTGACACAGCCGAGGTGAATTGTCAACCAGCAAATGTAACTCTCCTCTATTTCCCCCTTTACCCTCTCCCTCCACCTATCTCCATCCCTCCCTCTCTCAGGGAAACCCACATCAGAACAGTACACTCGCTGCGTGATGGACACAGAGGCCACAAACATCAGTCAGTCAGCTGATTGTAGCGCAGAAACACTATTAGGGCTGCTTTAAGCCATCCATCACCCTCTCCGTTCCGGGCGCTCGCTCCATGTCTCCCTTTCAACTTTTTGGAGGTCATAATACGAGAGGAGTGAGTGATTGCAATGCTCGCTGACATTTCTGCTGGGGGCCCCGGTGGCCACCGAGCCTAAGACTGGAAGGGGTGACACACTCGGGTCAGACCGTTAGAATGGGTTCTAACAACCAACGCTGCCCAGGTGTCAGCCGGGTCTGGTTAGCGAGAGCCGCGCAGGTGAAACCCTTTCTCTGTTGTGTAACAGTGGGAGGCAGTTCAAAGAGTGCTGGGTGGTTACGCAACCCACATTTACTGTCCTCTTTCACCAGTTGGAACATCATAGAGTACACTGTTTATAACAACGTACATTAGGAAGTGAGAGAATGTTGCATGAATTCCATAGTTTGCTTTGGTTCCTACGGTTTACCTCTGCTACAGGTGGTCATTCACGTAGTCATGTGTAAAAAGAGGTTTCACCACAGCGGCAGTGTAGTCCCACTGATACTCTGTGTGTCTAGGGTTCACGTTTGTCACGCACAGACACATGGGTCTGAGGGACACAACTGACGCCAAATTTACCACACTACAAAGACATGATCAGACAGGTGGATAGACAGACAGACAAAGACACAGTCAAACATATACACTGACAAATAGACGGGCAGATAGCAGACAGGCCAGGGTTTCCATAAGAAAATGGCCAAACAACGTGACTAGAAAGATTAGAATTTACTCGCTATTTGAGAAATTTATTGGACACATACACTACAGTTTGAGGTCACTTAAAAATGCTTGTGTTTTTGAAAGATAGGGACATTTTTTTTTGTCCATTAACAAAACCATCAAATTGATCAGAAGTAGTGTAGACATTGTTAATGTTGTAAATGACTATTGTATCTGCACAGGCGTACAGAGGCCCATTGTCAGCAAACATCACTCCTGTGTTCCAATGGCACGTTGTGTTAGCTAATCCAAGTTTATCATTTTAAAAGGCTAATTGATCATTATAAAACCCTTTTGAAATTATGTTAGCACAGCTGAAAACTGTTGTTCTGATTAAAGAAGCAATAAAACTGGCCTTCTTTAGACTAGTTGAGTATCTGGAGCATCAGCATTTGTGGGTTTGATTACAGGCTCAAAACAGCCAGAAACAAAGAGTTTCTTCTGAAACTCGTCAGTCTATTCTTGTTCAGAGAAATTAAGGCTATTCCATGTGAGAAATTGCCAAGAAACTGAAAATCTCGTACAACGCTGTGTACTACTCCCTTCAAAGAACAACGCAAATTGCCTCTAACCACAATTGAAAGAGGAGTGGGAGGACTCGGTGCACAACTGAGCAAGAGGACAAGTACATTAGAGTGTCTAGTTTGAGAAACAGACGCCTCACAAGTCCTCAACTTGCAGCTTCATTAAATAGTACCCGCAAAACACCAGTCTCAACGTCAACAGTGAAGAGGTGACTCCGGGATGCTGGCCTTCTAGGCAGAGTTCCTCTGTCCATGTCACGACTCCTACCGAAGGTGGCTCCCCTTCCCGTTCGGGTGGCGCTCGGCGGTCGTCGTCACCGGCCTACTAGCTGCCACTGATTTTTTTCCTCCCCCTCCTTGTCTGTTTATTAGTTACACCTATTGTTAATTTGGTTATTAGTTGCGCTTTATTAGCCGGCCGGCCCACCTGCTCTTTGTGCGGGATTGTTCTGTGTGTACTTGTCGTGCCCGCATGTATGTCACGGCTGTTTTGTGTACGTGAGCTGCTTTTTGGATACTGTTTAGTTCCCCTGTGGTTTGGGGTATTTGTGTTGAGTGGCGTCTGCTTTTTCCACCTGGTCAGTGTATTAAAGACGTGCCTACTCTGAACTCTCTGTCTCCTGCGTCTGACTCCTTCATCCACTACACCCCGGACATTACAGTCCAGTGTCTGTGTTCTTTTGCCATCTTAAACTTTTATTTTATTTGGCAAGTCTGAGATCTGGCTTTTTCTTTGTAACTCTGCCTAGAAGGCCAGCATCCCGGAGGCTATCGAACCTACAAATTCTGATGCTCCAGATACTCGACTAGTCTAAAGAAGGCCTGTTTTATTGCTCCTTTAATAAGAACAACAGTTTTCAGCTGTGCTAACATAATTGCAAAAGGGTTTTCTAATGATCAATGTGCCTTTTAAAATGATAAACTTGGATTAGCTAACACAGCGTGCCATTGGAACACAGGGGTGATGGTTGCTGATAATGGGCCTCTGTACACCTACGTAGATATTCCATAACAAAATCTGCAGTTTCCAGCTACAATAGTCATTTACAACATTAACAATGTCTTCACTGTATTTCTGATCAATTTCATGTTATTTTAATGGGCAAAAAAATGGATGCTCTTTCTAACAAGGACATTTCTAAGTGACCCCAAAATGTTGAACGGTAGTGTATATGCAATAGGTGTGTGTAAGCCATTACGGCGTCCACCCACGGTGCTCAAAATAAAATAAATCACACTTTAATTATGGTAATTCAGCTTAACAAAATGTGCAACTCCTGTAATTAGCCAATAATACGTCATCTTCAAACATTTGCCAAAATGCAATTCGTGTGAAAAGGGGAAACCACTATTTCTAATCAGTGCACCTGATTCGAGTGGTAGCCTATATGACAGAGATGGAAATCTCTGTTTAGAAACTCAAGAAAGAGGGCGTATCTAAAGATGCAACTACTTGGATGGGTTGCTAACATGACTAGGATTGTGCATTTGGCTTCTGGACAACGAAAGGAAGTCGATACGAAAGCCAATAGAACAGGAGAGAAATGGCATATGAGGAAGTCTTGTAAAAGGCAGCGCATTTGGCAAAAAGGCCTAGCTGATTATTGAGTTGCGGCTGTCAGTGAAAAGCATCTCAAATACGTGTGAAGATAACGTGTGCTAAGTCTAATTTAAAATGTTGAGACAAGAAGGGGAAGGGTGTGTGGCGAAGACAGACTATAGAGGTGTGTGGAGAGGATAGCCTACAGGCTTGTCTCTATCCAGAATATGTCTCAGCTGTCCAGAATCCACTCAGCTGTCTCCTGCCAATTCTTGCACATTCATTGCTTCTTATTAATTGTTTGCACTTTGATCAATTCCCCATTACATATGTCACCAGTAGTAAATGTACCGACAATTTTTGAATTGTCTTTTGTTTGGAGTGCTTCGTGGGAGCAATAATCTTGCTAATGTTGAGGGAGTGCAAGAGCCTGAGCACGCATAGAAGTAGCCTACCTGGCCCGTTGCGCAAATGTAGGAAAGCCCATTTGGAGATGCTTGACGTCTGAGTGTCTTGGTCACCACATCCACCACTAATAAGTTGAGCTTCTCAGTCATTTTATGTGCACTTCACACACTAAGTCAACTAAGTCTGTTTTTCTTTGCAAATGATAGCCTAATAATTCCTCACAGTAGGCCTGTTTGAAACATCTTTCCAACAATCACCCCCTTGATAAAGCCTCAGTGTGAAAGGGCAAAATATCATCATCTGATGATCCCATATATCCAGTGGAAACATCATAAAATACCTTTCCCTTGTGTAAAAACAGCTGTCTGTCCAGAGCTCTGGTGCTGGAAACTCTGATGGCCTGGAATAGACTAGTTGATACAATATTGCAAGTTCGCTAGAGACCCTTCCCATATGATCCAGTTGATTGATTTGATACAATGTTGCACTGCACTAGCTATAGCTCAAGTGAAGACAGGCTGAGTAGAGAGATGTGATTGAAAGAACCAGAATTTATCAGTAGGATATATTTTCTGCAGTTTTTCGTTTGTCGGATTTATGTATTTTTTCTATAGTTGACAGTGGAAGTTATAGGCCAACGGCTGCATTGGCCATCTCTGAATTCCATGAGCTTATTTAGGATATTTAACCACCAATGATTACAGTGTACATATGGCAGAGGCTGGTGCTCTGGCATAACTAGAATTTTAGCTTTTATATTTTTATCATTTTATTTAACATTTTTATGATTAACCACGTGACAATGACTTTGAGAAACAAAAACGTTATTATTCATTGAAATGAAACCGTTCCACAAAAATGCACTTATGAAAATCATAACTGACACCCAAATCAGTAGAAATGGTAGGACAAATTGTAGGCTTCCACAAACTTGGAAATAATTGCCTCCACCCTTCTATTGCCGAATTTTCATGCACGATAAGACATTCCTCATTAATATGAAGTAAAACATTCAGGTTTCAAACAATTAAGTATGTTTTCAAAATGCATACTGCCTCCAGATCACATTGTAAAGTGGAGGGTGACGCGACAAATTTATTTATCCGCTTTTCAATTTTTAGGGTGGGTGAAAAGCCAGCAATTACCTGCTAATGGAAACCCTGGGACAGACAGACAAAGCACACGAGAGTGAAGAAAACAGAATCACCCTAATCAAAACAGTGTGCGCTTCCGTTACCAGAACGCATGACCTCGGTCGCCATGACAATAGAATATAGGTGATCTCCACCTCAGGACACGAAAGCGCCTTTCCAGCATCCTTGTGGGCTCACACGCCAGCTGCATCATTATCTTTCTTCCTAAGCTATCTCCTTCTCGCTCGTTTCACAATGCAATGTTGATGCATTCTTTAACCAACTATTTTGTCAGGGGATGCTAAATGAAATAGCGGAGACCTGTAACTCTGAATGGAAGAAACAACGTGAATAAGATGATGGAATCTGCATGGCTGCCTGTAACAACTTTGCATATTATCTTTTGTTTGGGGGGGGGGGGGGTTGTCTTTATTTATGGTGATTGGTTTGGCTCTTTGTCACGCAAGGCCTTATCAATGTTGCCTTGTCGGTATTGTATGGGTCATAATGTTACTATGTCCTTATCGTCACCAACAGTGCCTTCTGAAAGTATTCAGACCCTTGGACTTTTCCCCCATTTTGTTACGTTACAACCTTATTCTAAAATGGCTACACACAAAACCCCATAATGACAAAACAAAAACAGGTTGTTGAATTTGTTGCAAATGTTACAAGGAAATAAATACAACGGAAATATCACATAAACATACTATCAACCCTTTACTCAGTACTGTGCTGAAGCACCTTTGGCAGCGATTACAGCCTCGAGTCTTCTTGGGTATGACACTACAAGCTTGGCACACCTGTATTTGGGGAGTTTCTCCCATTCTTCTCTGCAGATCATTTCAAGCTCTGTCAGGTCGGATAGGGAGCGTCACTGCACCGCAATTTTCAGGTCTCTCCAGAGATGTTTGATCGGGTTCAAGTCCGGGCTCTGGCTGGGCCACGAGGACATTCAGAGACTTGTCCCCAAGCCACTCCTGCATTGTGTTGGCTGTGTGCTCAGGGTCTTTGTCTTGTTGGAAGGTGAATCTTCGCCCCCAGTCTGAGGTCCTGAGTGCTCTGGAGCAGGTTTTCATCAAGGATCTCTCTGTACTTTGCTCTGTTCATCTTTCCCTCAATCCTGACTAGTCTCCCAGTCCCTGCCTATGAAAAACATCCTCACAGCATGATGCTGCCACCACCATGCTTCACCTTAGGGCTGGTGCCAGGTTTCCTCCAGACGTGACGCTTGGCATTCAGGCCATAGATTCCAATCTTGGTTTCATCATACCAGAGAATCTTCTTTCTCATGGTCTGAGAATGCTTTAGGCGCCTTTTGGCAAACTCCAAACGGGCTGTCATGTGCCTATTACTGAGGAGTGGCTTCTGTCTGGCCTGATTGTTGGAGAGCTGCAGAGATAGTTATCCTTCTGGAAGATTCTCCCATCTCCATCTCCAGTTTCTTGGTCACTTCTCTGGGTTCTTCTTCCCCGATTGCTCAGTTTGGCTGGGCAGCCAGCTCTAGGAAGAATCTTGACGGTTCCAAACTTCTTTCATTTAAGAATGATGGAGGCCACTGCGTTCTCAGGGACCTTCAATGCTGCAGACATTTTTTTTGTACCCTTCCCCAGATCTGTGCATTGACACAATCCTGTCTCACCAAAATAGTTGGTTAAAGAATGCATCAACGAAATAGAGTTGTTGAGAACCACACATGTCTTGTCAGTCACAAAACTGGCAGCAATGCCCAGGATTGTCAAACTAGCATTAAATAACCTCTGTCAATCAACGAGAAAAGGATGCAAGCTCTTTGCTTTCAGCTCACGCTCGTTGTGAAGAGACTTGGGGAAAACAACAGAGGTATGTGATGGTGTTGTGAGTTTCATTTGACCCCAACCAGGTGTGTCAGCGTCTGTGTGACGCACACAGAACACGCATGAGTGCACACATGCACCTCAACAAGTTTCCCTTTCCACACAAACACACATTCAGATACAAACAAGGAGGAGTCTGTACATCCGTCTGCCCTTACACACACTTGCCTTGATATATTGGAGTTAAAAAATGAATTATAAACTGGGTGGTTCGAGTCCTGAATACTGATTGGCTGAGAGCCGTGGTATATCAGACCATATACCATGTGTATGACAGTCGCTCTGGATAAGAGCGTCTGCTAAATGACTTAAATGTAAATGTAAATGTAAAAGTAATATTTACTGCTCTAATTACGTTGGTAACCAGTTTATAATATCAATAAAGCACCTCAGGAGCCATATACCAAATCTCCTCGGGCCTTACTGCTTAATTATAAAAATGGTTGTTTGGATCCCGGATGCTGATTGGACGAGCAGCGTTCCAAGCCATGCTGTATTGGCCACCAGACACACTTATGCCTGCTAACAGTTCCATTTGGAAATTAGAATTTTCCTAAGAATCCATAAGAACTTCATGTTCATGTTGCTGTCTGAACCTCACATTATTTCCCCTTGCTCCCAGCCATTTCCTTTGGTACAGCGGGGGTTAATATAAGCCTCGCTGTCTGCCTGTTCCGAATGTTTCACTGGCCCTTTGCTATCACGTCGGTCCGAACAACGCCATTTACCTGTGACTGTATTCATTATACAGCCATGCCTCTTGTTCCTTATTGCTTAAATAAGTGAGCACAGAAGCAGCTGCAGGTAACCCTGTTTCCAGCCTCAGCCCATTACTGGTCGATACCCTCAGACAGACAGACAGACACCCCCTCACTCTCAGACACACGCACAAACATTATACAACACAGACCCTCAAACATAGAGACACACACACACACACACACACACTATCCAACACCCTCAAACTCACACATCCTTACTCAAACCCACCTCATTCCCCTCCAAAAGCTCTTTACTTCCTGTCAAAACTGTTATCGTGTTCTGAGGAGAACATGTCACCTGCTCCAGTATGGTTTCAGTGAATCCCAGCCTATGACTGATTGTTTAAACTGAAAAACATCCTCCTATCCATCCATCCATCCACTGCAGACTAACACAGAGGAACATCTCAGTATCCTCACTTCTAGCGTTGTTATTCTACTGTCCCCACTGACCCACACACTACCCCATCCCCAGCTCCAGCCCCAATAACCCCAGAATGAAGTCAGGACATGGTGTTTTGATAATGTGTCTTCATGCGTTACTACGAAGGTATGCTCATAACATCCGCCATGCACATATGGTGTCATCCCTCCCTCCATCTTCACCCCTCTGTCCATCCTGACGAAGGATCCGTAGCGAGTTTAGTGCTGCAGCTGATTGACTGGAGTGTTCTGTGTTCCTGCTCGGGGGCCAGATTAGGAATACGCTGTTGTTTACATGCGATCACAGACGCACACTCCCCACGCAAAACACACAGTTCACATCGTGGTGTGTGTGTTCATATAGGGCCTATAGGGCTCTGGGCAAAAGTACTGCACTATAAGGGTAATAGGGCGCCATTTGGGTTGTATGATACTGTCTGAACGTCAGGCTGAACTTGTGAACCTCAGAGAAGGATAAATGACTGACCTGGGAGCAGCTCTCACTGGATCCATAATTAAGGTAGATTATTGGGTTGTGTCACTGAATGACGTAGAGTGCGTGGGGTCACGGGGGCCTTGGCAGACACGAGTAAGATTTCAATGCAATTTATGGTCCTTAATCGTGGTAATAGTATTATGAGCTGCTGTCACTCCAAATATACACGTAAACAAATGCACACAGTATGTACCACCCACACGCTAACACACACCAAGGTGACAGCAGAAAGCCCCTCCACTCAGTGTGGTGTATCCTAGCAGAGCGAGAGGAAAAACAACCTCTGAATGCTTTAGAAACCCAACAAGCCATACTCGTGAACGTTTGCTTAGACCGTTGGTGTAGAAAGGATAGATGCTTAGCTTTTCTCATAGGCCAACCTGTCCAAATTATTCACGACGCCGAGGACGGCCAGCTGAAATAACGAATCAACCTATCAGAGACCTTAAACTGTAGAGTCACCATCCAATCGCATTTGTTCAACAGTTTTGCCACCAGAGGCAGATTGTTAAACCATCCAACTGCTTGGTTTAATTTGATACCCATGGTCTAAGTGGAGTGTGCCAATATATTTTTGCATGGCTAGGCTACTGACGTCATACAAAATTGATAAGGGTTTTTGCTCATCTATTTAATATATATCCATGTACTTTCACTGAAAAAAGCAGGAGAATTATATAACATGTAACTTTGTACTCAGACATTGTAAAAGTCAGAGGCGATGACTTTCATGGCGTTATCAAATTAGCAGTAATTTACCCACTACTGCTAGCCCGAGTGGTTGTGTGATCCACTGAAGTGATATACTCCTAGGCGTGGGCATATGGTGGCTGTGAGTTCAAATCCCAAATAGGCTACACTAAAGTCCCATTTGCAATAAGTTATAGCAAGGAGGACACTATCTGGTGTGAATGCGTTCAACCTATAATAGGCCTAGATCAACACCATTTTTGGACATGATAGCCTAACAGTCCATGACAATACCTCTATTGCTGAGCTGAATGTCTTACAAAATTGACAGGAAAGTCTTCTACTGCCTCGGCTTCATAAAAGGCTGCACCTCAGTGGATTCCTGGAGTAACTGCGCCCTCTACTGGACACTTGGTGAACTTAGCCAGGCCAGTCAATTTACATTTTGTTATACGTGTGACAAGGTAGGCTAAAATAATGATTATAAAAACGCATATAAAACGTTGTAGGCATAACCTACATATTGGCAAGTGTACACATCCATGCAGCCTCATATGCTCAACCATTATTAGGCCATATCAGGGTGTTTTCGAGGATGGCTGAAGAAAGTTGTAGGCCTAGCTCATTATTATCCTTGTTAAATTCATTCTTAATCTTCATTTTTAAGGCGATGACTGCACTTTCATTCTCAACACAATACGACAATGAGGTCCACGTGGAAAATTATGACCCCATTTGTCCTTTGTGTATCAGAGTGTGCCAGTGGACTTCTGGTAAGGATACTTTAGTGAAAAAGTGTTGGATCACCTCCAACTACGTGCACAACTTTATTTGGCTCAGACTGAATTTGTTACTGGATATAATTATCTGCTCAGCTGACCGTCTTCAACATTGTGGCTTATTGTGCCAGGTTGGCCTATGGAGAAAAAAAAAGCTAGCAGCTAGCCATTTTAGACCAATGGTTTAAACCATGGTTTAAGCAAAAGTAGGACCCCAACCAATTACTACAGCAATCACCTCCGTGGCTGCAGTATAATACATCTGCCTTAGACTGCTGCATACCTTTATAAATACTACAGACTAAACAGGCGTGAACAAATGCTCACCCAGCCAACAGCCTATTGAACTGAAGTGAGTGGAGTGTAGCCTCACCCGCTCCTATACTTACCACATAGCCAGCTCCCAGAACAACAACCTAGGCCAGAGAGAGTGGCCACAGTTTAACCTCTCCCTCTCTCTCTCTCTCCCAGTCATATGGCTATATGGTGGAGTCAAAAATAGTCTCTGGTGGGAAGATTGGGAGCAGGGCCCAGGAGGTAAAGTATGTTGTGTTGTGTGTGTGAGAGAGAAACCAACAGCTTAACATGTGGCCAAAGGGCTTTCTCTTCTGAATCTTCCAGTCTCTCACTACCATTTCCCCTAACCTCTCGGTCTTTGTGTCTCTCTCCCTCTCTCCATTTTGGCTCTATTCATCCACCCTCACACTCATTAGTGTGTGAGGGAATGTAGGACCTGTCATCAGCCCGCCCAGCCTGTGACCCTCGGACACGCCGCCCGGCCGTCCGCTCCCAGACCCAGCTACAATTAGCACGGCCATCGCCTAGATAGAAGAGAGAGGGGGACGATCACTTGGCTGTCATGGTGAGGCACAGCGAGGCGACAGCGACAGCTCCCTGAGGAGAGATGAGGGATGTAAACCCAGCCGTCTCGGTAGCGTTAGGTTACCCCTCCAGATGCAACCCTCCGCTCCTACTCCCCTCTCCTCTTGTAGTTCAGGGGAAATCTAGACAGCTAAGCCCGCACTTCATGTCTAATTTTACGTTTTCTGTGAAAAGCGATTATTCTCCCTTCCCCGTTGACAACGAGTAATCCCTGTGCGTCCATGTCTGGGTGCGTGCGTATGTCTGGCTGCGTGCATGCGCTTGTGCGTACGTGTGTGTACATGCACATAAATGTGCGTGTTTGTGTATGGGTAGGCGTGAATGTGTGTGTGGCTGTAGGTAGAGGATTAGGCTGGTACAGTGTGAGGTAAGCAGTGTGGCTGAGGCTGATGATGACTTATCATTTAATACACAGACCTTTAGATCAACCTGACACTCATTAGTTCTTCTGATGAATAGAGAAGCATGCCCTCTGAGACCTGCTCCATTACCTAACAGAAAACATATAGATACACACTGCTGTGTGTGTGTGTGTGTGTGTGTGTGTGTGTGTGTGTGTGTGTGTGTGTGTGTGTGTGTGTGTGTGTGTGTGTGTCTGACCGGAAATACTTTCAATTACTGGCCATTTGAGAAATTTACTGGACCTACGTGCATAACTCATTAGGGCATCCACCCACGGTGCTCAGAATGACAATTTAATTATGGTAATTCATCTTAACAGAACATGCAACTTCTGTAATGAAGCAGCCTATAAAACATCATTTTCAAACATCGCCAAAATGCAATTCGCAGGAAAACTAAACAGTGGACCTGATGCGAGCGTTTCTGTACGTGAAACTTCGAAAGGCGGGGAACCTAAAGACGCAACAACTAGGATGGTTTGCTAACATGACTAGGATTGTGCCTTTGGTTTCTGGACAACGACAGGAAGTTGATATGAAATCCAATAGAACAGGAAATAAATGCTGATTTCAATGGCATATGAGGAAGTCTTCAGAACATAATTGCCTTCGTGTTTCTATCGTTGTGTTTTGCAGAGGACACTGAAGAAAAGTAAGATGCTTCATAACATGAAGTAAAAATGTTGAAGTTTCAAACAAATGAGTATATGTTTTCAAAATGCATAATGTAAATGAACTTCTTGGCCGTCAAATGTATTTACATCGACTGATATTTCCAACAATGAATGAAAAACATTATTTTGAAATGGGATTGTTTTTTCTCACCGGTCAATTTGGCAGCAATTTTATTTCTCAGCTTTAAATGATTTATTTATTTGCCAAAAGCTGGCAATTACCGGCTACAGGAAACCCTGGTATGCGTGTGTGCATGTGTGATTTTATCGCGGCTCTACTTAATTTTGTGTGTTTCATGTGGAAATATGGAGTTTGGATTATGTGCCTTGCGCACGACACACACACACACACACACACACACACACACACATGTAACCAGTCAATCAGCTTAAATAAACTGGGTGGTACGAGCCCTGAATGGTGATTGGCTGACAGCTGTAGTATATCAGACTGCAATGCCACAGGTATGACACATTTAAAAAAAAAATCTTTCTAATTATTTTAGTAAGCAGTTTAAAATAGCAATAAGGCAACTCGGGGGGTTGTGGTATATGGCCAATAAACCAAGCTAAGGGTTGTATCAAATCAAAACAAATCAAATTGTATTTGTCACATGCGCCGAATACAACAGGTGTAGTAGACCTTAGAGTGAAATGCTTACTTACAAGCCCTTAACCAACAATGCAGTTTTAAAAAGATACTTCCAAAAAAGTAAGAGATAAAGAATAACAAATGATTAAAGAGCAGCAGTGAATAACAATAGCAGGGCGATATACAAGGGGTGCCAGTACAGAGTCAATGTGGAGACTATATACAAGGGGTGCCAGTACAGAGTCAATGTGGAGACTATATACAAGGGGTGCCAGTACAGAGTCAATGTGGAGACTATATACAAGGGGTGCCAGTACAGAGTCAATGTGGAGACTATATACAGGGGGTACCAGTACAGAGTCAATGTGGAGACTATATACAGGGGGTACCAGTACAGAGTCAATGTGGAGACTATATACAGGGGGTACCAGTACAGAGTCAATGTGGAGACTATATACAAGGGGTACCAGTACAGAGTCAATGTGGAGACTATATACAAGGGGTGCCAGTACAGAGTCAATGTGGAGACTATATACAAGGGGTGCCGGTACAGAGTCAATGTGGAGACTATATACAAGGTGTAGAAAAGGCCCATGGAGTTGGTGGAATACTCCTTTAATTAATTGCCATTTACTCAGCTGGGCCAGGGGCGCTTTAATTAGGTCAGGTGGAAATGTCCTACAGATCTCAACTCTATAAAAGGAGGAAATTGCCATCGCCTGATCTCGCTGCTTTCTCTTCCCTAAATCCATCTGATCCAGAAGTTCTGTGCGTCCATGAATCCACGTAAGTCCACCGACTCTTACCTTTCATCTGAATGATCTGTGGTGATCGGGAGAGTGGGCCATTCAGTTATTGTTTATAGTTATCACCGCGGAGCGCGGCTTGGAGCGCACGCTTCAAACATATTGTGTAATGTGAATTGTTAATAATGACTGCTATGATTTGATCTTTGATTATTAATTTGATTGTATACATTATTTGTTTCCTTTGTGATGCAGCACAGACTACCAGTAAATATACCACTTTATGGTTAAGGGAATTCCTGCCTCAGTCTCACATTCCTCTGTCACCTGACACGTGACCACCTGTTCACCTTCACTGTCAGTCATTCTACCTGTCCAGCAACCCACACAGATTCCACTAATCTTTCAATGGTCCTTTGAGCCGGATGATGACTGAACCAAAGACAGGTGAAAAGGAAATGGAGGTGGAGAGGGAAGAATTGTCTCCACTGGAAGGAAGAAGAGAGGAGGAGAGAGCAGCTGAGGGAAAGGTCTTGGAACAAAGGAAATATCCAGGAGCTAAGCATACAGCAACAAAGGCTTCATCCTCCACTACCAGGAGCACCAGAAGAACCAGGCAAGCACCTGGTTATCTTAAGGACTATGTGGTCGAGGTTCCGACATCAAAGGGCAAGCCCACCAGAGCTCAAAGAGTTGATGGATCAACTATATGTTTCAGCCATCAACCATCCCCTCTGAGCCAAGGACCGGAAACTGCTTTGGAGCAGGAAAGTGGTCTACGTGAGGAACCTATGGAAGAGGTAACTCCCACTGCACAGGTCGACCAGCTTCCAGAGGCAGGCTCCGCTCACCCCTTAACTAATGGGAAATCGTCGAAGCACTCTAGACGGAGTGGGAGTTCGACCAGTGGATACCCCTTTGGAAGTGGCCATGGCAGCCGCCATTCACTAGCCCTCAGCAATTCACAGAACGCTGTCCTACAAGAGAGGATGAAACTATTAGCTTTGGAGGAGATTGAGCGTCAGATTGAGGAGGAACAACAGGCTGACGAACGATGTCACCAATTGGATGTGCAGGCCCGTAGAGCTCTACAGGAAAGGGAATTCATTGCCAAGGACCTGGCACAGCAGCGACGGCACCGTCAAGCCAGAAGGGAATTAGAGGAGGCACGGATGGTCTCATCCTTCCTGGAGAGGAACGAACAGGGAGTTGACCTGACCACCCCTCCACATGGACCTGAACTGTCTGCCTTTCTTTCCCAATCTGCCCCTCTGGTACAGCATGGCACACAGTCCTCGGAGGCTCCGGGGTCAACAGCCAACACGGAGCACGGGAGACGGGCCGCTCCGCCAACGCCCTCTATGCCAGTGACACAAGTTAGCATTCCTCCATCTGGACAAAGCATCACTCCTTCGCCTTTCCGCCAATTACCAACCAAGGCAAATCGTTCCTTTCATCCAGGGCCAGGCCAGTCCTCAAACAACAGGTCGGAGGGCTCTCGCCCAATTCCGGCTGCCACAAATGGTGGGTCTGGGACAGTAGGTGACCGGCCCAATGAGGCCACAGTGGGCTCATCAGAAGTCCCGGGTTTATCCTTCACGCAACCAGAAGAGGGAGCCAACATTATGAAACTTCTAGTAGCCTCAGCCTATGGAATTCCCAGACCCAAACTGCCATACTTTGAAAATGGAAAGGAGAGTGAATTTGTCCTTTTGGAAATGGCATTGGAGAGTCTACTGGGTATTCACAGTCATCTGTCAGAACGCTACAAATACCAAGTACTAATGGATCATTTGCGGTTTCCAAGTGCATACAGGCTGGCCCAATCCTTTATGCATTCCGCAACACCATACACGACAGCTCTCCAGGCCCTGAATGCAAGATATGGTGAGCCACGTCAGCTAGTCCAGAATGAACTAAACAACATCCTGAACACGTCTCCAATTAAAATGGGAGACCATGCTGCCTTCCAAGAATTCTCCCTGGCTGTCCAATCCCTGACCTCTATGCTCCAATCCGTTGAAGGAGAAGACAGGAACGAGCTAAAATGTGGCTCCCACGTGGACAGGCTTCTTAGCAAACTTCCAGTGTACCTCAGAGACAGTTTCATTGAACATTGTTTGAATAAGGGCATCCTGAAAGAGGGCTCGAGAAGCACCTATGCTCTCAGAGACCTGGCCACATGGTTGGAGGTGAAGGCAAAGGCGAAGAGCATCGCTCACCAGGCCACAATCTCCGCCATAGCCACAGGGGGAAGGAAGGAGTTTGAACGCCAGCAGGGACAGAACAGGCCAAATCCCACTACCATGTACTTAAATAGTGAGGCCGGGGAGGAACCCGGGAAGAAGACCCCTCTCAAGAGCAAGAACATCAAATTCCAGCCTTACTGCCCATATTGCAATAGTAAGGGGCACTTCCTTGGCTCATGCCCCAGAGTAAAAAAGCTCACTCAAACTCAATTGAAGGCCTGGATCACTTCAGGCGAGCGATGCTACAAGTGTGCCCGTAGCCATAAGGTGGAGACCTGCACATTGAGGAAACCCTGCAACCGCTGTAAAGAAATCCATCTCACCGTGTTGCATGATCTATTTCCCCAAGCAAAGAAGGAGCAGAGTATGCTCATGGTAGGAGCTGCAAAGGAGCTGTATCTCGACCAGCAGAACCGGTCTCCAAGGGTCATGTTGAAGGTGGTCAAGGTTACTCTGCAAAGTGAAGGGAGAAGCATTGATACATTCGCCGTTCTAGATGATGGGTCAGAAAGAACAATCATTCTCACAGCGGCCACCCGTCAGCTTAACCTGGAAGGGACCCCCGAGACCCTTAATCTCAGAACGGTGCGACATGATGTTATCCAAATGAAAGGCTCTGCTGTAACCTTTAGCATTTCACCTTCAGGAAACAGGGACGTGGCCTATAACATCACCAATGCCTTCACGGCAGATGGCTTGAATCTCGCAGAGCACTCCTGCCCGGTAAGTGTTCTACAGAAACAATATCCTCATCTACGAGGATTGCCTCTTCCTAACCTGGCCAGAGTAGCACCACTTATCCTGATTGGGTCAGACCACCCACATCTCATCACCCCGACTGAGCCTATACGAGCTGGACCAGAAGGAGGACCCATTGCTGTCCATACATCCTTGGGTTGGGCTGTGCAAGGTCCATCCCATCTACTTCTCTCCACCCAAGCTGTACAGTCACAGCAAGTCCTCTTCACCAGAAGCAATCCAGATGCAGCCACTGACCTCCTTCGGAATGTTGAGATGCTATGGAAGATGGACACCTTCTCCAACCAGAAGCTACAGGAGGTCACTCGCTCAAAACATGACTCCTATGCATTAGACCTCCTGGAGAAGAGGACCACCACCACTGAAATGGATGGCGTTCGCAGGTATGCAACCCCACTGCTACGGGTGCCCAACCATCCTCCTCTGGCAACCACGACACGGGCTGTACTCCCACTAATGCGTGGAACAGAGCGACGCCTGGTGAAGAATCCTGAGCTTGCAGAAGTTCATAACCGAGAGATTCATAACCTTATGGAGGCAGGCCACACCCATGTCTCCTTTGTCATGGCCAGGTCCAGGGTCGCACCCAAGAAGCAGTTGTCAATGCCTAGGCTGGAACTCAGTGCTGCCCTTTCCGGAGCCCAGTTGGCCTCTACCTTGCGAGCCGAGCTCACCTTGCCAATCCAAAGGGTCATCTACTGGAGTGATTCGACCACTGTATTGACCTGGCTCAAGTCGGAGTCCTGCAGGTATAAGGTGTTCGTCGGAACTCTCATCGCTGAAATCCAAGACCTAACAGAAGTCCAGGACTGGAGCTATGTTGATAGCATAAACAATCCTGCTGATGACATTACTAGAGGTAAAACCCTTAAGGAATTGGCTAAACCCCATCGCTGGAGCTTGGGACCACCATTCTTGTCCCAACCAGAGAACGAGTGGCCGACAGCCCCCAGGCGTGCGGCCCCTCCGCGACCGACTGAAGCTCATGAGTTAAGGAAGTCTGCCCAATGCTACAGCATTTCTACGGAACCAACAACTGCTCTCCCTGACCTAACACAATCCCAAACACTGCCGGATCTGATCACCGCCACAAACCAGACCTCAGATGGGGTGGCTTCTATACCTACCTCCCTCGCGGCAGAGACACTACTCCTCCAGCAAGCACAAGCAGTTAGCTTCCCTGAGGAGTTAAAAGCTCTGAAAGCCGGTAGGGAAGTGGCTAAGGACAGCCGTCTTCTCTCTCTTGCCCCAGAATATGATCCAAGCCTTGGAGTGATCAGAGTTGGAGGGAGGCTGCGCCAAGCGGAGGTTTTGGACCCAGATGCTATCCACCCAATTATCCTCGACTCCAGACACCCTCTTACCAGGCTCCTCATCAAGAGTTATGATGAGCGGCTTCTCCACCCAGGGCCAGAGAGGGTCTATGGGGAGATGAGGCAGAAGTACTGGATAATTGGAGGACGAGGAGCCATTCGTAAGCACCAATACGCCTGCGTAGAATGTCAGAGATGGCGGGCCGGAGCTACGGTGCCCAAAATGGCAGATTTACCCCCTGCTCGCTTGCGCCTCCTTAAACCACCCTTCTGGTCAACAGGAGTAGATTGCTTCGGCCCCTTGATGATCAAGTTAGGTCGTCGTGTGGAAAAGCGCTGGGGCATTCTATTCAAGTGTATGACAACCAGATGTGTCCACCTGGACCTACTGGAGAGTTTGGATACGGAAGCCTTCCTCATGGCCCTACGGCGGTTTATCTCCCGACGGGGAAACCCTACGAGATCCTGGCTGACAGAGGTACGAACTTCAAGGCAGGAGAAGCCAGGTTGGAGGAAGCCTTCCAAGCCATGGAACCCAGCCTCCAGGATCAGCTGATGGACCAACAAATCTCATTCAAATTTAACCCCCCAGGCGCTCCTCATTTTGGAGGAACATGGGAGCGAGAGATCAAATCTGTAAAGACGGCCTTACGAGTCGTACTAGGGGACCAAACTGTCACTGAAACGGTCTTGAGGACTGTCCTGATAGAGGTGGAAGGGATTCTGAACTCCAAACCCTTGGGATATCTCTCTGCAGACATCGCTGACCCCGATCCGGTTACACCGAATATGCTCTTGATGGGACGCCGAGATGCGTCACTTCCTCAAGCCATGTATGCATGATACCAACCTCGTAGGCAGACGCCGGTGGCGACACAGCCAAATCTTAGCTGACCATTTTTGGGCCCGATTCATTCGGGATTACCTACCAAGTCTACAGCACAGAGGGAAATGGCGGAGAGAAATGGCCAGCCTGGAAACTGGCCAAGTAGTAATGATGGTGGACCCTCAGCTGCCTCGAGCCTCCTGGCCGGTGGGCCGTATAACTAAGACCATGCCTGGGACCGATGGTCGTGTTAGATCAGTGGAAATCCAGGTGAAGAACCGGACATATATCCGGCCAGTTGCCCGACTGATTCCTCTCCCTGAGATGACAGAGGATGGGGAGCAATGAGCCTTTTTGAGGAATGTGGAAATTAACAAATTTCCGGGGTGGCTGTAGAAAAGGCCCATGGAGTTGGTGGAATACTCCTTTAATTAATTGCCATTTACTCAGCTGGGCCAGGGCGCTTTAATTAGGTCAGGTGGAAATGTCCTACAGATCTCAACTCTATAAAAGGAGGAAATTGCCATCGCCTGATCTCGCTGCTTTCTCTTCCCTAAATCCATCTGATCCAGAAGTTCTGTGCGTCCATGAATCCACGTAAGTCCACCGACTCTTACCTTTCATCTGAATGATCTGTGGTGATCGGGAGAGTGGGCCATTCAGTTATTGTTTATAGTTATCACCGCGGAGCGCGGCTTGGAGCGCACGCTTCAAACATATTGTGTAATGTGAATTGTTAATAATGACTGCTATGATTTGATCTTTGATTATTAATTTGATTGTATACATGTTATTTGTTTCCTTTGTGATGCAGCACAGACTACCAGTAAATATACCACTTTATGGTTAAAGGAATTCCTGCCTCAGTCTCACATTCCTCTGTCACCTGACACGTGACCACCTGTTCACCTTCACTGTCAGTCATCCTACCTGTCCAGCAACCCACACAGATTCCACTAATCTTTCACAAGGGGTGCCAGTACAGAATCAATGTGGAGACTATATACAAGGGGTGCCGGTACAGAGCCAATGTGGAGACTATATACAAGGGGTGCCGGTACAGAGTCAATGTGGAGACTATATACAAGGGGTGCCGGTACAGAGTCAATGTGGAGACTATATACAAGGGGTGCCGGTACAGAGCCAATGTGGAGACTATATACAAGGGGTGCCGGTACAGAGTCAATGTGGAGACTATATACAAGGGGTGCCGGTACAGAGTCAATGTGGAGACTATATACAAGGGGTGCCGGTACAGAGTCAATGTGGAGACTATATACAAGGGGTGCCGGTACAGAGTCAATGTGCGGGGTAATTGCCGAGGTAATATGAACATCAGGTAGTCTGGGTAGCCATTTGATTAGCTATTTAGGAGCCTCTGGGACATAGACTTGGCGCTTCGGTCCCGCAGAGAGAACAGTCTATGACTCGAGCGGCTGGAGTCTTTGACAATTTTTAGGGCCTTCCTCTGACACCGCCTGGTATAGAGGTCCTGGATGGCAGGAAGCTTGGCCCCGGTGAAGTACTGGGCCGCACGCACGCACTACCGTCGGTTACCATACCAGGCAGTGATGCAACCCACAGGCCTACAAAAGTTCAGGTGTCACTCCTATACCTCTTAACACGTGCAAAGGTCATTGTAAAGTTATAATTTGGCGACAGCAAGTCGAAACATTACACAGCAGTCATGCTAACTTTTGAGGTCAGAATACCTGCTAAGAAATCTACCATTGATCATATCAACAATGGGCTCATACTTCTTCTGTGAATTCCACATTACTACACGGGACGTTGGGAACTATAATGCCATACACACACAGGCACTTAGCCAGGCTTTCTCTCCTCTCCCCTGTGTAGAGACGCAAACATATACAAGCACACACATGCAAGAAAGAACACACACATGCAAGCAAGAACAAATGCGCATGCACACGTACGCACACACAGTGAAATGGCACAAAAAACAGAGTGCACGAGGCAGGCATGTTTACTGATCCCCATGTGAACTTCTCGGTCATGTAGAGTTTATTTTGTAAAGAGGGGAAAAAGGGAGGAGGATGAGGAGGAGTAGAGAAGCGACATCTGCAAGCGCTTTACAGGCTTCTGGACTGCCACGTCAACACAACACTGACAGACCGCCAGCACTGGAGTCAACCCGGGGAGGATCACATACACGCAGATACAAACACACACACACACACACAGGCAGCCAGACACACACACACACAATCAAATGTCACATTAGAGTAAAAAGGTTCATGACCTAAAAAAAGAAGAAAAAAAACAGCTTTTTTGATCTCCTGACCCAATCCTCTCAACAGCCTCATTTTCAACACATTAACTCCATTGAATCAGAAAACATGAGAACGAGAGCAGTCTAATACAAGTGAAAAGGGTGTTCTTTCCCAGGTAATTTGAGCAGAATAATTGATAAAGTCTTACTGCTAAACTCAAAGTGAGAATAATCTCACAGCTATGTAAGCTGGATCTTAATAAATACACCAGAGCTCAATGAACTGCTCAAATATAAGAATGATTCAGTGTAATCCAACTTGAGGAGTTACCATTTTTACCAGATGTGCGGTATTGAGTAAAAAAACTATATATTGTACCTTTGATGTTGCCGAATGCATTCCCCCCCTAATTTCCACTGTGTTTTAACACCTTCTTAAGGTGCCATGTAGATCGGCTCTTTGGCTAAAAGAGCAGTGCGTTTCAAAACTTAAAATCCCGGGGGCCATAGTTTGAGTGTGTGTTGCTCGAAATGCCTTTTTAAAGTAGGTGTCCAGTGTTACCAGATTTCTATTAAATATCGTATGTAATTAATTACAATGTGAGTGAAATACTGTAGTTGTCCTTAAAATAGTTTATTATTAATTATGTTAAAAAGAGATTTTCTGTGTTTGAATTGTCAGAAATCAATCAAATCATTTTATTTGTCACATGCTTCGTAAACAACAGATGTAGACTAACAGTAAAACGCTTACTCATGGGTCCTTTTCCAACAATATAGAGTTAGGGAAGAACATTGTGACAGGAGGAATAAATACACAGAGAATAATGAGTAACGAGTAACAATAACATGCCTATATACAGGGAGTACCAGTACCGAGTCGAAGTGCAGTGACAAGAGGAAATTAGCTATGTACATATAGGTAAGAGTAAAATGACTAGGCAACAGGATAGATAATAGAAACCAGCAGCAGCGTTTGTGATGAGTGTGAAATGGTGTGGGTGGGTGGTGTCAGTATGCATGTTGTGTGTGTATACCACCTGGTATAGAGGCCCTGGATGGCAGGGAGCTCGGCCCCAGTGATGTACTGAGACATACTAACCACCCTCTATAGCGCCCTGCGGTCGAGTGCCTTGCAGTCAAGCGGTGACGCAGCCAGTCAAGATGCTCTCAACGGTGCAGCTGTATAACTTTTTGAGGATCTGAGGGCTCATACCAAATCTTTTCAGCCGCCTGAGGGGGAAGAGGCGCTGCCGTGCCCTCTTCACAACTGCGTGGGTGTGAGTGGACCATGTTAATTCCTTAGTGATGTGGGCACCGAGGAACTTGAAGCTCTCAAACCGCTCCACTACAGTGCCATTGATGTTGTGGAGCACACCCTAGAGGGGCCCCTGTGTTGATAGGTCTGCACGGCCGGTGTGTTGTTGCCTACCCTCACTGCCTGGGGGATGGCCTGTCAGGAAGTCAAGGATCCAGTTGCAGAGGGAGGTGTTCAGTCACAGGATACTGAGCTTGGTGAAGAGCTACGGTGTTGAATGCTGAGCTGTAGTCACTGAACAGCATTCTTACATGGGTATTCCTTTTGTCCAGGTGGGAAAGGGCAGTGTGCAGTGCAATAGAGATTGTGCCATCTGTGAATTGGAGTGGGTCCAGGGTGTCTGGGATGATGGTGTTGATGTTAGGCATGACCAGCCTTTCAAAGAATTTCATGGCTATACATGTGAGTACTACGGGGCGATAGTCATTTAGGCAGGTTACCTTGGCGTTCTTGGGAACGGGGACTATGGTCGTCTGCTTGAAACAAGTTGGTTTTACAGACCGGGTCAGGGTTAGACTGAAATGTCTGCTCTGAGTACATGTCCCGTTACTCCGTCTGGCCCTGAGGCCTTGCCAATGTTAACCTGTTTAAAGGTTTTCCTCGCATTGGCTACGGAGATCACGCAGCCGTCCTGCTGCGTTCCCCTTTGTAATCCATGATAGTTTGCAAGCCCTGCCACATCCGTCGAGCATTAGAGCCGGCGTAGTAGGATTTGACAATTTGACTCTTTGATGGCTCGTCTGAGGACGTAGCGGCATTTCTTATAAGGGTCTGGATTAGTGCCCCACTCCTTGAAATCGGCAGCTCTAGCCTTTAGCTCAGTGCGGATGCTGTCTGTTATCCATGGCTTCTGGTTGGGGTATGTACGTATGATCACTGTGGGGATGACGTCGCCGATGCACTTACACTGAACCAAAATATAAACGCAACATGTAAAGTGTTGGTCCCATGTTTCATGAGCTACAATAAAACATCCCCATAAAACAACCCCATTTTATATGCATAAAAAGCTTATTTCTTTCAAATTTTGTGAACAAATTTGTTTACATTCCTTTTAGTGAGCATTGATCCTTTGCCAAGATAATCCATCCACCTGACAGGTGTGAATATAAAGAAGCTGATTCAACAGCATGATCATTACACAGGTGCAACTTGTGCTGGGGACAATAAAAGTCAACTAAAATGTGCATGTTTTGAGGGAGTGTGCAATTGGCAGGCTGACCGCAGGAATGTACACCAGAGCTGTTGCCAGAGAATTGAATGTTAATTTCTCTACCATAAGCCGACCAGCCACATGTATGGCATCGTGTGGACGAGTGGTTTGCTGATGTCAACAATGTGAACAGAGTGCTCCATGGTGACAGTGGGGTTATGTTATGGGCAGGCATAAGCTATGAACAACAAACACAGTTGCATTTTATCGATGGCAATTTGAATGCACAGGGACACCGTGACGAGATCATGAGGCCCATTATCATGCCATTCATCCGCCGTCATCATCTCATGTCTCAGCATGATAATGCACGGCCCCATGTCACAAGGTTCTGTTCACAATTCCTGGAAGCTGAAAATGTCCCAGTTCTTCCATGGCCTGCATACTCACCAGACATCTCACCCATTGAGCATGTTTGGGATGCTCTGGATCAAAGTTTATGACAGCGTGTTCCAGTTCCCACCAATATCCAGAAACTTTGCACAGCCATTGAAGAGGGGAACAACATTACACTGGACACAATCAACAGCCTGATCAACTCTACGAGAACAATATGTGTCGTGCTGCATGAGGCAAATAATGGTCACACCAGATACTGACTGGTTTTCTAATCCTCGTCAATACTTTTTTTTAAAGGGATCTTGGACCACAGAAGCATATGTGTCGTCCCAGTCATGTGAAATCTGTAGATTAGGGCATAATAAATGAATTTCAATTGACTGATTTTCTTATATTAACTGTTTCTTTGAAACTGGATGTTACGTTTACATTTTTGTTCTGTCTATTAATGAAGCCAGTGACTGATGTCCTCAATGTTATGGATGAATCCCGGAACATATTCCAGTCTGTGCTCTGGAAACAGTCCTGTAGTTTAGCATCTGCTTCATCGGACCACTCTCGTATTGAGCACATCACTAGGAATTCCTGTTTGAGTTTTTGCATCTAAGCAGGAAGCAGGAGGATAGAGTTATGCTCCGATTTGTGAGCCTGATATCTGTTTCTGTGTGAGGAGTAAAGGTGATCCAGAGCAGGGTTTCCCCAAACTCAGTCCTAGGGCCCCCCTGGGTACAAGTTTAGTTTTTTACCCTAGCACTACATTATTCAAATAGCCAACTGATCATTAAGCTTTGATTATTTGAATCAGCTGTGTAATTCTAGGGCAAAAACCAAAACATGCACCGGGAGGGCACCAGGATCAAGTTTGGGAAATCCTAATCTAGAGTTATTGCCTCTGTTTGCACAGGTGACATGCTGGTTAAAAGAAAAGAGGTTAAAAATATTTCAGTTTCCCTGCATTAAAATCAAAGGCCACGAAAAACAATGCCTCCGAATACGTTTTTTATTTATTTTATTTTTTATGCCCTATACAACTCGTTGAGTGCGGTTTTACTGCCAGCATCGGTTTGTGGTGGTAAATAGACAGATATGAAAAATATAGATGAAAACTATCTTGGTAAATAGTATGGTCTTTAGCTTATCATGAGATATAACTCGGGTGAGCAAAAACTTGGGATCTCGCACCAGATGTTGTTAACAAAGAGACACCCCTCTGGGGTGAAATTACGTTGAAGAGGTGGCACACACCTCTTCCCATCTTCTTACCCGAGTCTGCTGTCCCGTCTTGACGATGCATAGAAAAATCTGCGAGATGTTTATTATACATGTCCTTGTTCAGCCACTACTCTGAGAAACAGGTCCTATTGATAAAATAGTCTTGAATGGATCTCATCCAGTTTGTTATCCAATGACTGCACTTTCGCCAAGAGAACGGAGGGAAATGACACCCTATTTGCTTGCCGGATGCCACCTCTCATGCATCTCTTTCGCCGCAGCTTCCTCTTTCGTGTCTCGGGATCAGGGCCTGGTCCGGAGTAAGCAGAATGTCCAGAGCTGCCGACTCATTGAAGTAGACATTTTCATCCAAATCGAGGTTAGTGATCGCTGTTCATATGTCCAGAAGCGTTTTTTGGTCATAGGAAATGATGGCAGAGACATTATGTACCAAAAAAGTTTAGATAAGACATAAAACAACACAAAATAGCAGAATTGGTCAGGAGCCCCTAAGACGGCTGCTATCAATTGCAGCGACATCTTATATGTGGGCATACCCCAACAACAGAATGGTGTGGGCGTATACCAGTCAATAAAAATAATAATGACAAGTAAACAGCTGATTGGCTAGCTCAGCCAGTATAGGACGGGTCAACAATATTATTTGTGTATGAGTCAACAGATAAGCATTTAAAAGTTAGATTTTCACTGGACAGTTACTCCTCTACGGGATCGGTGTGTCCCCCGCGGGACGGTTGAGCTAAAGTAGGCTAAATTGATTAGCATGAGGTTGTAATTAATCAAAACATTTCCCAGGACATATAGTAGCTATTACACTGACATAATACTATGCTATTGTTTGAGCAGTCCACAATTATGAACTTGAAAATGTATTAATAAACCAATTAAGCACATTTGGGCAGTATTGATACAACATTCTGAACATATATGCAATGGTTCATTGGATCAGTCTAAAAAAGTTGCACATACACTGCTGCCATCTAGTGGCCAAACTCTAAATTGTGCCTGGGCTAGAATAATACATTATGGCCTCTCTTGCATTTCAAATATGGTACAAAATATATATACACTGCTCAAAAAAAATAAAGGGAACACTTAAACACATTGTAACTCCAAGTCAATCACACTTCTGTGAAATCAATCTGTCCACTTAGGAAGCAACACTGATTGACAATAAATTTCACATGCGGTTGTGCAAATCGAATAGACAACAGGTGGAAATTATAGGCAATTAGCAAGACACCCCCAATAAAGGAGTGGTTCTGCAGGTGGTGACCACAGACAACTTCTCAGTTCCTATGCTTCCTGGCTGATGTTTTGGTCACTTTTGAATGCTGGCGGTGCTTTCACTCTAGTGGTAGCATGAAACGGAGTCTACAACCCAAACAAGTGGCTCAGGTAGTGCAGCTCATCCAGGATGGAACATCAATGCGAGCTGTGGCAATAAGGTTTGCTGTGTCTGTCAGCATAGTGTCCAGAGCATGGAGGCGCTACCAGGAGACAGGCCAGTGCATCAGGAGACATGGAGGAGGCCATATGAGGGCATCAACCCAGCAGCAGGACCGCTACCTCCGCCTTTGTGCAAGGAGGAGCAGGAGGAGCACTGCCAGAGCCCTGCAAAATGACCTCCAGCAGGCCACAAATGTGCATGTGTCTGCTCAAATGGTCAGAAACAGACTCCATGAGGGTAGTATGAGGGCCCGACGTCCACAGGTGGGGGTTGTGCTTACCGCCCAACAGCGTGCAGGACGTTTGGCATTTGCCAGAGAACACCAAGATTGGCAAATTCGCCACTGGCACCCTGTGCTCTTCACAGATGAAAGCAGGTTCACACTGAGCACACATGGCAGTCTGGAGACACCGTGGAGAAAGTTCTGCTGCCTGCAACATCCTCCAGCATGACCGGTTTGGCGGTGGGTCAGTCATGGTGTGGGGTGGAATTTCTTTGGGGGGCCGCACAGCCCTCCAGGTGCTCGCCAGAGGTAGCCTGACTGCCATTAGGTACCAGGATGAGATCCTCAGACCCCTTATGAGACCATATACTGGTGCGGTTGGCCCTGGGTTCCTCCTAATGCAAGACAATGCTAGAACTCATGTGGCTGGAGTGTGTCAGGAGTTCCTGCAAGAGGAAGGCATTGATGCTATGGACCGGCCCGCCCGTTCCCCAGACCTGAATCCAATTGAGCACATCTGGGACATCATGTCTCGCTCCATCCACCAACGCCACATTGCACCACAGACTGTCCAGGAGTTGGCGGATGCTTTAGTCCAGGTCTGGGAGGAGATCCCTCATGAGACCATCCTCCACCTCAACAGGAGCATACAGGCACGTGGAGACCACACACACTACTGAGCCTATGACTTGTTTTAAGAACATTACATCAAAGTTGGATCAGCCTGTAGTGTGGTTTTACACTTTAATTTTGAGTGTGACGCCAAATCCAGACCTCCATGGGTTGATACATTTGATTTCCATTGATCATTTTTGTGATTTTGTTGTCAGCACATTCAACTATGTCAAGAAAAAAGTATTTAATAAGAATATTTCATTCATTCAGATCTAGGATGTGTTATTTTAGTGTTCCCTTTATTTTTTGAGCAGTGTATTTGTATTATCTTTTACCAGATCTAATGTGTTATATTCTCCTACATTAATTTCACATTTCCACAAACTTCAGTGTTTCCTTTCAAATGGCATCAAGAATATGCACATCCTTGCTTCATTCAGGTCCTGAAAAAGGGTCAGATCCTCAAGAGGTTTTTAAGCACCTCATCAATAATCACCACATCAATAACCACCTCTTCAGGGTTTGTTCTGGATGTGAGGCAAGCTCTACTCATTCTGTTTTTGATTCTAAGGTGTCTGCGGTCGTTTGACCCTAACCAAGTCTAATTTAATAAGCACACACCTGCCCTACCACAGCCATAAATGTCCCTTTTTCACCCAGTAATAAGTAATTAATATGTAAGTAATATGTATGTAAATATGTAAGTAATATGCTCAACACCCTCAGAAGGTTTGATTTTACTGCACTACAAATATTATACACTGAGTGTACAAAAAATTAGGAACACCTTTCTAATATTAAGTTGCACACCCTTATGCCCTCAGAACAGCCTCAATTTGCCAGGGCATGGACTCTACAAGGCGACGAAAGCGTTCCATAGGGATGCTGGCCCATGTTGACGCCAATGCTTCTCACAGTTGTGTCAAGTGAGCTGGATGTCCTTTGGGTGGTGGACCATTCTTGATACACACGAGGAACTGTTGAGCGTGAAAAACTCAGCCGTGTTGCAGTTCTTGACAAACTCAAGCCCGTGTGCCTGGCACCTACTACCATACCCCATTCCAAGGCACTTACATTTTTTTGTCTTGCCCATTCACCCTATGAACAGCACACATACACAACCCATGTCTCAAGGCTTAAAAATCCTTCTTAAACATGTTTCCTCCCCTTTATCTAGACTGTCGGAAGTGGATTTAACAGGTGACATCAATAAGGGATCATAGCTTTCACCTGGATTCAACTGGTCAGTCTAGGTCACGTGTCAAACTCAATCCACGGAGGGCCGCGTTTTCGCTCCACCCTTGTACTCAATTGATGAATTAACTCACTAATTAGTAAGGATCTCCCCTCCCCTGGTTGCCTAGGTCTTAACTGAAAGGAAACAACTAAAAACTGCACACTCAGCCCTCCGTCAAATGAGTGACAACCCTTGGTTGAGGTCATGGAACGAGCAGGTGTTCCTAATGTCTTGTACAGTGTATATGTTCAATGAACACCCCTATAACATGTAAATGTTCCACAGGTGTCAGACAGTGCTCAAAAAAACACAGGACACTGTTATTTGCTAAGCACAACGGTGTTTGATATTATAGTGCCACCTTGTGGTCATAACAATGATAATACTTACCTACATAGTGGTCTTCAATCCATGCTGGGACATCAGGCTGCAATAACCTTCAGCCACGGAATCCGTCTTTTACCTGTAAAGTAATAAATAACTAATAAAATACAGGTAGATAAATATATCTGGATAACGGATCAAATCTCACTGATTTTGTATTTATTTAAACACAAACATGTTTGTGATTACATTAAAACATACTCCAAATACTGTGGAAAAAGGAGGCAGGACACAGGGAACACATATAGCATGTATTGACAACCAGATCATTCAAGTTCCGCTGCAAAGAATCCGAGGAGACCGACTGAAACAGATATAGAATTTATTGTCAACCAGAAGTAGGAAAATAGATAGGTAGGACTAAAGAAAACAAGCCAAAGGGTGTTATAGACAGAAAACTAGTCCAAAGACAAAACCACGAAGACGGCTTAAGAAGAAAACTGAAAATGCCTTGTTTACCATTCAGTTTAACAGTTTGTATCATTTTAAAAACAGCTGCCTTCATTTTATTCTCTGTTGATGAACATTCTTTGAATGTTGTGCAAGTGTTTTTGCTGGTATTCCGTGAATGGTAAACAAGTAGTTGGTCCTGTGTATGTACAATGCAGTGACACATCAATATAGCATGTACTCAGCATATCGTTTGATGATCAGGATTGTCTATCACTATCAGCAGGGAGGAGGGTGAGGCCTATACAAGATGGAGACATGGAGGCGGGAGAGAGAGATGAGTGAATGGGGTGATTGTTAGTGGGGGTGGAATCTGCTGTAATTGCACTCGGTCTTATGGGAAAAGCAGCGGAAAAATGGGTGGCTGAAAAAAAAAAAAAAGTAGTGGATAAGTTAGCTTCTTCCCCCCAAAAATATTTTCAAAAACATTTTCTTAATGACTGAGGGTAATACTGCCAAGTTTCTGGGGAATGGAAATGACCAGTCTGAAATAAGATGCACTGTTGCAAGCCAAAATCCTTTTTGACAGACAAATTACTGTTATGGTTGTAAAAACAAAATGTATAAAAGGCTGTTGGAAAAGGCAAAGAGCCAAGTCATGACAGTGGCCTTTGGATGTGTATGTACTGTATAGAACAGGGGCGTCAAAATCATTCCACGAAGGGCCTAGTGTCTGCTGTTTTTTCCCTTTCCATTATTAAGACCTAGACAAACCAGGTGAGGAGAGATCCTTACCATTTAGGGACCTTAATTTAATCACTTACGAGGGAAGAGCAAAAACCAGCAGTCAGAATGAGTTTGACACGCGTTAAGGTTAGAGGGAGCTCTACACTTGGACACAGAAAGCAGCTTCAGTGTGCACCTCGACAGGGAGCGCAGTCAGAGCAAGTCCTATACAACGGAGAAAACAAGCACAATGCAAAAGTTAAAAAGTAAACAGAGTTCAACAGGGATCACTAACTAACTGAAGTGAATGGCGACACGTCAAGCAGTGCGATTCTCCCTCCTTGATCCAATCATAGATTTGGGGGGGGGGGTTCAAAGTGAGGGCCAGGAGGGGACCAGCTACTCCGTTTAGCTACTATGAGGCACAAGAACAGTGGCAAGGACCAAATAGTACTCAAATCACCAGAGGGGTATACTACAAAGCACAGAGGTATACTACAAAGCAGAGGGGTATACTACAAAGCAGAGGGGTATACTACAAAGCAGAGAGGTATACTACAAAGCAGAGGGGTATACTACAAAGCAGAGGGTATACTACAAAGCAGAGAGGTATACTACAAAGCAGAGGGGTATACTACAAAGCAGAGTTAATGAGTTAGCTGGCTAACTTTGATGATCAACCAGAAATAACCACACATTTTCTGGTTCATTAAGAATGAACTTGTATTTTTGGTTGTTGAGTCAAGTAGGTCCTTCTCATTTCAAGCTACTCTTTTGTAGTATACCTCTCAGCATCAATGAGTTAGCCAGCTAACTTGCCTACATTTTCTGAAATACATTTTTTTTTAAAGACCGATAGGCTTGAAATGGGCATGGTCTCATTGACTCAACCAAAAACAAATGTCGAAGTTGTCTCCTTAAAAGATGCACGCCAGGATCTTAAGCACAAATTCATAACATGGTATGAACTGGATTCGTTACATACCACACAAACTGCAACATATGAAATGGATGACTTAAGTACACAAAACTGGGGCCACTTTTGGATCATGAGAACCACTCAAAACTACTTGGTGAAATTACACCAAAGTTTGATTGCATCTTTAAATGAACCAGAAAATCTAGTTATTTCTGGTTGTTAAGCAAAGTTAACTGGCTAACTCATTGATCCTGCTTTTTTGTAGTAGAAATAAGTTTTTGCTTCGTTTTACATTCATGTTGGTTTCACACCAGTCAACAATAGTGCTCTCTTGAACTGAATCGGCTAATAAGACAAGGCTATCCTGGCCTAAGACAATAGTATACATCTGCTAGCCTAAGTGACATCCCAAATACAGAGTGTAAATATTCACGTTTGGAGTTCAACTACTCCGCTTAGGAATCTTGAGCCGATAAGCATTCTGCGTCCATTTTTTACAGCGACCCAAAGTTGACCAAGTTAATGTTTTAATGATGACTATCATTTCTACCCAAAAAAAGATAATCATTTGGTTGATGGAAAGGTGGGGTAAGGTATGGAAAAGCAATGGGTAAAAATTAAAGTGTAGCAATCATAGGATATACACAACACAATTCAAAGTTTTAGGAAGGAAACAAGAGATACATCTTTTATTCACACTTTACAAAAAAAGCTAAGTCTTTAAATCTACTACAATACTACCAGCAATTCAGGGGTATCAAACTGGACATTTGCTTCTGTTCAAAACAAATAAAATATATCAACGGGGGAGTAAGGACAGAAAAAAAGCTTTTGAACTAGGACTAAATTTATATTTCCCATTTCAACCTTTCCCCTCTGTAAAAATTCATAAAATTCAAACTTTAGCACAGTGGCGAAAGAATCATATTTACTTTAAAAAGGTGACTTTAATTTATTCAATAATAAATGTGGGAAAGGAGGGGGGGGGGGGCGTGATCATTCCATTTCCTGTTTAAAATGTGACAGTTGCAATATATAGTCAGTCACAGACATATTTCAGTCCCCATAGTAACAAAACAGAGAGAGAGTGTGTCTGTCTGGGCCACCTGACAGATGGGGAGACGGGTCAGTTCCTCACAGATGGTACGGCAGAGGAGATTGGACCGCACAGGGGCTTCAGTAGCGGGGTTAAAAGGACTAAAGTAATACACTTGACTGTTAAGTGTCTAGGGGGTTGGACATAGGGCTAGGTATAGGGGAACATGCTTTTCTAGATTCAGAATTCAGCGGTGGAGGGGCAAGACAGGCTAGGTGACTATGGTGACAAGGGACTATCAAGGGGTTCTAATAGCTGAGCTAAAGTACACGGAGGGTGCAAAACATTCTGGAAGTAAGGGGGTTCCAGAAGAGGTCTTCACTTTGCCCCGGTGAAAAAAAAGCTAAAGCTTGACAAATATTCCATACCGGATTACTAGATGGCTCAACAAAGAGTATATACACAACATTGTCACAGCTCATACAAAAAGAAAGAAAGAAAATACAAAACGATAACAAAAACCCCAAAGAACATCAAATGTCTGGACAGTATTTAAAAAATAAAATGGGAGAAGAGGTTGTTCCGGAGTTGGCCGATTAGAAGTAGTGCAAGACAACAAAACAGCTACGGTGAGGTACAACGTTCCCGGTTGTACAACGCCAATTGTGGGATACTGGATGTGCGTGATGCAAAAAATAAATCACTCTTAGGGTCAATCTGAAATGACAACCTATTTCCTATATAGTGCACTTTTGAACAGAGCTACATGGGACTGGCCAAAATTTGTGCACTATAGTGAATAGGGTGTTATTGGAGACCTAACCTTACTTTTGTCTGAACTGTGAGTGGATGAATGGGTCGGTTGGTGGCAGGCTGGCTTGTTTGTTAATAGAATGGATTTGAAGATGCATCATCATTTAGTCAGTAGATCTATTTACAATCTGAGAAACATGTTCTCAAATCATAGCAGGAAAACAAGCAATACAGACACATAGAAACAGTTCAACTAGGGCAGGAGTGCAAAGTAGTGGCAGCGAACGCCTGGAACAACCCCTTAAGTCTTTTGTACAAGCTGGTCATTTCAATTTCATCTTAACATTTACTGGATAAAAAAAAATTGCCATAGTTTACAATACAATCCTGTCTTTTTTTTTTTCTTCTTCAAATTGGATCATAATTTACTCATAGTACAAAAAAAACCCTGCCAGAAAACAGGTCTTTTGTGACTCATATACAATCGTGTAAAGACAATCTAGATTTATATTCTGTACAAACAATTGTGAAAAAAAACCCACTGCTGTAGAGTACGGAATTTATGGCTGAGGGAAAAAAAAAAAAAAAAAATCACTACTGGCCTCAAGAGACAGTGCTGCAAGATCTCTGCGTATGTCCACGTGTGTGACAGTGAGAGGATTGCTGGTTTAAACTCCTGTACATCAGCTATTGCCCTCCCTCTTTAAAAAGTAACACATCTGAAAAATGTTTAGTTGAGAATTTCCTCTGTTGCATTGCCCCTCAGCCAAAATCCCCTACCCCATTACAAAAGGTGGTATATGGTCCAAATCAGGAATGGGCAACTCCAGTCCTCGGGGGGCCTGATTGCAGTCACAATTTTGCCCCAGCTAACGCACCCAACTCCTATAATCAACTAGTCGTGATAGTTTAAAACAGAATTAGTTTAAAATCAGCTGTGTTGGCTAGAGCTGGTGAAAAAGTGAGACACCACTCCGGCACCCAAGGACTGGAGTTGCACATCCCTGGTCCAAATGAAGTCATATTAACAATGACTGTCACGTACACATGCAGAGGAAAAACAGTGTGCAAAGGGGGATGGGAGCTGGCCACTAATTACATGTTATTCAACTACTTAAAATCATTCAAATCTGTTCCAATCCAGAGGAAACAGATAAAAAAATTTTTTAGCACTATGCCTGACCGGCATGCCAACAAGCCTTCGCTAACTAGAGCTTACTTGCTTCCATACAACAGGTCCAGACAAGTGTATTTGGTGGTTGCGGTCATCCTTTTCTAAAAGGATAATAATCATCAACATCTAAAAACACTGAGGCAATTCCACAGGAACAGAGACACAGATTGTTCACTTTAAAGACATATGTCAAACAAACCCTCTCTATGCACAAGGACTACTTTCAAACAATTCCCACAGAAGACTGAACAAAAACATTTACTTGATGAACAGTGCAGATGAAAAGTTGGTAACAGAACGATGGCACAAACTGTCATTCTGTTACCAAACTTTGCACCTGCACTGATCCAATTAAATGTGTTTTTGTCAAATTCAGTGGAAATTGTTAAAAAGTAGTGCTTGTGCAGAGTTGTATGTTTGTTTAACTTTGCAATCATTGGTTTTTGTTTGACATACATTTTAAAGTTACAAATCGGAGTCAGTGTCACAGAGTTACCATGGAATTGCCTCTCAGCAGTGACATCAGTCTACATGCACCAGTGGGGTTAGTTCCTATTGCACCACTTGGAGAGGGAGACAACTGACTAGGTTCTATTACTCAATAGTAGTGGACTGGTGAGCACCAAAAAGCACCTGGTGAGCACCACAATTTTGGACCCACAGAGAGATTGGCCCTATAGCACAGAAAGGAGGAGTGGCACACCAGGTTATGCCTTATATGGTAGATAGATATACCATCACATTGATCTCAGTGGGGAGAGAAAAGACAAGGCCCACTCTTAGCCTTGGCTGAGACATTAGATATGTCAGTTGCTGCCATTTTTGCTGGTTTGAGATTGGTATAGGACAGACTATCAGCTGCAAGCTTTAGAAGTGGTGTCCTTTCTCTCCTTGCCTTGTGAAGGGTGTCCACAGATATCGAGTGATACAAGGTATTTCTTGTGCCATTGTTCAAGACTGCACAGGCCATGTCAAAGACAACAAGAGTCAGGTGATATTGCTAAAGATCTAAAAATCTATACGGGGGCCAGGGGGGATATGGTGATATAATTGAAGCTAGCATCCTTTCTGTCTGTTAAGGAGTTAGAAAAGCATTGTGTAAGAATGACCGGGGGGGTATCCAAAACACAGACAGGTTTGACATTTTCTAAATGAAAACAAAATGGAAAACGACAATGAGGAAAATAAAAAATATATAACAGAAATCCCTGTTGGCCAGACCTCCCTGTACGGCTGATTCTTATGTTACAGGTTGGTTGTGTATTCCGTCTCATCTTCTTTCCTCCAAGTGACAACGAGAGAAGAGCTGGAGGGCTGGAGGTTGCACACTGCTATAGCATACAGCACCCCTGGAGTGGGGTTGTCTCACCACTACCTGCGTCCTCCAGGCAGGTGGATGCCGTTGACCTGGTTGTTGGCCTGGCCCTGGGGCAGAGTGCTGGGCAGCAGCAGCTCCAGCTGGGCGAACAGGGAGAAGTGGTCAGAGGGGATGTGGGGGTGCGGGCAGCCGCTGATATTGTTCTCATGGAGCCAGTTGGAGTCCAGGGGACCCAGGATGCCGAGCACATTGATCTGAGGCTTGGAGTAGAAGATGTAGTCAATCACACCCTGAGGAGAGAGCGAGACAGAGAGAGAGGGGGATGAGTGACAGCGTTTACAAAGCAGATTTGAATTAGGAGGGCAAATCGGCCATCAAATAAAAACCTGTTTGAATGTTGTTACAGCAGGATACTGCTTTTTATGGAATGCCCAGTGCCGACTGCCAAATTGACTGCAATGATTGAGCTAAACAAGCAGGAATGATACCCTACAAAGTGAGCGTTGGCTCCTTGCACAAGGCACATCTTCCTTTGTCATCTGCTTGGCAATATCCTCCATTTTAGTGTCAATGTCTTTTTCCACTTATCTGAGATCCATTCCTTTGTACAGTAGCTATCTAGCTAGCTTTGCAAATGTTTTAGCATTTCTAAAACAAACTACTCAACCACCTTGGTGGACCTGTATGATATAATACTTCTCCCCTGCATGAAAACAGTCAGTCGCAGACTCACTGTTGCGAGAAACTTTGTGGGCCAGTATTAGTTATAAAATACTGCAAGTCTGCAGACAGGAAGAGTAGAGAGATGATGCGTTTGAAAGACAAACAACCTGAAACCACTTCCGTGCATTGCTAAATGTCATTTAGAGACATTTATTTTAAAATCAGTACAAAAGTAAATTTCAGGCTAACGGAAAAGCTGATGACTGAGGAAGAGAACATAACTAACAATTAGACACAGTGGACAAAACGTCAGAGTACATGAAACCTTTGCAACGCAGGTGTAATGCTGCAGAAAAGACCATGGGTCAATTTCAATGTCGGGAAAAATCGGATTTCCGGATAAATCAGGACAAGAACAAAAAGCAATCTGTAGCACTGTCAAAAGGCGGTGTCAGAGACATTGCTTCGGGTCTGCCTGTGTTTGTGTGGCTCCCTCACCTTGAAGTCAAAGGTGTAGTTGGTGTAAGGCATCAGGCTGTCCTCGTAGGCGCTCTTCAGCTTGAAGCCGTGGGTGATCCTGGAGTTGGACGTGGAGTTGCCGTTCTTGCCATTGCAGTTGAAGTTGGTGAGGCTGTCAAGGTAGCGAAGCTCCTTGAAGTCCTTGTGGGTGCAGTCCACTCCACCCTGACTCAGGTACTCCACCACACCTAGAGGGGGACGGTAGGGGTTTACATGAGTCCTGTTCAGTAAACCTAAACTTGTCCAGTTACTTTTCCATTGCAAAATGTTTTCCCTATAGAACAACCCATAAGTGTCTAAATTCCTTCATTCAAAGTAACCATCACCAAGCCAAGCAGGCAGCTAGTGGGCCCATCACTAGATTTATTGATTATACCTTTCCCTTTGATGGATTGTGGGTACTAAGTCCTAAACTTGGGATAGAGTTAATTATTAGGTATCCTATTTATTTTTTACCTTTATTTAACTAGGCAAGTCAGTTAAGAACAAATTCTTATGTTCAATGACGGCCTAGGAACAGTGGGTTAACTGCCTGTTCAGGGGCAGAACGACAGATTTGTACCATGTCAGCTCGGGGGTTTGAACTTGCAACCTTCCGGTTATTAGTCCAACGCTCTAACCACTAGGCTACCCTGCCGCCCCTATTGAAATAGGGTGCTTAGGTTTAGAGGGTCGACATCAGATGGTCATCTGTAGGAGGAATGGTCATCTGTAGGAGGAAGGTATACAGTGTACGCAATTAAGCTTGAAATGTGCTGAGTGCAGGGAATACCATATCGTGACAGCATTGATAGGAGGAGAGAGCCACGGATTAGTGATGAAGAGGGTCGAAGTCAGGTCAGGTTAAGGGAGAAAGAAGTTCATTGCCCGTATCACTTAGGTTCCTGCCTAGCAATAAAGATACGATGTTTAGCAAGAAGGAGGAGAATCCACCCAAAGTGGGGTTGCTATATCACAACTATTGTAAACATGTCTTTGTCTAATGCAGCTGTATTGACTCAATGGGAAGAATAAACTTGGTTTGAGCTTTGACAGTTTCCGGTGAGTTTTTACTCAGAATTAGAACCAAACATCTTCTAACCCAGCCACTCACCAGAGTCTGGTAGAGAGTTGAGGTCGGCACAGAGAACAAGAGGGATGCCATTGGTCTCCCCAGAGACAGAGGAGAGTTTGAGGCTGCGAGTGGCCTTGTCCACAATGTTCTTCACCTCAGACAGGAACATCATGGTCTGGACCAGCTTGACGTCGGAGTACTCCGGGTCCCAGTGCATGTGGGCGTTAGCCACCAAGAGGAGCTGTTTCTCCATGCCGTGCAGAGACTTCCCCGCTGGAGAGAAGAGAGAAAAATACATGTGTTGAGGTTACTTTAAAATGGTCAATAAGCAGTAGAAACAAAGAATGTCATCAACACTGTTTTGGAAAAAAGATGGATAAACAGAAGATTTCTTTAAAATCATAAAACAGAGCCATGGATGCAAGTACTGCCATCCATGATATCAATATTATAGTTTAACCATGTTGAGGCTATAGTTTTCCTTATAATATCTTCTTTGTTGACAATACATTGAACAAAAATATAAAATGCAACATGCAGTGCGACATCTTCGCATCAATTTGATCAGGCTGTTGATTGTGGCCTGTGGAATGTTATCCCACTCTTCAATGGATGTGCAAAGTTGCTGGATATTGGTGTAAACTGTTGTACACGTTGACCCAGAGCATCCCAAACACGCTCAATGTGTGATACATCTGGTGAGTATGCAGGCCATGGAAGAACTGGGAAATTTTCAGCTTCCAGGAATTGTGTACAGATCCTTGCGACATGGAGCAGTGCATTAGAATGGTGAAACATGTGATAAGTGGATGAATGGCACAACAATGGACCTCAGGATCTCATCACGGTATCTCTGTGCATTTCAAATTGCCATCGACAAAATGCAAGTGTGTTCATTGTCCGTAGCTTATGCTTGCCCATACCATAACCCCACCACCACTGGGCACTCTGTTCCCAACTTTGATATCAGAAAACCGCTCGCCCACACAACGCCATACACACGGGTCGGCGGTTGTGAGGCCGGTTGGACATGCTGCCAAAATCTAAAACAACGTTTGGTGTGGCTTATGGTAGAAGAATGAACATTACATTTTCTGACAACAGCTCTGGGAGACATTACTGCATTCTGCATGCCAATTGCATGCTCCCTCCAATCTTTAGACATATGTGGCATTGTGTTGTGTGACCAAACTGCACATTAGTGGCCTTTTATTGTTCCCAGTACAATGTGCAATGATCATGCTGCAATGTGTAACGATCATGCTGTTTAATCAGATTCTATGCCACATCTGTCAGGTGGATGGATTATCTTGGCAAAGGAGAAATACTCACTAAAAGAGATGTAAACAGATATGCACAACATTTGAGAAATAAGCTTTGAGAGTATGGAACACTTCTGGGATTTTTTTATTTCAGCTCATTAAACATGGGACCAACACTTCACATGGTGTTTTTATTTTGGCTTCTGATGGGGTACAACAGTTGAACTAAGCTCATGTACCCATTGATTCTTGAGGAATATATCATTCCTTTATAAGTCCAAAAATTGATGTAGCAACAGCTAAGAGCACAGCCATGGGACACAAGCCAGAATAGTGCAGCAACAGCCTCTCCCCTTTTGAAGTTCTAAATTTAAAGTGAGATGAAGATAAGCCCCTGTGGTACACCCTTGAAAACAGACTGGGAAAGACCATTTCTAAGCCATGTGGATATCCGTCAAATAATTCACCCACCATACTACAAAACTTGTTCAGTCCTTTCAGTTCTAAGAATACCAAATGAGTAAGAACCAGACAAAGAGCCAGGTGCAGGGGCTAGGGTGACAAATGTCAGGGCTTGACATTCAGTTAAATTTGCCAGTGGCAACTGAAAGCTACTGGCACAAATGATGAAAATACTGGGCCAGGACAAGATCTCACAGGAAAGCACATGATATGCTCATAATTTCAATATCAGGTGATTCTCAATTTTGCAGGATGATCAAGTAGCCTATAATAACCTACCCTCCATTCTAGGGATGCACGATATATCGGTGAACTTATCGGAATCGGCTGCTATTTGCTAAAAATGCCAACATCGGCCCAATGTCTAGTTTAACGCCAATGTGCAAAACCGATGTCAGAGCTGACGTGCATACCTATATAACGTAGGTAGGTACATGACGTAATGACGCCACGTAAAATCTTGCGCTACTCGTGCAACACCGCATTCCTAACCTAGCCTAATGTCTGCTGTGTGGATCGAGCAGTCAAGTCGAGCATTTGAAAGTAAGAATTTCAGTGAGACAACTCTAAGGCAAAACCCATTAATGCCAAGATAATAGAATTCATTGCCCTTGACAATTAACTGTTCTCTGTCGTGGGTGACGTTGGCTTTCGCCTACTGGTTGAGCACCGGTACACACTACCAAGTACGCTACTTTTCAGATGTTGCCCTACCGGAGTAACACATTAATGGAGTCACTGCTATAAAAAAATAAAAAATAAATAAAAGCATTGCTATTAGCTTCACAACTGACATTTGGACCAGCGATATCAGCCCCATGGGCATGCGGAGTCTGACAGCACAGTAGGTCTAGGATTTCGTACTGAGGAAAGTTATATTGCAGGCTCATGAATGTGCTGGTTGTCGTACCGCTGCTGCCGGTTCAACAATCAGCTCATCAACTGTGCCTGCAGCACACGAGACACCCTCTGTCATGGCATTGAAACGCATGCTCAACAAAGCGATTCGGTGGCACTCTTTACGGTGTATTCACCATGCTCGATGCTATGGACAAGGACCGCTACTTTGATGCAGACAAACAGGGTTACATGAAATGTTACACACACACACAGCTAGACAAGATAGAAACTGACACAGTGACAGTGCGCACTGAGGAAGAGAGGCCACGGACAGAGCTGAAACTTCACTGCTTGACATTATGAAATCCTGGTTGAGAATGAAACGACTGAACAGCACAGCAAGTAAGTGAAATAAATCAGTTTTGATTATGTTTTACTGGTAATGGGGGCATATGGTAACCCAGGCACTGCAGCCCCCGGCATCACTCCCATTCCCCAGGTGCTCTCATTTGATGACTCCTGTAATCGTAAAAGCATTGGTATCATGCATGTTAACATTAGAAGCCTCCTCCCTAAAAGTTTGTTTTATTCACTGCTTTAGCACACTCCGCCAACCTGGATGTCCTAGCCGTGTCTGAATCCAGGCTTAGGAAGGCCACCAAAAATCCTGAAATGTCCATCCCTAACGATTACATTTCCTGACAAGGTGGAACTACCAAAGGGGGCAGAGTTGCAATATACTGCAGAGATAGCCTGCAGAGTTCTGTCATACTATCCAGGTCTGTGCCCAAACAATGAGCTTCTACTTTTAAAAATCTCCCTTTCCAGAAGCAAGTCTCTCACCGCTGCTGCTTGTTATAGACCCCCAGTTGTGCCCTGGACACCATATATGAATTGATCGCCGGCCAGCTCACTAACCTACCAGGCACAAACCTAATTCCGTAACGATGGGCATACTCTTAGATATCATCCTGACCAACCTGCCCTCTAAATACCCCTCTGCAGTCTTCAACCAGGAACTCCGCGATCACCGCATCATTGCCTGCGGTCAAACGACCACCCCTCCTAACTGTCAAACGCTCCCTAAAACACTTCAGCGAGCAGGCCTTTCTAATCAACCTGGCCCGGGTATCCTGGAAGGATACTCACCTCATCCCGTCAGTAGAGGAAGCCTGGTTGCGCTATAAAAGTGATTTCCTCTCCCATCTTAAATAAGCATAATCCATTCAAAAAAATGTAGAACTAAGAACAGATATAGCCCTTGGTTCACCACAGACTTGACTTACCTTGACCAGCACAAAGACACCCTGTGGTGTTCTGCATTAGCATCGAATAGCCCCCGCAACTTATATACCAATATACAGTCAGTTACGAAAGCCAACACTCCCTTTGGCCGCCTTTTGTTCCAGTTCTCTGCTGGCAACTGACTTGAACGAATTGCAAAAAAAGAATATATATTAAATCACAAAAACTAGAGACATATCTCCCTCACTAACTTGAAGCATCAGCTGTCTGAGCAGCTTACCGATCACTGTACACAGCCAATCTGTAAATAGCACACCAGACTACCTCATCCCCATATTATTACTTACCCTCTTGCACTCCAGTATCTCTACTTGCACATCTGTCACTCCAGTATTAATGCTAAATTTGAATTATTTTCACCTCTGATCTATTTGCCTACAAGATTTTACATTTATTTTGTGTTATTTACTGTACGTTTGTTTATGTTTAACTGTTGTTTTTAAATCGTACTGGTTTCCTTTATCTTGGCCAGATTACAGTTGTAAATGAGAACTTGTTCTTAACTGGCTTACATGGTTAAGTAAAGGTGAAATAAAAAAATAAAACTGAATGCCAATAAAATAACTTCCTGGTGAGTGTGCGTGTGTGTGTGCGCGTAACCTTTAACTAGGCAAGTCAGTTAAGAACAAACTTAATTACAATGACGGCCCACCTAGCCAAACCATGACAAACTCTGGGCCAATTGTGCACCGCCCTATGGGACTCCCAATCACGGCCGAATGTGATACAGCCTGGATTCGAACCAGGCCTCTTGCACGGTGATGCAGTGCCTTAGATCGCTGCGTCTGTGTTTGTTAACTATTTAACGGTACTAGAATGCTTAAAAAGTTTAACTGTCCTTACAAGTTCTTTCAAAAACAAGGACATTTCTATGTGACCACAAACTTTTGACCGGAAGAGTATGCATATAAACTTTGGATTGCTGACGCTATACATTCGCCAATGAAAGGCTTTGAAATGACAAAATGACATGTATTTAAGTATTTCTTGTTGTGGGGGACGTAACAAAAAAGTGACTTTAAAATGAGTTTTTACTCAAAGTAACTGTGGTCAAAGTCTTAGCTATAGGTAACCAGATCGTAACTACAACTAACTACGCAGTTATGTTTTAGCATTTTTACATATTTATTAACTTATGTTCGGAACTACACACAAGGCACTATTTATCATCATCATATGGAGAACCAATGCTACCTAGGTAGTTCCAGCTGGCTAACATTAGCATGGCTAGCAGGTAACGTGAAATTATACTCCAAACCAAGTGTTGGCGCTGGTGAGCTTCTATGTACATCCACAAAGTAAAAAATATAAATTAATGCAAAAAACTGCATCTCCTCATTTCCTGTGCATTTGGAAGTGGTAGTCGAGCGAGTGAGAATTGTAGTGGTCTTCTGCTGTCCGTAGCCAGTACACTAAAACCCACAAGGATGGGGTTACTACTCATGTGAAGTGGGACCGGTTTGTCTGGTTGAAGCAAGCAGATTGGAGTATGGGAACCGTGCACACATCAAGTGTACGACTTTGATGGCTTAGTATAACCTGTGGAAGGTAGAATTCGGAATGAGACTGACAAACCAGGTACTGTGCAGAGCGTGACTGAAGCCTTCAACCGCCATTTTCTACAAACCTACAGGTAACGTTGGCCCTTAACTTTGGTGGCCAACTCAGCAGTCAATCGGAAAGTCTCCGCTCTCTCTACATTATACCTGCTGGCTTTTTGTTGTGTTCTGTGGGTTCCTGCCAGTGCTAGACTAGTTGTTCTCTAGCTTACTACTTAGATATATGTTGATTGTGGTGGTTGGCTAGCAAGCAGGCTAAAATAACCAAGTTTAGCTGGCTGGCTAAGAACTACTTATACCGGTAACATTATTTGATAACTGGTTAGATGGCGTAATGCATTTCCAAAACGTGTTTACTTTAACATAGATATCTAGATATTTAGTGTGTATGTATCGATATATAGGCTGTGTGCGCTGCTTTTAAAATGTATGTAGCTCTGTCCGTAAGCTACATGCATTGTTATTATTGTTATGCATCATGCCATGTTTTACGTTGACCCTAGGAAGTGTAGCTGCTGCTTTCGCAACAGCTAATTAGGATCCTAATAAAATATATGTTGAGCCTGAATGGGATAGTATCATAGCAAGGTCTAGGATTTACAGCAGCAACGGGCTCCCCCCTTTTGTAGGCCCATGCATTTAAAATAAAAATAGAAACTTGTGTTGGTCCCATGTTTCATGGCCTAAAATAAAAGACTGCAGAAATATTCAATAAGCACAAAAAGCTTTTTCTCTCAAAATGTTTTGAACAAATCTGTTCACATTCCTGTTAGTGAGCAGTTCTCCTTTACCAAAATAAACCAGCCACCTGACAGGTGTGGCATGTCAAGAAGCAGATTAAATGGCATGATCATTACACAGTTGCATAGTTGTGCGGGGGACAATAAAAGGCCACTAAAATAAACAGTTTTGTCACAATGCCACATGTTTCAAGTTCAGGGAGCGTGGAATTGGCATGCTGACTGCAGGAATGTCCAGAGCTTTGGCAGAGAATTTAATGTTAATTTCTCTACCATAAGCTACCCCCAAAGTAATTTTAGAGAATTTGTCAGTATGTCCAACCAGCCTCAAAACCACAGACCACGTGTAATCATTCAAGCCCAGGACCTCCACACCTGGCTTCTTCACCTGCGGGATCGACTGAAGGGGAAGGGGTGCTCAATAATATTTATGTATGTATTAAAGCCCTTCTGTGGGGAAAAACATGCCGATTAGCTGGGCCTGACTTCAAAGTGGGTGGGTCTATGCCTTCCTAGGACACCCCCATGCTTGCATCCCTGCCCAGCAGATTATGCGAGTCAAGTTCAGCAGTTGGCCGCTCAAGGCGCGCCATGTCCTTTCCTACGCTTTGCTAAAAAACGCTCCAGTCCTCCAGAAAAAAAATATCCTGCTCCCAAATTCACACCATTCATTAAAATAAGGATTTGACCAAAACCAATATATTTGTATGACTACCTGCACCTACCAACTGTTTAATGTATTGAAACTATACCATATAGATTTGAATGAACAGTAAGAATATCCATGAAAAGGTGAACATAAGACACTAACAATTTCAAAAAGGCTACATGTCATTAAACAGTATATAAACTTTAAAAAGGTCAGGAGCCAGAAAGGGAGCCTAATTAATATTAATTTAGGCTATATCATTTCAATTAAGATAGGGACATAAACCACACAGCATTTAAACATTTAAGTCATAGGTCTGTAAATCGCACATAGGCTTTGACTTACTTTAGAATTAAATACAAATGAAATGACTTAGTGCCTTTGAATTAAATTTTAGAATCACGAGCTTGGCCGGCCTGTGGCTTCAGGCTCATGCAAGAGCCGGCCAGCAGTGGAGAATATCCTCTCCACACTTAGAGCCACTGGGGATGCTAAACACCCTTTTGGCCACTCTTGCCAGGCTGGGCAGTTTTTGTATTTTCCTATTAGGTAGACCCAAAAGGGTTTTAGGCCAAATAACTTAATCAAAACAGAAAGCTCCTTGAACATGGGAATATGCCAGGCCTATTGGGCAATAATCTAATTATGGCCCATTGTATTGATAATGTAACAAAGTTTCAGATCTAATTTTCTTATTATAAATACTTTGATACAGTGACATTCATCTACCCACCTCCTTTATTTTACCATGTGCACATAGTAATAAGTACACCATCACACTTTAGGGATAAGTGTCTTTTCATATTCCACAATGATTCTTTAGTTGTGGATGTTTCATGGTAGCCAGTGTAACAACTTCCATATCCCGCATGTAGAACAATGTTATCTGGTCTGTAACTTAACATTTTAGTACCATACCAGCAGGTGTCATCCAAGCCTTACACATAAGTGGACACTACACCACCGCTCTCCCTCCTCACCTTTGTAAGTCACCTTGATTTAGCGTTGTCAGTTTATTTATGAAAATATTTAACCAACTCCATGACAGTAGCTAAAGCAATGGGCTATTAGGAGCACAAGTAGACTACAAACGCATGCCTCTTGCTCGTTAAGTGAGCGTTACTGGAGCGGGCTAGAATGTCGACGCTCGAGCCTTCGGAAATCTCACTCCAGTCAAATTCGGGCACCTCGCTCACATACTCTGCTATTTATTTCAGTTGAATGATTTCCTTATATGAACTTTAACTAATCAAAATGGTTGTGATTATATTACACACCTACTCATTCAAGGGTTTCTTTATTTTTACCATTTGACCTGGCCTCCACAATCACCCGACCTCACCGCAATTGAGATGGTTTGGGATGAGTTGTACCGCAGAGTGAAGGAAAAGCAGCCAACAAGTACTCAGCATATGCAGGAATTCCTTCAAGTCTGTTGGAAAAACATTCCTAGTGAAGCTAGTTGAGAGAATGCCAACGGTGTGCAAAGCTGTCATCAAGGCAAAGGGTGGCTACTTTGAAGAACCTCAAATGTAAAATATATTTTAATTTTTTTTGGTTACTACATGACTCCATGTTTATTCCATGATTCCATGTGTCAAAGTGTCATCGTCACTATTATTCTACAATGTAGAAAATAGTACAAATAAAAACCCTTGAATGAGTAAGTTTCCAAACTTTTAACTGGTACTGTATGCATGTATACATCTCCATTTTTTGGAACTCAGTCCGGGTCTCAATCTAATGTTGGTAGTTAGAATAGTAGAAAAAAAGGTGCAATTTTGAAATCTGGTTGTGCAGCAGCAGATCCTCTTGTTATGTCAGTCACTCAATTAGCCCATGTCAGATTTTTTTATTTATTGGTAAATTACTTTAGGCAGCCATCTAAACTTGTAATCATGGTCAAATTACTGACCAGGGGGCCCACATTGATTTAGTTAAGTCACTCATATCACTGCAAACATTTCTCTCCACCCCATGACAAAATGTGTAGAACTGCTCGAAATGAACTCCAAAACGTTTGTCCTCCACTGTCAGGACAGGGGCCGCTAAAATGTTTTGCTAGCAAGGTGGGCCCCCAGCACCACAACAAAAGTCAACTTAAGGGCCCCAAAAGGCTAGAGCTGGCTCTGACTGCATGTATGGGTATGATGTGGGTACGAAGTCCCGCTTGTCACTGCGGCCCCTCATGATGACTTCAGATTTATTTGTGGCCCACACCCCCATCAAAAGTTGCCCATCACTGGGCTAGGGTGAGAAAAGGGAGAGGGCCATAACTAGGTGTAGGGTCTATGTTTTGAAAAGGGAACATAACACTCACAGGATTCCTCCATCATTTCCTTGCGGACCTCTAGCAGTACGGCCACTCCAATGTTGTCCTTGGTCATAACCCTGTTGAGCATGGCCTCAGAGCCTTCAGAGTTAGCCATGGCCAGCTGGTTAAACTCTACCGTGTGTTTCTGCACCACACCGAACCTGAGGGAAGAAGGCAAGGGGGAAGAGAGATGGGCAGAGAAACAAATGAATTAAGATGTGATAAGTAACCAAGTTTCCATCCAACCATTTCATGCGGATGAATTACCTGACGCATTTAAAAAAAAAAAAAAATCACAACAGGGCTGATGGAAACAGGAAACGTCAGTACAATTTTAGAATTGTCAACTGACAATTTGTCCGTTTGACATGGTGGGATCTTTGTGTTATTCAAATTCATTGTGAGATATGGTGGCGGAAACACCTTCCACCAGAAAGCTGAAAAGCGGCAGGGTAGCCTAGTGGTTAGAGCGTTGGACTAGTAACCGAAAGGTTGCAAGTTCGAATCCCCAAGCTGACAAGGTACAAATCTGTCGTTCTGCCCCTGAACAGGCAGTTAACCCACTGTTCCTAGGCCGTCACTGAAAATAAGAATTTGTTCTTAACTGATTTGCCTAGTAAAATAAAGGTAAAATAAAAAAATAAAGATTAAATCAATTAGGATAAACTTCACATGGCGTTTAAGTGCACGGTGATCATGCAAATTTCCAATAGGCTAAATATCTAGGGTAGACTATTTGAACACTGGTGACATGATCGGTAATTGGCTGCCAATGATCAAATAAAATGATCTTGCTCATCCACGTAAGCTATCCACTTTATCAGCAAACTGTTGTCGAGAGAGCATGCGCCAAAACCAGATTGGTCAAGTTTGCTATATTTATATCACCACAACAGTTTGTTACAAAACCACCAGTAGAGATAAATTTAACCTGTTTTTTTTTTGTTCTCGGTACGTGGGAACTTAACTGCAAAATTGTTTTTTTACGTATTCATGCAGCATTTTATTAGCAACAAGGCAGTTGATGGAAACACCACTGGTGGGAAATTGTGCATATTGGTTTTATGCACATTTTAGAATATTTACTTGAAAATCTGTCACCATTTGGATGGGACCTTAGCTAGTGTGTCATTGAGCATTGTGTGGAGAAGAAAAGAAAGCATTGACAGTGCTCCTCCGGTGCACTCACTTTTCTGTCCTATAGAAAACTGCGCACCCGTCCACATGTTTGCGGTCTGACTCATGCATGGTTCTGGCTCGAGACTTTGGGCTGAAGAAGCCCTCGTAGCCCTGCTCCTTCAGCTCTGGCAGGAAATACTGGTAGTACTGCTCCGTCTCCACTTCCTGTAGAAAATAAATCAAAATCCATACATTAAAGTGGACAGATGACTTTATGTACCAGGGAAATCAGGTTCACTGATCAATGACTTGCCAGAGAGAAACCAAAATGACTGCGACAGGAGTTGTTTAACACTGGGTCGAGGTTTACCCACATACCTGTAGGTTGATGATATCAGCGTTGCAGTTCATGATCTCCTGCATGATGGACTTCTTCCTGTACTCCCAGTTGAGGGCCCAGGAAGGGCAGTAGCCATAGAGCTGGCGCGTGGCGTACTTATCACACAGCACATTGTAGCACATCACTGAGAACAACGCTGAGAGGGAGGACAGGGAGGGACAGATGTAGGATATAGAACCTTATTCAGTGTACTCTTATTTTAGGCCAGGGAATATAACAGTACTGCGATACTCATTAGTATTGTGGCAAGGAAACAAAACACTAAGCGGATTTAACTTCTTTAGGAAAACATCCCATGCGTGTGTGCGTGTGTACAGGGACTGTCTGCTGGTCTCTCACCAGAAGGTCTCGTCTGGTCCGGCTCCTGGAGTGCGATCCACGACCGGGACGGGGGCTGCTCTGTGGGGGCTGGGGACAGGAGGAGTTGTCCACGTTAGCCATTAGTAATTTTTGCTAAAACGTTATGTGAGAGACAGAGGGTGACTTACTGCATTTGATTGAACCTGCCAGATTGTCCAACAGGTAGTTCAGCAGTTTCCTCGTGCCATCATGCTCCTGGTACAGGCTCATGATTTCCTGTGCAAGTGGATTTCCTGATAGGAGCAGGAACAAAGACAACGTTGAATGACATTTTGAAAAATGCAACGGGATCTACAATGGGGTCTCCAGGATGGAATGGTTACCAAGACGATAAGCCACACTCACCTTTCAACCCCAGTGTTTGTAACTGAAACAGTTTCCCCAATTCGAATGGCAGAACCCGCAATTGGTTGTTATTTAAAAGCAGCTCCCTGTTGAGGACGGACACAGGGAAACGCATGCGTCAGAGACAAGCCCCTGTGACAATACAGCCCCTTCCTCAACTTTCCCAGAAACAATTAACAAACTGACCAGTGATCTATACAGGCAAAAGTAAATGCTCTGTGATCCCAACATCCAACAGTTATTCTCAGGCACCAACTAGTGACAAGTTTAGAACAAAGTGAATACTGGGAAGTGCGGTTCCCAGCGGCTCACCTGAGAGAGACCATGTGGCCGAGCTCTGCCGGCAGGCTCCTGATCTTATTGGACGACAGATCCAGGTACAACAGGTTGTGTAGTTTGGCAATGTCAGGTGGGATGCGTGACAGACAGTTGTCAGCGATATGTAGGGCAGTGAGGTGGGTCAGAGTCCACAGAGATGGGCTCAGGCTCCTGACATTACCTGGAGAGAGAGAGATGTGGAGGGGTAGATAAACACACAGTTGAGTCATGTCTCTGTGGTGGCTTTTCATTCAAAGCAGATATGTATTGGATAGAAACAAACCTGAGTAAACAATCATACATGCTTATAAAACAGAGGACCTTATCCTCTAAGCGCTAGAATGCTGGTCACTGAAAAAAAATGGTTGATAAACTGGCCTAGACTAAAGCATCCTCACTTGCTGAGTCCTAATATGAGAACAGCACCCCTCCACAGCTTCTGGGCCACCCCCCTGCAATGCTCACCTGTGATTTCCAGCTCAGCCCAGTAAGACTTCTTTCCATTGGCTGCCTCCTCAGTTGACATGATAGTGTACATCCGCCTGGGGTCTGGCGGTTCATATTTTTCCTTGGGCATTCCTGCTGTAACACTGGGGAAAATATTTTTTAGTAATTTAACATTATATCTATCCACTGATAATATGCATGTCAAACGCAATTAGATATCCATTGCACAAAACGGACATTTTGAATGTGACTGTTCACTAGCAGCTTTCTAGGTACTTTACAAACATGCAAAGAGGAACGTATAACTTTTCAAGAGGCTTTCGCTTGATTCTGACAACTTCAGGAAATGAGGCTCAAAGATGTTGCCATATTATTGGCTGGCTGCTGATACTAATTGCAGAAATAAATCCGGTTCAACGAGAACGCATTGCTTTACAACTTAGCAGCGAGGGAAATCAATAAAGTTGAACTTATAATACTCACTGCAACAGCTCGGTAATTTAGTTAACCAGCCAACTAACGTTAGTTCTACACAACAGGCCACACAAAGCACTGACCACCACTAAATAGTTAGAGAACACAAACTGGCCGGCTAGTTAGACAATTCGGTGACTCGTTGAGCCCGGCATCGGGTCAGGAAAAATGGACTTAGCTCGATAGCTGAGAATTTTAGCTACTGTTAGGGGCTAACTAGCACATTAGCCAACGAACGACCGTCCACTACAAAATAACTTCTTGAGAATTATAGTTAGCTGATATAGTTACCTAACCAATGAAATGAGAAGATATTAACGGTTGCATATTATTCTAGATGTAACTGACCATAACACGCTAGGCTGACAGAGTAGCAACTAACTAGTTCACTTATGGCTAACTAGCTAGCGTAACTATGCTGGCTATTCCTAATGGAAATCACCGCTGAAAGCTAATGTTGGCTAGCTAAGCTAGGTATCTACATTTTCCGAACCTGTCCGACTTCATATATGCATAAGTAGCACTTTATGAAATACATATGCAGCAATAATTGAAAACAATTGAGTTGTGGATCTGTTTCACCCAAAGCAACTCGTCGCTTGTGTTGATTTTACCTGCAAACGCATACCAATCTGTATCGCGAGGACGAGTGTGTGCTCTCTTTTGTTTCTACTTTCTCGTTTCCGCTGCTGTATCACAAGGAACAAACAAGCATCATGGCGACTGTCAGGTTTTTTTCTCTCTGTGTGATAACAACGCTTGGTGCTATTGGTTAGCTCTTGGATGGACCGCACCATCTGCGGTTGAATCAGGAAGGCTTCGGCGCAGATGGATCAATGTGACAGATATTTCACCGGATATATAAATGTGAAGCCTCCGTTTGGCGTTTCCACACACTACCAAATTTGGTAGTGAGAGGAAGCCCAGTGGCCAGCAGTGGGAGAAGATGAAAAGAGATATATTTTGGCCGACATTCTGCACATTTTTTCATCGATGAAACATTTGATCTCAATATAGTTTCATGTTACCAACACTACAATCTGTTTTGAACAGAGTGGACTAGGTTTTGTAGACTTTTCCCTTTGCCAAAGTTTTTTTAAACGTGCGTTGTTTACAGGGAGTGCAAAGGCGAATTGAGTCAATGCAAACGCGCACTTCACAGAGTAGGCGTTCCCTAACTGAAATATGCAGATGTTTGCTAGAACAGCCAAATAGGATCTCACTAGGTCGTGCTTGGCTCTTCCCACCTCCTTGCCTGTTCTGCCCACTATGACTAATTTGTTGCCATTGGAAACTACAGGGTGTGGTCTATCTTGGTTTAGTTATATGCACCTCTCTGGCTTTGGTTTAATGTTTATGTGAAACTTCAGGGGTGTGTTCAAGAATCAACAGCTGTCAATCAAACTGATATGACGTCACATGATTCATGTCTCAACTTTAATTACTCTTGGCTGTACCATTAATTGTTCTTTATAATGAGCAAATAATGAACACTAATCCTACTCATACTGAGGAGGTGGGCTGAACTATACAGCAGATGGCTATGTTCTTCATACACTAGGTTCTCTGCTTGATTTGAGACCATGCAACATATCAGCATATTGGGCTTGAATTACTGGTTTACTTCCTGTGTTGATATTGATGGGATTGAGTCGGGTGAGCATTGATGACATTCTATTTGGAACCGGGCTGCCTCCCAGGGGTGAACCTGGTTCTGGCAAAAAGTTGGCTCAAAACAGAAGTGACGTAGGTTAAACACCTGGAGTAATAAGTAGGAGTCTGTGTTTTCACATGATTGCTTTTGATAAAAACACTTTATCTGCCTTCCAAAAGAAAACAAGTTAAAACATATACCGTATTTTATGGAAGAGATGTACAGTGCCTTCAGAAAGTATTCATACCCCTTGACTTATTTCACATTTTGTTACGGTACAGTCTGAATTCAAAATGGATTAAATCGATTATTTTCCTCGGTCATCTAAACACAATACCCAATAATGGCAAAGTGCAGGGCAGGCCTTAGGGGGCCTGGCCTGCCCTACCATACCTCCTTGCCCGTCCATATGAAATACAGAAATATTAATACTGTATTTGACCAAGACACGCTGACAGAGGGATGCATCAATCTCAGATACAGCATCCGATCAAGCGAAACAGCGCCCCACTGTGTCAGTGTGAGTAGACAATGTATCTCATGCTGTCTGGACAAAAACAGTATGGCATGTCATACTACACTGAACAAATACATAAACACAACATGTTAAGTGTTGGTCCCATGTTTCATGAGCTGAAATAAAAGTTCCCCGAAATGTTCCATACATAAGGTTAAGGATCCATATTTGTTTACATTTCTGTTAGTGAGCATTTGTCCTATGCCAAGATAATCCATCCACCTGACAGGTGTGGCATATCAAGAAGCTGATTAAACAGCATGATCATTGCACAGGTGCACCTTGTGCTGGGGACAATAAAAGGTCACTCTAAAATGTGCAGTTGTTACAACACAATGACACAGATGTCTCAAGTTGAGAGAGCATGCTTTATTGTATGACATCTGCTAAACATGTGTATGTGACCAATAAAATGTGATTTGAATTTGAATTGGCATGCTGACTGCAGGAATGTCCACTAGAGCTGTTGCCAGAGAACCGTGTAAAGCGTCGTGTGGACTAGCATTTTGCTGATGTCAACGTTGTGAACAGAGTGCTCCATGGTGGCGGTGGGGTTAGAGTATGGGATAAGCTACGGACATCGAACACAATTGCATTTTATCGATGGCAATTTGAATGCACAGATATATCATGATGAGATTCTGTGGCACATTGCATGCCATTCATCCGCCACCATCACCTCATGTCTCAGCATGATGATGCACGGCACCATGTCACTAGGATCTGTACACAATTCCTGGAAGCTGAAAATGTCCCAATTATTCCATGGCCTGCATACTCACCAGATATGACAACCATTGAGCATGTTTGGGATGCTCTGGATTGACGTGTACAACAGTAACTTCGCACATCCATTGAAGATAAGTGGGACATCATTCCACAGGCCACAATCAACAGCCTGATCAACCCTATGCGAAGGAGATGTGTCGTGCTGCAAATGGTGGTCACACCAGATAATGACTGGTTTTCTGATCTACGCCACTACTTTTTTGTTTAAGGTGTCTGTGGCCAACAGATAGATATTTGTATTCCCTGCCATGTGAAATGTATAGATTAGGGCCTAATGACTTTATTTTCATTGATTGATTTCCTAATATGAACTGTAACCCAGTAAAATCGTAGAAATTGTTGCATGTTGCATTAAAAAAAAAGTTTGTGTATTTCTGGCCAGACAGGATCAGATATATTGTACTACATACTGTATATTAAGACAGATGGGCGCTGTTTGGCTATCTCGGATGGAGAGTGATTCATGCCAAAATGAAGCCTAGTGAAGCTACTGATACCTCTCACCAAGTCACCTAACATCTTCCTAGCGCCATAGGATACTACTATGAATTAACATTGACTGTCAATGCAGCCAAGTTTTTTATAAGGCATCAAACCTGCTGACTCGTTCACGTCACGTGACACGTACACGTCATGTGAGGAGGGAGATTACACTTAGGTGAGGAGGGGGATTTATTTAAGATGCTCTTTGAAGAGGTAGGGTTTCAGGTGCTTTCGGAAGATGGGCAGGGACTCTGCTCTTCTAGCTTCAGGGGGAAGCTGGTTCCACCATTGTGCTACCAGGACAGAGAAGTGCTTGGACTGGGCTGAGCGGGAGCTACCTCTTATAGGGGTGGGAGGGCCGAGAGACCAGAGGTGGCAGAACAGATTGTTCGGGTTGGTGTGTAGGGTTTGAGCATAGCTTGAAGGTAGGGAGGGGCAGTTCCTCTTGCTGATTCGTAGGCAAGCGCCATGGTCTTTTATGGATGCGCACTTCGACTGGAAGCTAGCGAAGTGTGCGGAGGAGTGGGGTGACATAGCTGAACTTGGGAAGGTTGAAATCCAGACGGGCTGCAGCGTTCTTAAAAAGTTTGATGGTACAAGCGGATAGCCCAGCCAACAGAGAGATGCAGTAGTCCAGATGGGAGATGACAAGTACCAGGATTAGAACCTTCACCTCTTCCTGTGTGATGTACGGTTGTACCCTACGGATGTTGTAGACCATGAATCTGCAGGAGTGAGTCATTGCTTTGATGTTTGCAGAGAACGACAGGGTGTTGTCCAGTGTCACGCCAAGGTTCTTTGCACTCTGGGAGGGCAAACTGTGGAGTTGTCAACCTTGATGAGAGGTGATAAAAGTTCTTTGAGCAAGAGGCCTTCCCCGGGAGGAAGAGCAGTTCAATTTTTTGGGGTTGACCTTGAGGTGGTGGGCCGACATCCAAGCTGAGATATACAGTTGAAGTCAGAAGTTTATATACACCAAATACATTTAAACTAAATTTTCACAATTCCTGACATTTAATCCAAGTAAAAATTTTAGGTCAGTTAGGATTACCATTTTATTTTAAGAATGTGAAATGTCAGAATAATAGTAAAGAGAATTATTTATTTCAGCTTTTATTTCTTTCCTCACATGCCCAGTGGGTCAGAAGTTTACATACACTCAATAAGTATTTGGTAGCATTGCCTTTAAATAGTTTAACTTGGCTCAAACGTTTTGGATAGCCTTCCACAAGCTTCTCACAATAAATTGGGTGAATTTTGGCCCATTCCTCCTGACAGAGATGGTGTAACTGAGTCAGGTTTGCAGGCCTCATTGCTCGCACACACTTTTTCAGTTCTGCCAACAAATTTTCTTGAGGATTGAGGTCGGGGCTTTGTGATGGCCACTCCAATACCTTGACTTTGTTGTCCTTAAGCCATTTTGCCAAACTTTGGAAGAAATCGAGAATATCAATGAGCATTTCTCTACGGCTGGCCATGCTTTCCACCTGGCTACCCCAACACCGGCACACAGCTCTGCACCCCCTGAAGCAACTGGCTCCGCTTCTCCTTCACCCAAATCCAGACAGCTGATGTTCTGAAAGAGCTGCAAAATCTGGATCCCTTACAATTCAGCTGGGCTAGACAATCTGGACCCTCTCTTCCTATGCCATTGTTGCAACCAGTATTACTAGTCTGTTCAACCTCTCTTTCGTATCGTCAGAGATTACTAAAGATTGGAAAGCAGCCGCGGTCATCCCCCCTTGAAAGGGGGAGACACTCTAGACCCAAACTGTTATAGACCTATATCCATCCTGCCCTGCCTTTCTAAAGTCTTCGAAAGCCAAGTGAACAAACAGATCACTGATCATTTCGAATCCCACTGTACCTTCTCCACTATGCAATCTGGTTTCCGAGCTGGTCACGGGTGCACCTCAGCCACGTTCAAGGTTCTGAACGTTATCATAACCGCCAAGACAGTACTGTGCAGCCATCTTCAGCGACCTGGCCAAGGCTTTCGACTCTGTCAATCACCGTATTCTTATCAGCAGACTCAACAGCCTTTATTTCTCTAATGATTGCCTTACCTGGTTCACTAACTACTTCTCAGAGAGTTGAGTGTGTGAAATCAGAGGGGTGTTGTCCCGACCTCTGGCAGTCTCTATGGGGGTGCCACATGGTTCAATTCTCAGGACGACTCTTTTCTCTGTATATATCAATGATGTCGCTCTAACTCTTTGATCCACCTCTACGAAGACGACACCATTATGTATACATCTGGCCCTTTTTGGGACACTGTGTTGTTACCAAAGCCCCATATACTATCCACCACTGCGACATGTATGCTCTCGTTGGCTGGTCCTCGCTACATATTCGTTGCCAAACGAAATGGCTCCAGGTCATCTATAAGTCTTCGCCAGGTATAGCTCCACCTTATCTCAGCTCACTGGTCACCATAGCAACACCCACCCGTAGCACGCACTCCAGCAGGTATATTTGGTCATCCCCAAAGCTAACACCTCATTTGGCTGCTTTTCCTTCCAGTTCTCTGCTGCCGATGACTGTAATGAATTGCAACAGCGTTGGAGACATATCTCCCTCACTAACTTTAAGTGTCAGCTGTCAGAGCAGCTTACTGATCGCTGCAGCTGTAACACAGCCATCTGTAAAAAGCCCATCCAACCAACTACCTACCTCATCCCCATATTTGTTTTTGTTTTTCTGCTCTTTTGCACACCAGTATTTCCACTTGCACATCCTCATCTGCAAATATTTGACTCCAGTGTATATTGCTAAATTGTAATTACGTCGCCAAGATTGGCCTATTTATTGCCTTTTCTACTTACTTCATTTGTACACACTGTATACAGATTTTTGTATTGTGATATTGACTGTACGTTTGTTTATCACGTGTGTTACTCTGTGTTGTTGTTTTTCTCGCATTGCTTTGCTTTATCTTGGCCAGGTCACAGTTGTAAATGAGGTCTTGTTCTCAACTGGCTTTCCTGGTTAAATAAAGGTGAAATATAAATAATAATAAAATAAAAATGTTATTTTGCCACAACTGGAAGTATGCTTGGCGTCATTGTCCATTTGGAAGACACATTTGAGACCAAGCTTTAACTTCCTGACTGATGTCTTGAGATGTTGCTTCAAAATTTCCAAATAATTTTCCTAACTGATGATGCCATCTATTTGTGAAGTGCACCAGTCCCTCCTGCAGCAAAGCACCCCCACAACATGATGTTGCCACCCCCATTCTTCACGGTTGGGATGGTGTTCTTCGGCTTGCAAGCCTCCCCCTTTTTCTTCCAAACATAACGATGGTCATTATGTCCAAACAGTTATATTTTTGTTTCATCAGACCAGAGGACATTTATCCAAAAAGTACGCTCTTTGTCCCCATGTGCAGTTGCAAACTGTAGTCTGACTTTTTTTATGCCGGTTTTGGAGCAGTGGCTTCTTTCTTGCTGAGCGGCCATTCAGGTTATGTCAATATAAGACTCGTTTTACTGTGGATATAGATGCTTTGGACCTGTTTCCTCCAGCATCTTCACAAGGTCCTTTGCTGTTGTTCTGTGATTGATTTGCACTTTTCGCACCAAAGTACTTTCATCTCTAGGAGACAATGGTCCCATGGTGTTTATAGATGCGTACTGTTGTTTGTACAGATGAACGTGGTACCTTCAGGCACTTGGAAATTGCTCCCAAGGATGAACCAGACTTGTGGAGGTCTATAATTTTTTTCTGCAGTCTTGGCTGATTTCTTTTGATTTTCCCATGATGCGAGGCAAAGAGGCACTGAGTTTGAAGGTAGGCCTTGAAATACATTCACAGGTAGACCTCCAATTGACTCAAATTATGTCATTTAGAAACGTAATTTAGAAATTTTCTAAGCTGTTTAAAATTAGTCAACTTAGTGTATGTAAACTTCTAACCCACTGGAATTGTGATACAGTGAAATATAAGTGAAATAATCTGTCTGTAAACAATTGTTGGAAAAATTAATTGTCATGCACAAAGTAGATGTCCTAACCGACAAGCCAAAACTATAGTTTGCTAACAAGAAATTTGTGGAGTGGTTGAAAACCTAGTTTTAATGACTCCAACCTAAGAATATGTACACGTCTGACTTCAACTGTACATATGAGATGAGTAATGCAAAATATGTAAACATTTTTAAAGTGGCCAGTGATATCAAGTCTATGTACACTGCTCAAAAAAATAAAGGGAACACTAAAATAACACATCCTAGATCTGAATGAATGAAATATTCTAATTAAATACTTTTTTCCTTACATAGTTGAATGTGCTGACAACAAAATCACACAAAAATTATCAATGGAAATCAAATTGATCAACTCATGGAGGTCTGGATTTGGAGTCACACTCAAAATTAAAGTGGAAAACCACACTACAGGCTGATCCAACTTTGATGTAATGTCCTTAAAACAAGTCAAAATGAGGCTCAGTAGTGTGTGTGGCCTCCACGTGCCTGTATGACCTCCCTACAACGCCTGGGCATGCTCCTGATGAGGTGGCAGATGGTCTCCTGAGGGATCTCCTCCCAGACCTGGACTAAAGCATCTGCCAACTCCTGGACAGTCTGTGGTGCAACATGGCGTTGGTGGATGGAGCGAGACATAATGTCCCAGATGTGCTCAATTGGATTCAGGTCTGGGGAACAGGCGGGCCAGTCCATAGCATCAATGCCTTCCTCTTGCTGGAACTGCTGACACACTCCAGCCACATGAGGTCTAGCATTGTCTTGCATTAGGAGGAACCCAGGGCCAACCGCACCAGCATATGGTCTTACAAAGGGTCTGAGGATCTCATCTCGGTACCTAATGGCAGTCAGGCTACCTCTGGCGAGCACATGGAGGGCTTCCCCCCAAAGAAATGCCACCCCACACCATGACTGACCCATCACAAAACCGCTCATGCTGGAGGATGTTGCAGGCAGCAGAACATTCTCCACGGCGTCTCCAGACTCTGTCACGTCTGTCACATGTGCTAAGTGTGAACCTGCTTTCATCTATGAAGAGCACAGGGCACCAGTGGCGAATTTGCCAATCTTGGTGTTCTCTGGCAAATGCCAAACGTCCTGCATGGTTTTGGGCTGTAAGCACAAACCCCACCTGTGGACGTCGGGCCCTCATACCACCCTCATGGAGCCTGTTTCTGACCGTTTGAGCAGACACAAGCACATTTGTGGCCTGCTGGAGGTCATTTTGCAGGGCTCTGGCAGTGCTCCTCATTGCACAAAGGCGGAGGTAGCGGTCCTGCTGCTGGGTTGCCCTCCTACGGCCTCCTCCATGTCTCCTGGTGTACTGGCCTGTCTCCTGGTAGCGCCTCCATGCACTGGACACTACACTGACAGACACAGCAAACATTCTTGCCACAGCTAGCATTGATGTGCCATCCTGGATGAGCTGCACTACCTGAGCCACTTGTGTGGGTTGTAGACTCTGTCTCATGCTACCACTAGAGTGAAAGCACCACCAGAATTCAAAGGTGACCAAAACATCAGCAAGGAAGCATAGGAACTGAGAAGTGGTCTGGTCACCACCTGCAGAACCACTCCTTTATTTGGGGTGTCATGCTAATTGCCTATAATTTCCACCTGTTGTCTATTCCATTTGCACAACAGTATGGGACATTTATTGTCAATCAGTGTTGCTTCCTAAGTGGACAGTTTGATTTCACAGAAGAGGGATTGACTTGGAGTTACATTGTGTTGTTTAAGTGTTCCCTTTATTTTTTTGAGCAGTGTATATAGGCAGCAGCCTCTAATGTGCTCGTGATGGTTATTTAACAGTCTGATGGCTTTGAGATAGAAGCTGTTTTTCAGTCTCTCGGTCCCAGCTTTGATTCACCTGTAATGAGCCCTCACCATCGCCATTGGGCGGCAGGGTAGCTTAGTGGTTAGAGTGTTGGACTAGTAACTGGAAGGTTTCAAGTTCAAACCCCTGAGCTTACAAGGTACAAAGCTGTCGTTCTGCCCCTGAACAGGCAGTTAACCCAATGTTCCTAGGCTGTCATTGAAAATAAGGAAGGTAGTTTGCCCCCGGTGTTGGGCAGACCGACAAGATGCTCTCCAGATCTCTGGAGAGTCCTGTGGATGCAGGCGGTGCAGTTTTGTACCAGGCAGTGATGCAGCCTTACAAGATGCTCTCAATTGTTCATCTGTAAAAGTTTTTGAGGGATTTAGGTGCCAAGCCAAATTTCTTCAGCGTCCTGAGGTTGAAGAGGCACTGTTGCTCGTTCTTAACCACACTGTCTGTGTGGGTGGACCATTTCAGCTTGTCAAAGATGTGTACGTCAAGGAAGTTGAAGTTTTCCACCTTCTCCACTGCGGTCCTGCCGATGTGGATAAAGGAGTGTTCCCTCTGCTGTTTCCTGAAGTCCACGATCATCTTCTTTGTTTTGTTGATGTTGAGTTAGAGGTTATTTTCCTGGCATCACACTCCCAAAGTCCTCACCTCCCTGTAGGCTGTCTTGTCATTGTTGGTAGTCAAGCCTACTACTGTTGTGTCGTCTGCAAACTTGATGACTGAGTTTGAGGCGTGAGTGGCCATGCAGTCATGGGGGAACAGGGAGTCCTGGAGGGGGCTGAGCACACACCCTTGTGGGGCCCCAGTGTTTAGGATCAGCGAAGTGGAGGTGTTGTTTCCTACCTTCACCACCTGGTGGTGGCCAGTCAGGAAGTCCAGGACCCAGTTGCACAGGGCGGTGTTCAGACCCAGGGCCTCAAGCTTAATGATGAGCTTGGAGGGTACTATGGTGTTGAATGCTGAGCTATGGTCAATGAACAGCATTTTTACATAGGTATTCCTCTTGTCCAGATGGGATAGAGCAGCGTGCAGTGTGATGGCGATTGCATTGTTTTTGGATCTATTGGGGCAGTAAGTAAATTGAAGTGGTCTAGGGTGACAGGTACGGTAGAGGTGATATGATCCTTGACTAGTCTCTAAAAACACTTCCTGATGACAGAAGTGAGTGCTACGGGGCGATAGTCATTTAGCTCAGTTACTTTTGGCACTGTGTTATCCTCAAAGCGGGCAAAGAATGTGTTTAGCTTGTCCGGAAGCAAGACGTCGGTGTCCGCATCATGGTTGATTTTCCTTTTGTAGTCCATGATTATCTGTAGACCCTGCCACATATGTCTTGTGTCTGAGCCAGTGCATTGTGACTCCACTTTGTCTCTATACTGACAGTTTGCCTGTTTGATTGCATTGGGGAGGGAATAACTACACTGTTTGTAGTCTGCCATATTCCCAGTCACCTTGCCAGGGTTAAATGCGGTGGTTTTGCGCCAATGCTGCCATCTATCCACGGTTTCTGGTTAGGGTAGGTTTTAACAGTCACAGTGGGTACAACAACTATTGTACACTTCCTGATAAACTCAGTTACCGTATCAGTATATTCCTCAATGTTATTATCGGAGACTACCCGGGAACATATCCCAATCCGGTGATCAAAGCAATCTTGAAGCGTGGATTCTGATTCGTCAGACCAGTGTTGAATAGTCAGCCCTCAATCTTGAAGCGTAGATTCCGATTCGTCAGACCAGTGTTGAATAGTCAGCCCTCAATCTTGAAGCGTGGATTCCGATTCGTCAGACCAGTGTTGAATAGTCAGCCCTCAATCTTGAAGCGTAGATTCCGATTCGTCAGACCAGTGTTGAATAGTCAGCCCTCAATCTTGAAGCGTGGATTCCGATTCAGCAGCCCTCTCTATCGGCGCCATTTTCATACCAGCAAGGCATGCAGAGATGCGTGTCACCACCTGGGTGTCAGAAGTAGTTGAGTGTCATCCGCATAATAGGAGAGACCATGTGAGGATAGGATGGAGCCAAGTGACTTGGTGTATAGAGAGAAGAGGAGAGGGCCTAGAACCGAGCACTTTGTTTGTTAATGTTGTAAAAATTAGGCTGTGTGTATTGAGTATAATTATTATTCTTTATTTTTTAATCTGACAAGAAGGAGGGAATGGGTGTGTGGCAAAGACGCAATGAAGGCATGTTTCTGTCTCATGACAAATCGTGCGCATTTATTGTGTCGTTGTGAGAATTGTTTAGGCTACCCGTTTGTTTATGTTATGTACAGTACCAGTCAAAATGTGTACTATTTTCTACATTGTAGAATAATAGTGAAGACATCAATACTATGAAATAACACATGGAATCATGTAGTAACCAAAAAAGGTGTTAAACAAATCAAAGTATATTTTATATTTGAAATTCTTCAAAGTAGCCACCCTTTGCCTTGATGACAGCTTTGCACACTCCTGGCTCTGCCCCACCTGCCCTGAATGACAGGTCGCCACTGGACTACACGAATGGTGAGCTAACGTTTACTAGCTGGATAGCCAGCTCGCAAAGGACTTGTGAGCTCAATATTTTCAGATACAAAACACAATCGGTTTTGCTCCACGAGTGCATCTGTTGTACTGTACATGTCTAATCAAATTACCTGTGAATTCAGTTATACATGTCATCTGGGATGGAAATGAAGCTAGCCCATGTTTAGTACTTTTTAGACTAGGCTAGTAGACAAACGAGCCTCACACAGCAGCAACATTTTGCCTTAACAAACATCACATGGTCTAGAAATCGTAGTCTGCTGGCCAGTGCCCAAAATCCTTATGTTTCATCCCTGCATGTCAGTCCCTTTCGGACGATCTTCCTATCACTGTTGGTCCCCTATCACTGTTGGTCCCCTATCACTGTTGGTCCCCTATCACTGTTGATCCCCTATTACTGTTGGTCCTCTATCACTGTTGGTTCCCTATCACTGTTGGTTCCCTATCACTGTTGGTCCCCTATCACTGTTGGTCCCCTATCACTGTTGGTCCCCTATCACCACTGTTGGGCCCCTATCACCACTGTTGGTTCCCTATCACTGTTGGTCCCCTATCACTGTTGGTCCCCTATTACTGTTGGTCCCCTATTACTGTTGGTCCCCTATCACTGTTGGTTCCCTATCACTGTTGGTCCCCTATCACTGTTGGTCCCCTATCACTGTTTGTCCCCTACTACTGTTGGTCCCTATTACTGTTGGTATCACTGTTGGTCCCCTATCACTGTTGGTCCCCTATCACTGTTGGTCCCCTATTACTGTTGGTCCCCTACTACTGTTGGTCCCCTACTACTGTTGGTCCCCTATCACTGTTGGTCCCCTATCACTGTTGGTCCCCTACTACTGTTGGTCCCCTATCACTGTTGGTCCCCTATCACTGTTGGTCCCCTATCACTGTTGGTCCCCTATCACTGTTGGTCCCCTATCACAAATAGTACCCTAGATTGTCCTAATCATCTAGTTGAGCATTCCAGATAATTCCTCCATCACAACAGAAATGTACAATCCACATAGTAGGATTTTAGATGTGCAGATAGACCAAAGCCCAGTCTATTTTACATTACTATAGTCAAGTCTTTGGGTTATGGTATTTTAATATAGATGTTACCGTTTTAGTAATCCACCTAGCTAGCATGTCAATTCAACTTTTTTTTTGTCTTTCAGATGGGCGGACCAGAAACCCAGTGACAACACCGTGGTCTGCAGCTGCCATTTTCCAGTGAGAAAGAGAAATGGCCCTGTATTTACCAGAAAAGATAGCTCATCCACTGTTGGTCCCCTACTACTGTTGGTCCTCTATCAACTACTGTTGGTCCTCTATCACTGTTGGTTCCCTATCACTGTTGGTCCCCTATTACTGTTGGTCCCCTACTACTGTTGGTCCCCTATCACTGTTGGTCCCCTATCACTGTTGATCCCCTATCACTGTTGGTCCCCTATCACTGTTGATCCCCTATCACTGTTGGTCCCCTATCACTGTTGGTTCCCTATCACTGTTGGTCCCCTATCACTGTTGGTCCCCTACTACTGTTGGTCCCCTATCACTGTTGGTTCCCTATCAATGTTGGTCCCCTATCACTGTTGGTCCCCTATTACTGTTGGTCCCCTATCACTGTTGGTCCCCTATCACTGTTGGTCCCCTATTACTGTTGGTCCCCTATCAATGTTGGTCCCCTACTACTGTTGGTCCCCTATCACTGTTGGTCCCCTATCACTGTTGGTCCCCTACTACTGTTGGTCCCCTATTACTGTTGGTCCCCTATCACTGTTGGTCCCCTACTACTGTTGGTCCCCTATCACTGTTCGTCCCCTATCACTGTTGGTTCCCTATCACTGTTGGTCCCCTATCACTGTTGGTTCCCTATCACTGTTGGTCCCCTATCACTGTTGGTCCCCTATCACTGTTGATCCCCTATCACTGTTGGTCCCCTATCACTGTTGGTTCCCTATCACTGTTGGTCACTGTTGGTCCCCTATCACTGTTGGTCCCCTACTGTTGGTCCCCTACTACTGTTGGTTGGTCCCCTATCTATCACTGTTGGTTCCCTATCACTGTTGGTTCCCTATCACTGTTGGTCCCCTATCACTGTTGGTCCCCTATCACTGTTGGTCCCCTATCACTGTTGGTCCCCTATCACCACTGTTGGTTCCCTATCACTGTTGGTCCCCTATCACTGTTGGTCCCCCTACTGTTGGTCACTGTTGGTCCCCTATCACTGTTGGTCCCCTATCACTGTTGGTCCCCTATCACTGTTGGTCCCCTATCACTGTTGTCCCCTACTACTGTTGGTCCCCTATCACTGTTGGTCATCCCCTATCACTGTTGGTCCCCTATAGTCAAGTCTTTGGGTTATGGTATTTTAATATAGATGTTACCGTTTTAGTAATCCACCTAGCTAGCATGTCAATTCAACTGTTGGTCCCCTGGTCTGCAGCTGCCATTTTTGGAAATGGCCCCCCTCATCCATCACTGTTGGTCCCCTATCACTGTTGGTCCCCTATCACTGTTGGTCCCCTATCACTGTTGGTCCCCTATCACTGTTGGTCCCCTATCACTGTTGGTCCCCTATCACTGTTGGTCCCCTATCACTGTTGGTCCCTATCACTGTTGGTCCCCTATCACTGTTGGTCACTGTTGGTCCCCTACTGTTGGTCTACTGTTGGTCCCCTACTACTGTTGGTCCCCTATCACTGTTGGTCCCCTATCACTGTTGGTCCCCTACTACTGTTGGTCCCCTATCACTGTTGGTCCCCTACTATCTATCACTGTTGGTCCCCTATCACTGTTGGTCCCCTATCACTGTTGGTCCCCTATCACTGTTGGTCCCCTATCACTGTTGGTCCCCTATCACCCCTATCACTGTTGGTTCCCTATCACTGTTGGTCCCCTATCACTGTTGGTCCCCTATCACTGTTGGTTCCCTATCACTGTTGGTCCCCTATCACTGTTGGTCCCCTATCACTGTTGATCCCCTATCACTGTTGGTCCCCTATCACTGTTGGTTCCCTATCACTGTTGGTTCCCTATCACTGTTGGTCCCCTATCACTGTTGGTCCCCTATCACTGTTGGTCCCCTATTACTGTTGGTCCCCTACTACTGTTGGTCCTCTATCACTGTTGTTTCCCTATCACTGTTGGTTCCCTATCACTGTTGGTCCCCTATCACTGTTGGTCCCCTATCACTGTTGGTCCCCTATCACTGTTGGGCCCCTATCACCACTGTTGGTTCCCTATCACTGTTGGTCCCCTATCACTGTTGGTCCCCTACTACTGTTGGTCCCCTATTACTGTTGGTCCCCTATCACTGTTGGTTCCCTATCACTGTTGGTCCCCTATCACTGTTGGTCCCCTATCACTGTTTGTCCCCTACTACTGTTGGTCCCCTATTACTGTTGGTCCCCTATCACTGTTGGTCCCCTACTACTGTTGGTCCCCTATCACTGTTGGTCCCCTATCACTGTTGGTCCCCTATCACTGTTGGTCCCCTATTACTGTTGGTCCCCTACTACTGTTGGTCCCCTACTACTGTTGGTCCCCTATCACTGTTGGTCCCCTATCACTGTTGGTCCCCTACTACTGTTGGTCCCCTATCACTGTTGGTCTCCTATCACTGTTGGTCCCCTATCACTGTTGGTCCCCTATCACTGTTGGTCCCCTATCACAAATAGTACCCTAGATTGTCCTGATCATCTAGTTGAGCATTCCAGATAATTCCTCCATCACAACAGAAATGTACAATCCACATAGTAGGATTTTAGATGTGCAGATAGACCAAAGCCCAGTCTATTTTACGTTACTATAGTCAAGTCTTTGGGTTATGGTATTTTAATATAGATGTTACCGTTTTAGTAATCCACCTAGCTAGCATGTCAATTCAACTTTTTTTTGTCTTTCAGATGGGCGGACCAGAAACCCAGTGACAACACCGTGGTCTGCAGCTGCCATTTTCCAGTGAGAAAGAGAAATGGCCCTGTATTTACCAGAAAAGATAGCTCATCCACCATGGCAGAAGAGGAAGATCCAGACTGTTGATTGGGAAACAAGAACAAACAATAAGGATTGGGTGTTAAGGGACCACTTGCCACGTTGCCCAAGTTGGGTTTGTGTTATAATAAACAATACGTTTTCTGTCCAGATAAAGACAGTGATAAACCATGGAAAAATACACTGACCAAATGCCTCTTTGCTTTCCGGTACAACAGGAGTGCATCCCTCAGACCATCCGGATCATGGACATCCTGAGCCAGTGTGATCCGAGCAAAGGCGTCCAGATGTGGAGACTACAGCACATCGAGCCTGTGGACCGACAGGTCAGTAAGTCATCAAATATGATACAATATTGTGTAAAACTCAATAAATTCTCACTGTGCCCATGATAAAATCGACGTGAATTGTGTTTTACTGCTGAATGAAATTGAAGAGAGGCACTCAGACCAGCCTTTGTGATTGAACTTACGTTGACTACATTACTTTAGTTGGCTGCTTTCAGTAAAACTTCAATGTAAAATAACCTTCTCCAGGAGCCTATTGTTGTGTATGATCTTTATTCATTGTTCACTTGTTTTTCAACAATGTCAGGTAAAGGCAGGGATGACTAGGGCCTTATAAGACACAGGGGATAAGAAATCATTTGAACACAGATATAAAGTCCCACTGTGCCCACGATGAAGTTGGCTGCTTTGTACACAACTTGTATGTAATATAACATATTCCGGTAGCCTAGTGTGTGTTATTATGAACTGTTGTATGTGGAATATTTTGGGACCATTGGCTTCCCTGAAAACAGGTACTGACAGGAGGAGCAGTATGAGTCAGGGTTGGTGCGCTGTCCAACTGTTGCCTGCATTATAGCCTCATGCTGCTCCACAGACAGCACCATGCCAGCCAGGCTGCCTGCATGACCCAGGTGCCCATGTTTTTAACAATGTCCGGTACAGACAGGGATGACAGGGAGACTGGGAAGAATTTATAGTATACGTTCGCGATATCCCCCTATTTGCAAGCATGACCAATGGCATCGTACATTATTAATATGTAAATTCAACCAACCCAATTGGAATACATAAACATCGAACACATTTCTGCAGTGTCAAGGGGGAAAATAACCAACCCTTTTACACATGCAAAGTGTAATTAATAACTTCACTGTCACGCCTTGGTCATTGTATCTTGTGTTTTTGTTATATGTTTGGGTAGGCCAGGGTGTGACATGGGTTTATATGTTGTGTTTCGTATTGGGGTTTGTATTAATTGGGATTGTGTATTATTAGGGGTGTGTCTAGTTAGGCTTGGCTGCCTGAGGCGATTCCCAATTGGAGTCAGCTGATTCTCGTTGTCTCGGATTGGGAACCGTATTTAGGTAGCCTGAGTGCGCGTTGTATTTTGTGGGTGATTGTTCCTGTCTTAGTGTTGTAGTCACCAGATAGGCTGTAATTAGTTCACGTTCCGTTTGTTGTTTTCTTCTTCAGTTATTTCATGTACCGCTATTATCTTCATTAAAAGTCATGAGTAACCTACACGCTGCATTTCGGTCTGACTCTCTTCAAACAACAGACAAACAAAGTTACATTCACCATGCTCAAAGGGATATTCAATGTATGTATTTTATATTTTTACCCATAAACCAATAGGTGCCCTTCTTTTTCGGGATGTCTCACGGTCTGACAAACACCGCTCTAACTCTGTCACCTTTCACCGTAGATGTGCAAATGCGACATCGAAGGATGCGGTGGATCGATATCTCTAGCTGAAACAGACAGATTTTTATGGGATCTTCTAAATCATGCTAATTAGCTCTCCACAGAGCTGCAGAAATCCACTCTGGGGGTTAAACGTTTTTCTAATTATCTACAGCTACTTTATTAACTCGATTTCCTGACTACTGGTCACATTTTCAATGCTAATCCTGTAGAATCTTTAGCAACGGCGCTGGTCCCATGAATTTGTTACTTTTCGAAAGCTTCCCGCATTAAATGATTATGCATGGCATTCTTACAGTGTTCTAACCTGGACCTCTTTAACCTGGGTCACAGAGACAGAGAGAAACTACAGAGAAGAAGGAAACATTACTCCTAATTACCAGGTCTTGAACAGGTCCAGCTGTCAACTGCCTCAGTTTACTGAGCTGGATTGGACACACATAGTTCCTGTCTCCTCTACTAACCTCTGGCTCAGAGTGATCCTCACCCCTTCCCCTCTCTCCATCACTACCATTCCTCCATGCAGTAGTCATCAGGCTCTCAGCACCCAAACCATCCTGACAATCTCCAGGAGATCTGGGCTCTGCCTCCCCATCCATCTCCTCGAACCGCAGTAACATTGGAGGGTCACTGGGGATACTGCTACACATTTAACCAGTTGGGGGGCTATCCATAGCCAGGTCCGCCTCAGTCTCATCCACAGGCCAGTCTGGGGTCTCCCCAGCTTGGATGACTGTGGACGTAGGGCTGGAGGTCTGACTGGGCTGGCTTTTATTATCGCTGTAAGTTCATCCCATGCAAGCGGTATGGGGACGTGGAGCTAGTGGTTAGCTGGGGAGGGAGGGGGGAATCCTGGGGAGCCCGTTGGGGAGCAAGCTGGTTTGGCTCTATGGAGGGAGGGCAGGAACTGGATGCAGGCCTCCAACAGCCCTAATTCAGTCCCACTGCTAAGGGAGGTATGAGGGTAGACTGGATCCTGTTTGAAACTGTGTGTACTGGTGGGGGAGGTGGGGTAGTTCGCTGGGTGACTGGTTGAGACATGGTGTTAGATCCTCATGTGGAGCTGGAGAGAGAGATGTCCCAAAGGGGATGTGTGTAGGGGAATAACAGGCGTCGTTGTGCTGAGATTCATGTGCCTCCCCCCAATCCTCTGAGAACCTGAAAGGGACTGGGTCTATATCATCTGGGACGTTAGGGCTGTCTACACTGCAAAATTTGAACTAAATATCTTAAATCAAGGCAATATTATGCTTGTTGTTTGTCTGACAAGGTATTTCTTCTTATCAGGCAGTTTTTATGTTGGAGAATTTCACTTGTTTCAAGCTGTTTTGTCCTTAATTATCTTAATAAGATAATATAACTTGTTACTGAGATTGCATTACTGGTTCTGAGTAACTTAATGCTCGAAACTAGAATTACCAGAATTATAAAGCTGTTTGATCAACACTGACAAGTACAAAACTGCTTTGTCAAAGTCACAATTTCTTATTTCAAGCATCTTATCCTTTTCATCTCTTCACATATTAAGAACAGATAATGACCAAATGGAATTCACTGTTTATTGTCAATCTTACACACAGCAATTGTGTAGACAAAATACAGTACAGAACAAAGACAGCACACTTTTCATATCTGGGGAACACACTAAGAGTCATTTGAACTGTTGTTCAATTCTATTACATACCCAAGATGGTATTTGACTTGTACATAAGTTTGGTTCTTGTTGCTAATTGTGTAATAAGAGGTCAAATCAACCAGCTTTTCAGTATCCAGTAACTCAGTGGCCTGTGCAAGGTGTGGGACCTCAACTTGATAAGCCACGACGTTTCTATCAAAGAGTATTGTTTGAAATGGTTGATATTCCAAACAATCAACCCTAGAATCAACAAGAAATATGTTTTTACCAGTCCAAATTCTGGCATATTACCATTCAGCACTTTGGCAAAGATCATGGACTTCTGAGTTATGTATTTATTAGAATTTATTACAAGCCATTTGACTGATACAGCATGGTTAACTTCATTGAAACCTAGAAAGTCCCTCAATTTTCCACGTAAATATTGTAGATCTTTAACCTCTGATACAGGTCCCATTTCCCTTTCATTTGAAACAATCGGGTGCATTGAACTGTCACCATTTTAGCAGCTTTCAAATATTTTTTAAATTGAGCTTGGAAGATCATTGTGTAAAGAAACAATGTTTAGACTCGAACCGCATACACATATGTCTAACGATTGGACCCAATGACTTTATCTGTGATGGCAAATGTATCATATAATGCTGTTTAGGTGCAACATTGAGGCCTGGAAAAAGCTCCTTCCAATGCTTCAAATGATTTTCAATGAGTAACTTCAACCTAGACAGTCACAATGGAAAGAACAGGTGCAAATACTATCTGTACAATCTCTATTAGCTCAATTATCAGTCGTATATATGCATCGACTTCCAAACTCTCCAAAACAAATGGCAATATCCTTAGCAGGACAAGCATTTGCCCAGATGACTGTTTTAGTTTACCATCACTTGACGTTAATGTACTAACAGACATTGGGGATGGCCGATCTCTAACATCCAGAGGGGAATAAAGGAAACCAAGAATAGCAGAATTCAGTCCAGATCAATCTGTCCTGACACAAGATGATACAAAACACATTTGATTTCCAATGGGTCTATGCCCTCCAGAATTACATGCATAATGTCTTGTGGCGTTTGTATGATATCAAAGGCTGGTAATTCAATTCTATTGATCCCATATGTTGTTCTCAGGCTGTTGCGAAGCAAGTCTGTCTGTGCCTTTTCTATTTCATCACAGCGTCTGACATGCTTCTCCAATGTCCTTTTAGTATATGCATCCTCATTGAAGTGTGACTGCATGTCCTGAAAAGAACACAGTGTCTGCATTTACTGTAGGCAAAGCCCACACCCTCTTTGAACCCTGCTGGTTCATGTTGTGCCAGGGTGTCTCCACAGAGAGACCATGGCACCATGTATCGTTTTCTCTCCGTTAATAGTTAGCATTTTAACCCCACTGTACAATGCATCCATGTCTTCCTTGATTCTATTCAATATTACATCTCCACCAGATTGACGGTCTGCTATCTAGCCATGGCAAGTAGTCTGATAGCAGCCAGTTTAGACCTGTATTTTGGATGTATTTTTCCTAGGGTGTAGTACACCATTAACAACTTGTTTTTTGATGCAAAGGATCCTAGTGGATTACAACTGTCTTTCATCCATGTACAGAACAATCTGCAATGCCTTTGTTTTATCTGAAAATAAGGGATGTGATTTTAGAAGAGCACCTTCAACAATGTCATGAAAAAAAACTTTCCCTACACATCTGGGGTCCCTTTTCAACCATAGACAAAATCCTTGGGTGTGATAAGAACTGTTCTAGACTTTTGACTAATGGTGCATAATCAAATAATTTGTCTTTGATGAAAATGTATTTTGATCCTCCACATTTCATCCTGCATATGGTTCGAGCAATTGGAATTTACTCTGCATCTAAACCAGACAGACAGACAGACAGACAGACAGACAGACAGACAGACAGACAGACAGACAGACAGACAGACAGACAGACAGACAGACAGACAGACAGACAGACAGACAGACAGACAGACAGACAGACAGACAGACAGACAGACAGACAGACAGACAGACAGACAGACAGACAGACAGACAGACAGACAGACAGACAGACAGACAGACAGACAGACAGACGGGGTACCTTTTACAACAAGGCACAAAAAGGTCATGAAGCCACCGCTGCTGGACAAATGTATTTACTGGCTCTGTTGACAATGGAGAATCCCATGAACGAATACATTTATGTTTAAATAATTGGCTGCAGTAAATCAAATTAAACCATTTTCGTTTTTAACAGTGAAGCACTCAATCGCCATGATGAAGGCTTTACCAGATATGTTGCCATCACCTGTGGCTCCACCGAAGAAGTTAGGACAGGCAAGTGAGGCTATGCTTCACATCCTTGAGGTAAGAAATGTGTGCATGTATTAGAATTTTCAGTACTTAACCATAACATACAAAGAGTGTGAATTGTCTTTGTGGTCATATTTGTTTGTCTCTTTGTGTTTGTGTCAGTCTGCAGAAGACCCCAACACCTTTCTTCAGGCGAGACCACTCTTCAGCCCTGTCCTGATTGTCTGCGAAACCAACTGCATACAGGCCATTAGAACCATGCCTGTGGTGACCTTCCCAAAAGAGGACATCTATGCCAGCGTGACGTATCTCATGGCATGTTATTACGCCTTTCACCTCACATATCCCAAGTGCATTGCGACACTCCTCTCTGTGCTGCAGACAGAAGTCCTCTCGGACGCCATCCACGACCGGGACGTGACTTCTTCATATAAAAAGGCGAGTGGCCGAGTGGAAAAAGGCAGAGTGGAAAAAGTTCATTACTGACTAGGGTTGCACAATACAATTTGTTTTATTTCTGGTCCCTATAACACAAAACTGTGTGTATTGCCCCATCCGAGAACTGATCCGATAACCTTTAATAAATAGGCAGGGCGTTTGATGTTTATTGCTAGAAGATCAATAAAGCAAGATGGGGATACAGGGTTTCACATTACAGTGGTGACTTTTGACCTCACATGAGAAACATTAAGTACAAATATATCTGGAGTTCTGTTCCAAATTGTTTGTCTACTGCTGCTCATTTACTGCATGTGCGAGGTTACTACTCCCTTTGTAATAATTTGCTTGAAAATAATGTTTTTTTAAATGTTTTGAAGTGAAATGCTAAACGTTGACGTTTCTAATAAGATAAAGGACAATTAATTAAGTAATTTTTCACAAATGACAATTTGGAGAGATGGGCTATGATCCAACAATTCGTCCAAATCCCAAGTCCAAGAGGCAAACCTTTGGCTTGATTGCAACCAAGGTGGGTTGAAGAAAATTATTGGAAGGCTATGCGGAATTGGGGTGATATACACTTCCCAATATTGAGTTGAATCCCTTTTTGCCCTCAGTATAGCCTCAACTTGTCAGGGCATGTTCTCTACAAGGTGTCGAAGGCGTTCCACGGGCATACTGATCCAATGCTTCCCACAGTTGTGTCAAGTTGGCTGGATGTCCTTTGGGTGGTGGACCATTCTTGACACACATGAGAAACTGTTGAGCAACGTTGTTCTTGACACACTCAAAATGGGGACCCAAGGGGTGCATGTTTTGGGTTTTGCCCTACCACTACACAGCTGATTAAAATAATGAAAGCTTGATAATCAGTTAATTATTTGTATGAGCCTTGTAGTGCTAGGGCAAAATCCAAAACATGCAACCTTGGGGTCCCGAGGACCGAGTTTGGGAAACACTGATCTAGGTCGTTAACAGGTATGCCTGTCCATCGTTGTTCACATTGTGTATTTGACTATAGAGAGTGAAAAGTCAGCAGCAGGCCGTGCAACACCGTCTCCATCTGTAGCGCCTTGCGGTCAGATGCCAAGCAGTTGCCATACCAAGCGGTGATGCAACCAGTAAGGATGCTCTCGATGATGCAGCTGTATAACTTTAAGTCTTTTCAGTCTCCTGAGGGGAAATAGGCATTGTTGTGCCCTCTCCGTGACTGTCTTGGTGTGTTTGGACCATGATAGTTTGTTAGTGATGTGGACAACAAGGAACTTGAAGCTCTTAAACCGCTCCACTACAGACCCGTCAATGTGAATGGTGGTGTTCTCGGCCCTCCTTTTCCTTTAGTACATGATCAGCTCCTTTGTCTTGCTCATGATGTGGGAGAGGTTGTTGTCCTGGCACCACACTGCTAAGACTCTGACCTCAGCCCTATTAGCTGTCTCGTTGTCAGTGATCAGGCCTACCACCGTTGTGTCATCAACAAACTTAATGATGGTGTTGGAGTAGTGCGTGGCCACGCAGCCGTGGATGAACAGGGAGTACAGGAGGGGACTAACTATGCACCCCTGAGTGGCCCCCAGTGTTGAGTATCAGTGTGGCAAATGTGTTTTTGCCTACCCTTACCACCTGGTGGTGGCCTGTGTGATAGAAAAAAATATGTTTTTACCTGATTTGTTTGATATTAATAGTTACTGATTATATACTTAATAAATAGTAAGACATTTCTGTTTTTTTAAACGCTGTGTTTCTGTAAAGGGATGGTTTCCACTCTAGCTTCTTGCAGTTAGTCTGGGCATATGGTCAAGTAAATGGGTTCTGCTAGAGATAGCTTGAACTGATAATGACTTGTGATAAAAACCTAAAGTCGGCATTCCATAGACAAGATGTGGTGTGTGTGACCTGAGATAGAGACAGCCTGGAAGAGTTTAGAACAATCCCTCATTGTCTCATCTTCCTGGCATCTGAGAAACTAAGCCAGGTTGCGTGCAGGAGATGGATCGTGGTGGCTTTTGGGAGGGGTGGAATCAGCCCTGACTAAGTATATTTATGTCCTATATATAAGATCTCTATTTTTTTTAATTATAAGTTAAGCTCTCGGCAACACACACTTCGGACTGTTGGGTCAACGGTTTCATTATTGCAAAAATGAATCAATATTGTATAAAGATGATTGTTTGAAGAAATGACAAAGTCTCTCTCACTTGATTAGAATATTCCACGACACCCATCAGGAAGTCTAGGATCCAGTTGCAGAGGGAGGTGTTTAGTGCCAGGGTACTTAGCTTTGAGGGCACTATGGTGTTGAATGCTGAGCTATAGCCAACGAACAACATTCTCACACAGACGTTAGTTTTGTCCAGGTGGGAAAGGGCAGTGTGGAGTGCCATAGAGATTGTGTCATCTGTGGATATGTTGGGGCGGTATTGGAATTGTAGTGTGTATAGGGTTTCTGGGATGATGGTGTTGATGTGAGCCATGCCTTTCAAAGCACCTTAGGCTACATATGTGAGTGCTATGGGGCGTAGTCATTTAGGCAGGTTACCTTGGCATTATTGGACTATGGTGGTCTGATTGAAACATGTAGGTATTACAGACTCGGCCAGGGAAAGGTTGAAAATGCCAGTGAAGGCACTTGCCAGTTGGTCAGTGCATGCTCTGAGTATGCGTCCTGGTAATCCATCTGGCCTCGAGAATGTTGACCTGTCTCGAGTGCCAGAGGGAGAAAGAGCAGAAGCAGGCATGACAGTACCCCCCAACCCCCCCTCCCCTCTAGGGGCGCCACCCGGAGTCCCACCTGGGAGAGCCAGCCGAGACATGGGCGCCGGACAAGCTGGCTGGGGGTAAACTCCCGACGAACTGGCAGGGGCGTGGGAGCCTGGCAAGCCGGCTGAAGCATGGGAAACTGACGATCCAGCTGAAGCATGAATGCCTGTCGATCCCGCTGCGACGTGGAAGCCCGATGATCCTACGGAGACATGACAGTCTAACGAGCCGTCTGGGTGAACAAGACCTGGCAATCCGGCTGAGTTCCAACTTGGGATGGAACTGGGGGTGCCTAGCCAACCGGGAAAAGGAAACCTCTCGAGCCAGCTAGGCGTGGATGCCTGACGAGCTGGCTAGGCACCCCCAGTTCCATCGGCGGCAACCCAGAACCGACGTCACCTCCAACTGGAATGCCACTACTCCCTGATGCTTCGTGTGATGGCTTCAGGATTCTGTAAGGACCGACACCGGACAGGAGAAACAGGTACGGGGAGTCAAACATTTATTCAGGAATGGGCAAAGAACATGACAGGAACAGCGTCAGCACACGGGTAAAGAAGGACATATGACAAACAATCCTGAAATAGGGGTCAGAGCTAGGAAACTACACAAGTAATTGAGTCCACGTGAGTCCAATGAGCTCTGATGCGCGTTACGGGGAAAGGCAGGTGTGCGTACTGAAAGTGGCTTGAGTGCGTAATGTTGGGGAGTCTTGTGCTCTCGAGCGCAAGAGGGAGGAAGAGCGGGAGCAGGTGTGACAGTCAGAGCCAGTGTAGTTGGATTCAATCTTAGTCCTGTATTGACTTTTTGGCTGTTTGATGGTTCGTCTGCGGGAATAGTGGGATTTCTTAGAAGTGTTGCCTGTAATCCATGGCTTCTGGTACCTACGTCTACTGTTGGGACGACGTTGTCGATGCACTTATTGATAAAGCTGGTGACTGATGTGGTATACTCCTTAATGCCATTCGATGAATCCTGGAACATATTCCAGTCTGTGCAAGCAAAATAGTCCTGTAGCTTAGTATCAGAGTCAAAAGACCACTTCTGTATTGAGCGAGTCACAGGTACATAGAATTATGTTCAGATTTGTCAAATAGTGGGAGAGGGAGAGCTTTGTACTTGTCTCTGTGTGTGGAGTAAAGGTGGTCTAGAGTTATTTTTCCCTCTGGTTACATGTGACATGATGGTAGAATTTAGGTTAAACGGATTTACATTTTCCTGCATTAACGTCCCCGGACACTAGGAGTGGCACTTCTGGGTGAGGAATCTCTTGTTTATTTATGGCCTTACACAGCTCGTTGAGTGAGGTCTTTGTGCCTGTATCAGTTTGTGGAGGTAAATAAACAGCTATGAAAAATATAGATGAAAGCTCTCTTGGTAAATCGTGTGGTCTACAACTTCTCATGAGGTACTGTATCTCAGGCAAGCAAAACCTAGAGACTTTCTTAATATTAAAGATCAGCTGTTAATGAGCATCAGCTGTTAATGACAAATAGACACAGACCCCCAACCCTTGTATTCCCAGAGGTTGCAGGTCTGTCTTGCCGATGCATGGAAAAACCAGCCAACTGTATGTTATCCATGTCCTCATTCAGCCACAACTCAGTGAAATATAAGATATTACAGTTTTTAATGGTAGGATAGGCTCGAACCGAGGTCATCAAGTTTATTCTACAGTGATTGCACCTTCGCCAGTAGGGCAAATGGTAAAGGTGTCACCCCTGCCTGTTCGGGCGGTGCTCGGTGGTCGTCGTCGCCGGTCTACTAGCCGCCACCGATTCCTTTTTCCTTTTCTGTTAGTGTAGTCTTATTAGTTGCACCTGAAGAAGATTGGGAGAATGTCATATGGTCAGATGAAACCAAAATATAACTTTTTGGTAAAAACAACTCGTCTTGTTTGGAGGACAAAGAATGCTGAGTTGCATCCAAAGAACACCATACCTACTGTGAAGCATGGGGGTGGAAACATCATGCTTTCGGGCTGTTTTTCTGCAAAGGGACCAGGACGACTGATCCGTGTAAAGGAAAGAATGAATGGGGCCATGTATCGTGAGATTTTGAGTGAAAACCTCCTTCCATCAGCAAGAGCATTGAAGATGAAACGTGGCTGGGTCTTTCACCATGACAATGATCTCAAACACACCGCCCGGGCAACGAAGGAGTGGCTTCGTAAGAAGCATTTCAAGGTCCTGGAGTGGCCTAGCCAGTCTCCAGATCTCAACCCCATAGAAAATCTTTGGAGGGAGTTGAAAGTCCGTGTTGCCCAGCAACAGCCCCAAAACATCACTGCTCTAGAGGAGATCTGCATGGAGGAATGGGCCAAAATACCAGCAACAGTGTGTGAAAACCTTGTGGAGACTTACAGAAAATGTTTGACCTCTGTCATTGCCAACAAAGGGTATATAACAAAGTATTGAGAAACTTTTGTTATTGACCAAATACTTATTTTACACCATAATGTGAAAATCAATTCATTAAAAATCCTACAATGTGATTTTTTCTCATTTTGTATGTCACAGTTGAAGTGTACCTATGATGAAAATTACAGGCCTCTCTCATCTTTTTAAGTGGGAGAACTTGCACAGTTGGTGGCTGACTAAATACTTTTTTTGCCCCACTGTATATGCTGCACTCTATACCATCTACTGCATTTTACCTATGCCGTTCAGCCATCGCTCATCCATATATTTTTATGTACATATTCTTATTCATTCCTTTACACTTGTGTGTAAAAGGTAGTTGTTGTGAAATTGTTAGATTACCTGCTAGATATTAGTGCATGGTCGGAACTAGAATCACAAGCATTTCGCTACACTCGCATTGACATCTGCTTACCATGTGTTTGTGGCAAATACAATTTGATTTGATTTGTCTTTGGCGTCTCACAGTAGGTACATTGCATTTTATTGCCCTGGCCACATCTGCAGTCCTCCTGCCTCCTTGCAGCATGCCTAAGGCACGTTCATAAAGGGAACCTGGGGATCTTTATTTTTCTGTTTTTCAGAGTCAGTAGAAAGGCCTCTTTAGTATCCTGAGTTTTCATAACTGTGACCTTAATTGCTTACCGTCTGTAAGGTGTTTGTTTCTTAACAACCGTTCCACAGGTGCATGTTCATTAATTGTTTATGGTTCATTGAATAAGCATGGGAAACAGTGTTTAAACCCTTAACAATGAAGATCTGTGATGTTATTTTGGACTTTTACGAATTATCTTCGAAAGATAGTGTCCTGAAAAGGGGACGTTTCTGTTTTTGCATAGTTTATTTGAAAATAGCTAAGAGTATATTAATAACAGAGATTTTCATGCCCAATTAACTAATTTTATAATAACTAGCAAATTCATATTAGAAAGTGTAACGCTGATTGAAAATGTGCATGTAGCAAACTGCATTTTCTATTTCCTTGTTTTGACCTGGATCGTATTGGAGGAAGCTGTTCCGCAGCTTACTTAACCTTACCAGTAAAGGGCGCTGTTGTTCAAGAAATTTAAGAGTAGGCAGAAGTGGATGGAGACTTTGTACATTCTGTGCCCTATACACAAGATTGAATGTTTCTGTAATGAATGTTTATGACAAAATAGATTTCATCTTTCCCTGCAACATTACATTTAAAGAGAAGTATAATGCATCACCAATTATGTTGTGTAAAGGCCAGTTACGTAAGTGTGTGTGTGTGTGTTTCTGCATCAAATCAAATTGTATTGGTCACATAAACATATTTAGCATATGTTATTGTGGGTGTAGCGAAATGCTTGCAGCATCTGTCTGTCTGTCTGCCTCTGGGTGTTGTCATGTGAGTGTGTGTGCATGGGTCTTTCTTTCTCTGACTGCTGTTTGTGTACGTGTGTGTGTGTGTGTGTGTGTTTGTGGATACTGTGACTCCAGGGGAATGGAGACTACAAGAGAGGCATTGTCACATGCCCTCTACTCCCTTGTCCCTAAGATCTACTTCTGACACTTGACGGCCCTGCCAGACATGGTAAAAGAGCCCAATTATCATTGACATTCAAATTCTTGGGCCATAATCGTACAAACCACGCAGTGCCAGAGGGGGAAAACAGCAAGCAGGAAACAGCTGTAATTATCTGTAACCAGATGTACCATGTCTGCAGAAAGATGATCTCGTAAAAAAAAAATGTTTGTAGTGATGCAGCAAAGGCTGTGTTTACACGGATAGGCCAATTCTGATCTTTTGCCCAATTATGGGCAAAATAACTGATCTCATTGGTCAAAAGACCAATTGGTGAAAGAAATGTCAGAATTGGGCTGCCTGTGTGAACACAGAAACAGAGAGCAAGTCATTGGGGTATATGTCTTGACTTGATGTGTGAGCTGCATTCTGATGATTGGAGAGGAAACAGTGCAAGTGTTTCTGTGTTGACATGATAATATTATACTGTGTATATTTTTGATGACATGTTACGTCATAGGATGTAGTGTGTTCTCTAAGCCATTGGTTCCTCGTGACAACATAATGGCATGAAAAACATGATTCACTTTGAAGAGAATTTTCACAATTCCAGGTTTCCAAGGTGATGGCTACACAACAGAGGTTCAAAGTATGAGGAAGTTCAGTATTACATTACCTGCGTCACTGGGTACACTGCCTCTGTAGTGTTGGATATTAAGCTTAGTTCCAAAGTTGAAGCTCATTTATACAATTTAAAACTCTAAAATGCGATTTGGAGAACAGCAAAAAAACAGCTAAAATTTCCCCAGCCATTATCACATTGGTTGCTGGAGCTTTATTCACCTCGGTTGATCTACAAACGCATGAAAGCCTATTAGCTATAGCCTACAATTAGCCGCTACACATTATATTTATAATTGAAAACATACAGCAGAAAAATGATTTTAATTAACAAAAGGTAAACAAATATGTTTGCTTTACAGAACTTTTTTGTGTTTTCATGCAATTCTACACATTTTGCCTTGACTTATGTAATGTTAATATGATATCTGAGTGAGAGTGACTAACAAAATCAATGGGGGCCCCCTGGAGTTCAGGGCCCCTGGGAACTTGCCCTGCATGCCTAATTTGGCAATGATTACTACAAGTTTAGATACACTATATATATACAAAGGTACGTGGACACGCCATCAAATTAGTGGATTCGGCTATTTCAGCCACACCCGTTGCTGACAGGTGTATAAAATGGAGCACACAGCCATGCAATCTCCATAGACAAACATTGGCAGTAGAATGGCCTTACTGAAGAGCTCAGTGACTTTCAACATGGTACCGTCATAGGATGCCACCTTTCCAACAAGTCAGTTCATCAAATTTCTGCCCTGCTAGAGCTGCCCCGGTCAACTGTAAGTGCTGTTATTGTGAAGTGGAAATGTCTAGGAGCAACAACGTCTCAGCCGTGAAGTGGTAGGCCACACAAGGTAACATAATGGGACAGCTGAATGCTAAAGCGTGTAATGCGTAAAAATGGTCTGTTCTCGGTTGCAACAAACTGCCTCTGGAAGCAACGTCAGCACAATAACTGTTTGTTGGGAGCTTCATGAAAGGGGTTTCCATGGCTGAGCAGCCCCACCCAAACCTAAGATCACCATGCGCAATGCCTGGAGTGGTGTAAAGCTCACCGCCATTGGACTCTGGAGCAGTGGAAACGCGTTTTCTGGAGTGATGAATCACGCTTCACCATTTGGCAGTCCAATGGACGAATCTGGGTTTGGCGGATGCTACCTGCCCAACGCGTAGTGCCAACTGTAAAGTTTTGTGGAGGAGGAATAATGGTCTGGGGCTGTTTTTCATGGTTCGGCTTACAGCATACAATGTCATTCTAGACGATTCTGTGCTACCAACAGTTTAGATTCTGTGGCAACAGTTTGGGGATGGCCCTTTCCTGTTTCAGCATGACAATGCCCCCGTGTGTAAAGCGAGGTCCATACAGAAATGGTTTGTCAAGATTGGTGTGGGAGAACTTGACTGGCCTGCACCGAGCCCTGACCTCAACCCCATCGAACACTTTTGGGATGAATTGGAAAGCCGATGATGTTGGGAGGTCACCCAACATCAGTGCCCAACCTCCCCATTGCTCTTGTGACTGAATGGAAGCAAGTCCCCACAGCAATGTTCTGACATCTAGTGGAAAGCCTTCACAGAAGAGTGGAGGCTGTTATAGCAGCAAAAGGGGGACCCACTCCATATTGATGCCCACGATTTTGGAATTGCATGTTCGATGAGCAGGTGTCCACATATCTTTGGTCATGTAGTGTAGCTGGCTAGACTAGCTAGACTAATTTTATGACAACTAATATAACAATTTGATATGGGCCAGTGACTGTCAGCGACTGACATATAACAAGAGGAAGACTGCTGATGCACAACCAAGTTTCACAATGCCACCTAGTGTATTCTACTATTCTAACTCCCAACAGTAAGTTGAGACCTAGACTGAGTTCCCCATAATAGTTGTTTTAGTTAGTTGATTTTATTAGAAAAAAATTACAGAGGTCCGGACCTCTGTGTATGTAGCTACGGCCCTGGTGCTTTTAGAGCTGAATAACAGCAATAATAGTGGTGTGTGTTTGTGCCTGAGGTGCAGTGTGTCAGGCTGTTACACAGAGAGAAAACAGACTGAATTGGATTTCACAAACAAAAGCCTCTGCCTGGTAAAGCATCGTCACCTTGATAGATTTGTCTTTTTAAGGGAAGTAAAGGCTGCTCACAGCTGCATAGACAGCATAGGAATTTAAACAATGAAATGTAATTGGCAAACATGTAAACTTCCAGACCAAGATGTAGGGTTTTGTAAGAGCAACATTCTGTTTATGTCATACCCAGATCTGTTTCACCTGTCTTTATGCTTGTCTCCACCCCCCTCCAGGTGTCACCCATCTTCCCCATTATCCCCTGTGTATTTATGCCTGTGTTCTCTGTTTGTCTGTTGCCAGTTAATTTTGCTTGTGAAACCTGCCAGGGTTTGTTCCTCTGCTCCTGCCTTTTTCTTGTGCTTGTTTTCTAGTCCTTCCCAGTTTTGACTGTTCTGCCTGCACTGACTACCGTTCTGTACTTTGCCCCACCTCAATGGATAATTGACCCCTGCCTACCTTGACCCTGAGACTGCCTGCCGTTCTGGACCCTTTGCTCCCTCCTTGGATTATTGATCCCTGTCTGCCTTTGACCTGTTGTTTGCCTACCCCTGTATTAGAAATACACTTTTGTTTCTTTCGACACTGTCTACATCTGGGTCATACCTGAAACGTGATAAAGTGGATATTGACAAGGTAATCACTTCAACTGTTTTACCAATTAATTGTGTTTAATTAGCTTTGGAAATTGCCACAACTCCCCAACTGTTAAACCTGATAAGGACTGCCATTCAAAACCACTCAACAGCACTACTTCTGCAGACCAAAGTGATCTAAGTTGACCTGGATAGGGAGACCGAGTGAACCATAACTATATCCTAAGTCCTAAACCTCAGATGAACACCACAAACATTGAGCTAAATTGCCCCATACAAGGACATAATACAAGAAACAAGCACATTGCAAACAACAAGGTCCATGTGCTTACTTCTCCATGCAGTCACATCGTCTTTAGACTAATCACAGTCATTCAAATGAATAGTTGTGTTCAATATTTTATTCAAAAGGTGGAGATTAGAAGGTCAAAAATATATTTTCAAGGTAGGAAAAGTAGGTCCTCTGTAGCTCAGTTGGTAGAGCATGGCGCTTGTAACGCCAGGGTAGTGGGTTCAATCCCCAGGACCACCCATACGTAGAATGTATGCACACATGACTGTAAGTCGCTTTGGATAAAAGCGTCTGCTAAATGGCATATATTATATTATTATTATAGATACAAGTTATATTTTAAGAAACTAGGTTGACTGTTTGTTCAGTTCCCATTTCCATTCATCGCAGATCCACAAATGGGAGTAAAGGAGTTCAGGGACAGCTTGATTGGATTGAGATGCAGCCCTGAGGCTGTGTCACTGTACACATCTGCTGGGGGACGACAGACGACAGGGCTATAAGCAAAGAGGAGAAAGATAACTCTATTTACCCCTCAGCATACCTCTCGGTCTCCTCTCTCTCTCTCACCATACCGAGATAGCAGAGTTTACTTTACACAGTCAGCCAGTGGCTAACCTGGGGTCAGGAAGATTTTAATTCCAGGTAATGTTCAGGTAATGATTTCATATTCAATTCATAAATAAATGAAGTCAAACCAGTTCATGAGATGAATTTGAATGAAATGTAATAAACATTTTTGAACCGTATTCCCTTCATAAATTCTCAGGAGACTAAATTAAATTATTTCCAACTCTGGCCAGTTTAGTACAAATTAACAACATAAAGAGCACGTACTGTACTCTCAGCCAACCCTTACCAGTTGTTCTGTAAACCTGTTGAATGTTAATGTTAAGTGGATGGCCATATAAAACATGTCTTCGTGAGAAGGCCAATAACAGTAACTAGTACTGCCATATACGGTTAGAAAGCTCAGATTTTTATTTGCTATTTAGCTATTTATATGTTTTAATTATCTATGATTTGTTTGCACTTTTTTCCAAAAATTGGGGAAAAGTGTGTTTGATTGAAATCTTCATTGTGTTCAATGTTAATTGTTAAATTTGATTTAAATATGTGTTTGGTATAGAACGATGGGACCTTCCTGTCACTGCAGCAGTCTGTCAGCTATGCAGCGTTATGCAGCTTGTATGCCTGTGATGTACAGTTACTAAGGGTTTGCAGATCTCGTCATACTTGTATTCGTATCCGTTTTATCACACTTGATACTCCTAATCAGATATACTCGGGATCGAAAAACCGGTAAAGCCTATAGCTCAAGTGTGCATTACTCAGAGTGCATCTCAGAGCACATTGAAATGTTCCTTCACTCATTCACACACGTTGTTAACCGACCCCCACAGATGAAAAAACACAGGATATACTTTGTCCTATTCAATTATCAATGAAATAGGCTAATGAATACACTAATGCATGGCTGGCTAGTAATGCCTGCATTTATTCCAGACACAGATTTAGATGAAAGTAGGCTAATTCGCTTGCCCCATATATTGTTTCACTTTCGAGAGTAGCAAAACTTTTCTCTCCCTACACTTATAGCACAACATTTCTACAATCAAAAAATATACAATACAGTTCAAAAGTTCGAGGTCACTTCGTAATGTCCTTGTTTTTGAAAGAAAAGCACATTTTCGATCCATAGAAGGCCAGCATCCTGGAGTCGCCTCTTCGCCGTTGACGTTGAGACCGGTGTTTTGAAGCTGCCAGTTGAGGACTTGTGAGGAGCCTGTTTCTCAAACTAGACATGCTAATGTACTTGTGCTCAGTTGTGCACTGAGGCCTCCCACTCCTCTTTCTTTTCTGGTTAGGGCCAGTTTGCACTGTTCTGTGAAGGGAGTAGTACACAGCGTTTTACGAGATCTTCAGGTTCTTGGCAATTTCTCGCATGGAATAGCCTTCATTTCTCAGAACAAGAACAGACTAACGAGTTTCAGAAGAAAGTAATTTGTTTCTGGCCCTTTTGAGCTTGTAATCGAACCCACAAATGCTGATGCTCCAGATACTCAACCAGTCAAAGGAAAGCCAGTTATATTGCTTCTTTAATCAGGACAACAGTTTTCAGCTGTGCTAAGATAATTGCAGAATGGTTTTCTAATGATCAATTAGCCTTTAAAATGATAAACTTGGATTAGCTAACACAATGTACACAGGAGTGATGGTTGCTGATAATGGGCCTCTGTACGCCAATGTAGATATTCCATTACAAATCTGCTGTTTTCAGCAACAATAGTCATTTACAACATTAACAATGTCTACATTGTATTTCTGATCAATTTGATGTTATTTTAATGGACAAAAGAAATGTGCTTTTATTTCAAAAAGTGACCACAAACATTTAACAGTAATGTATATACAGTTGAAGTCTGAAGATTACATACACCTTAGCCAAATACATTTAAACTCAGTTTTTCACAATTCCTGACATTTAATCCAAGTAAAAATTCCCTGTCTTAGGTCAGTTAGGATCACCACGTTATTTTAAGAATGTGAAATGTCAGAATAATAGTGAATTATTTATTTCAGCTTTCATTTCTTTCATCACATTCCCAGTGGGTCAGACGTTTATATACACTCAATTAGTATTTGGTAGCATTGCCTTTAAATAGTTTAACTTGGGTCAAACATTTCGGGTAGCCTTCCAAAAGCTTCCCACAATAAGTTGGGTGAATGTTTTTTTCTCCTCCTGACAGAGCTCATGTAACTGAGTCAGGTTTGTAGGCCTCCTTGCTCGCACACGCTTTTTCAGTTCTGCCCACAAATTTTCAATAGAATTGAGGATAGAGCTTTGTGATGGCCACTCCAATACCTTGACTTTGTTGTCCTTAAGCCATTTTGCCACAACTTTGGAAGTACGCTTGGGGTCATTGTCCATTTGGAAGACCCATTTGTGACCAAGCTTTAACTGATGTCTTGAGATGTTGCTTCAATATATCCACAGAATTGTCCTCCTCATGATGCCATCTATTTTGTGAAGTGCACCAGGCCCTCCTGCAGCAAAGGACCCCCACAACATGATGCTGCCACCCCCGTTCTTCACGGCTGGGATGGTGTAATTTTGCATGCAAGCCTCCCCCTTTTTCCTCCAAACATAACGATGGTCATTAAGGCCAAACAGTTACATTTTTGTTTCATCAGACCAGAGGACATTTCTCCAAAAAGTACGATCTCTGTCCCCATGTGCAGTTGAAAACCAGTCTTGATTTTTTATGGCGGTTTTGGAGCAGTGGCTTCTTCCTTGCTGAGTGGCCTTTCATGATATGTCGATATAGGACTCATTTTACTGTGGATAGAGATACTTTTGAACCTGTTCCCTCCAGCATCTTCACAAGGTCCTTTGCTGCTGTTCTGGGATTGATTTGCACTTTTCGCACCAAAGTACATTCATCTCAGACTTTCCGCGATAGGCTTGTAGGCCTGTTGTAAGGCAGGTCCTCACCAGACATCACCAGCAACAATGTCGCCTATGGGCACAAACCCAGTGTCGCTGCACCAGACAAGACTGCCAAAAAGTGCTCTTCACTGACAAGTCGCGATTTTGATGTTCGGATTCGTGTTTATCATCGAAGGAATGAACATTACACTGAGGCCTGTACTCTGGAGTGGGATTGATTTGGAGGTGGAGGGTCAGTCATGGTCTGGGGCGGTGTGTCACAGCATCATCGGACTGAGCTTGTTGTCATTGCAGGCAATCTCAATGCTGTGTGTTACAGGGAAGACATCCTCCTCCCTCATGTGGTACCCTTCCTGCAGGCTCATCCTGACATGACCCTCCAGCATGACAATGCCACCTGCCCATACTGCTCGTTCTGTGCGTGATTTCCTGCAAGACAGGAATGTCAGTGTTCTGCCATGGCCAGCAAAGAGCCCGATGCCAAGGCAAGGTGCCTTGGTGGAAGAGTGGGGTAACATCTCACAGCAAGAACGGGCAAATCTGGTGCAGCCCATGAGGTGGAGACGCAGTGCAGTACTTAATGCAGCTGGTCGCCACACCAGATACTGACTGTTACTTTTGATTTTGATCCCCCTTTGTTCAGGGACACATTATTCCATTTCTGTTAGTCACATGTCTATGGTCGGAACTTGTTCAGTTTGTCTCAGTTGTTGAAACTTGTTATGTCCATACACATTTTTACAGATGTTAAGTTTGCTGAAAATAAACACAGTTGACACTGAGAGGACATTTCTTTTTTTGCTGAGTTTATGACTGATGAAATTGGGGAGAAAAAGGAGGTAAAATACCCCCCCCACCAAAAAAAAAAACCCAGATAAACAAAGTAGGTCTCCTGAACAATGCCGAGTAGACAGACAAAAACAACGATATGGTGTCAGCAAAGTCAACAGGAAATAACTAGATTGAACACCAATGACTAGCAATGGTTTCTGATTCATACACAATGTTTGGAGAAGAGGAAACTTGTGCACTGAGACCAGTGACTGTGAGTGAGTGAAACAGAGCTGTGTGTGTGTCTGTCTGGGTAAATGAGAGCAGAGAGAGAGCTGCTTGTTCTAATCCAATCGTTGCAGCCGCTCAACTGATACCCTGGCCTTTTATTTACAGATGAACTAGCAAATAGTTATTTAGAGCACACTGCGCTTCACACTGTTTGAGTGAAGGAGAGATGCGTGCTGGCAGCTGTAAAATGACTGTTTTCCGAGTACACCACTAACTGATGCACCGCAAATTAACGGACAGTTCGATCAGCTAATTAGCGTGAAGGTTGGACTCCCGAGCCTCCAATGGCTGTGGATATTGTAACCCGATACCCCAGAGTCATTTGAATTACCTTGATATGCCTTGATTAAACAATTACATTAAAACAAAAGCCCTAAATTGTGGAATTAATTCCTTTAAATGTTATCTGGTACTTTTGTATACCTTTTACCCAGTAGTTCTGAAAGTACCACACACAAGTGTGTATTCTACATCACAGAAAGTATTCACACCCCTTGAATTTTTCCATATTTTGTTGTGTTACAGACTGCATTTAAATATATTAAATTGAGATTGATTTATCACTGGCCGACACACAATACCCCCATAATGTCAAAGTGGAGATATTTAAATTAAGAATAAACTTTTTACAAATTAATAAAAAATCTGAAATGTCTTGAGTCAGTATTCAACCCCTTTGTTATGGCAAGCCTAAATACATTCAGAAGTAAACATTTGCTTAACAAGACACACAATAAGTTGCATGGACTCACTCTTTGTGCAATGATAGTGTTTAACATGATTGTTTAACTTCATCTTTGTACACCACCTATCCTAATAAATAAAATCCAAATTAAAACATTTTTGGTCACTGGTATACATAACGTATAGGTGGAATGATGTTTCTCAAATTTTTTACAAAATCATAAATGAAAAGCTGAAGTATCTTGAGTCAATAAGTATTCAACCCCTTTGTTATGGCAAGCCTAACAAGTCACATAATACATTGCATGGACTGACTCTGTGTGCAATAATAGTGTTTAACATGCTTGTTTAATGACTACCTCATCTTTGTATCCCATCCATACAATTATCTGTAAGGTCCCTCAGTTAAGCAGTGAATTTCAACTGCAAAGAATGGTACCTATTGGTAGATGGGAAAAACAGACATTGAATATCCCTTTGAGCATGCTGAAGTTATTAAGTACACTTTGGATGGTGTATCAATTTACTCAGTCACAACAAGGATATAGCCATGCTTCCAAACTCAGTTGCCAATAGTGACTTTAAAACCGTTACATAGTTTAATGGCTGTGATAGGAGAAAACTGAGGATGGACCAACAACATTGTAGTTACTCCACAATACAAACCTAATTGACAAAGTGAAAAGAAGGAAGCCTGTAGAAAATAAAAATAATCCAAAACATGCATCCTATTTGCAAAAAGGCACTAACGTAAGACTGCTGAAAGCAATTAACGTTCTGTCCTGAATTTCAAAGTGTTATGGGGCAAATACAATACAACACATTACTGAGTACCACCCTCCATGTTTTCAAGCATAATGGTGGCTGCATCGTGTTATGGGTATGCTTGTAATTGTTAAGGACTAGGGAGTTTTTCAGGATAAAAATAAACATAATGGAGCTAAGCACAGGCACAATCCTAGAGGAAAACCTGGTTGTCTGCTTCCCACCAGACACTGGGAGATGAATTCACCATTCAGCAGGACAATAACCTAAAGCACAAGGCAAAATCTACACTTTAGTTTTTTTAACCAAGAAGACAGTGGCCGACTTATATTTAAGTAGTTAATTTAATTCAAAATTATGACATGACCTGTAAATCGTTGTCTAGCAAATATCAACAACCAATTTGACAGAGCAATGTTGCACAATCCAGGTGTGAAAAGCACTTAGAGACTTACCCAGAAAGACTCACAGCTGTAATCTCTGACAAAGGTACTTCTACAAAGTATTGACTCAGTGGTATGAATACTTATGTAAATTAGATATTTCTGTTTCATGATCAATTCATTTGTTATTAGTAATATCTGCTTATTTTTGCTGTACAGTACATTATCATAACATAGACAATGTGGATTTATGAGTTTTGACAACCCTAAAATTGAAGGTTGTTATTAAAGAGGTTTTATATAATTTCAGTCCCCCCCCCAAAAAAATACCTGCAATTTGTATGAATTTGTAAGTGCTTAAAATCCTGTTCAATCTCTTTAAACAAGGCAACATTCCATTTTGTGCCTGGCAAGGACTTTTAGATATTGCTGTTGGAGACACGTAAACAATAAAACATTTGATTTTATTCAACATTGAATGCAACAGAATAAGGGTCATTCATTAGCAAAAATAGAGAACAAATTAGTCTAGAAATCCCTATATTTTTACTGCATTAGAGAATAAATATAGCTGTTCCAATAGGGCAGTAATGACTGTGGCTCTTTGCATCACTGTGATGTTGCCTGCCTGTCTTGGCGCTTAGACAGTGGACGTAGGGGCACACCTGTGGTCCCTGGTGTTGGCACATTGACAACAGTTGGTGTGACAATGAGAGATGCTGTGTCATTACCAGCGAGTGCTGTGGCGGGGAGGAGAACTAAGTGCTGGACAAGCAGGGCCAGATGGCCTGGATTGCCAGAGATGCTTTCAGAGTGGGAACGCAAGGACACTCCACAGAGAGAGAAACACAGAGCGAGAAAAAGAGAAACAGAGAACAAGAGAGAGATACAGATAGAGAGAGAGAAACAGAAAAACATAAGAGAGTGAGAAACCTGGTGGGAGGGACAAAAGTACATAGATAAAGAGAAACTGAATGAGAGACGTAGTGAAAGAATGAAAAGCCCCAGAACAGTGTGTAAGTCTGACTTCTACATTCTGCCAATCTGAATAGTCTGTCCCGAAGGATGAGAGAGAAAGAGAAGCCAGGGTAGAACATCATTTAAAAAAAAATTATAGATGTAGACAGAAATAGTTGGTGAGAGGGAGAGTCGCCTCCCATTGAGAGAAAACAACTTGTCAATATTTGGAAACTGAGATTAAGCCTCAAACTGTGTTGATGATAGGCCTACTGTAACTTTAGAATTGAGAGTTGGCATATGTTACTTTGTTAGAAGAGTGGAGCCACTTAAGTTCTTGAGTTTTTGCCCCAAACTAAATGCTGTAACGGAGTAATGACCATAGCAACTGACATAATGAGGTTTCATATCTTACTTTCCATTTTTAGGGAAGAAAGGTTTACTTTAAAACTGTTGCCTCTGTTTATGTTTTGGGTGGATAGAGAGTTAACGTTCAACTAATTGCAAGGACAAGGATAAATGAATCATGCTGCGAAAAAAGTTGAAAAAACTCCACTAATTTTTCATTCCGAAAATTATCTGGAGTATCAAGGAGAGTGATGCTCACGCCAAGATAAACACGCTCTCGTGGATAATTAGGGGAGATGTTTTCTGCGATAATAAAAGGCACAATCAAACTCAGGGAAAGAGGCCAACGTCAAATGAGATTAAGGTTCTAATGAACATTCTCCGACACTAGGGAAGGCTGGGCTGTATATCTTGTTGTGGGGCGTCACGAGAATGTGATGAATCCCCAAAAATGTAGTCCTGACCGGAATTGTAAAAGTTAATTTATTGTCTTCACAACCAACTGACATAAGATGACAGACATATGGAGCTTGGTCTTAACCAAGAGTTTGACATCAGACCATTTCTTAGATAAATATGCTGTGTTGATATTGTTATATCTTGTGGGTTTCATAAATCAAATCAAATTGTATTTGTCACATGTACAGGTGTAGTAGACCTTGCGGTGAAAGGCTTACTTACAAGCCCTTAACCAACAATGCAGTTTTAAGAAAAATACCTAAAGAAAATGCAAATAAAAGTAATAAATCATTAAGGAGCAGCTTTGAAATAACAATAGTGAGGCTATGTACAGGGGGGTATCTGTAAAGAGTCAATGTGCGGGGGCACCGGTCATTCGAGGTAATTGAGGTAAAATTTGCATGTAGGTAGAGTTATTAAAGTGACTATGCATAGATAATAACAGGGAGTAGCAGCAGCGTAAATGAGGGGGGGGGGGGGGGATTGAAAATAGTCTGGAGAAGCCTCTTGGACATAGACTTGGCACTCTGATCCCGCTTGTCGTGCGGTAGCAGAGAGAATAGTCTATGACTAGGGTGGCTAGAGTCTTTCACATAAAGATAACCATATCTTTATAACAATTCAATGCTGATGAAATGGGAGACATTAATTCCATTCAACCATTTAATGTGACTAACCCCATTCCGTACAAATGTGCACAACCGCGACATTCAAACGAGGCTGCAATGGGACTGTATGGGACTGTAGCGACTGTGTTGACATCAAAATCTGGGGTGTTGAACTACGTTTCTTTTCAAGCGCTGATTGAAATTATAATGGTCCGATAGTATTGGAGAAAAGTTTTTAAAAACGGACCCCTCCGACGCTGTACGTTACAGCGTGACGTGTCATGGCGTAACGTACAGCACACATAAAGCAACCGTCTTACAGCCTCTCTCCACCAGGTGTAGCACTTTTGTCACAGTTTAAAAACAAGAAAGGGACAGGGTAAGGGGTAAGGGGGATACCTAGTCATTTTCTGCGTCATCACTGCAAGCTATCATGACGCTCAAAAGCCACTGTTCACTTCTGAAGATCACTTTAGCACCGCCCTAAAAACCCGATTCAAATTCGACACAAACCTTCATAGTGTTTCATTGACATTTTAGAGGTGATAAGGTGTTAAATTGGACAGGTCGAGTGACTCCTCTCCTTCTCACTATCACGCAATAGGTTTCACTTCCCCACCTGCCATTTAAAAAAAGACCCAACGGAGCTCATTACCTTCTTGAATCATGCAGAATTGCATCATGAAGGCCTAGCCATTGATTTTGTTAGAAAGGGGTGAAATTGTGCTTTACAATGGTATTGATATTACAGTTGATCTGGAAGTATTATGTTTTTTGGGTGCTAAAATAAGGTAAATTGTACGGACCAGCACGATGTACAAAAGTGAGTTAGTTCACGTTATATAGAACGTGATCATCTTTATACATACACAACTCCCATGATGCTCTGCAACACAACCCCAATACAATTTCTCACTTAAATTGTCCCCCTAAGAACAACAGTCAAGGTTACAGTGAGCCCCTAGGTGACAACTGCTGGGTCAGGTTGTTACCCAGTATTGAAAGCTTTGCGCTCAGTTCACAACGATTGACTTGGCTCTCCTGTTGACCTGAGAATGCACTCTCTTCACGTTCTCAGGTTTAAGTAGGTCAAAGCTTGTGTTTAGCTCTCTCTGTGAGAAGCGATGAAGGCGAAGCTTTGGTGGTTGAATAGCAGTTCCTGTAACATGGCAGGAAGCTGTTCAAGCATTGTTGCAGTGTCCCTTGACCCTGAGACACTTGTAGGCATGTTTCATGGTCTGTACAAACCTCTCCTTTTGTTGATGGATTATACAGGGCGGATCTGATGTGCTGTACACCATTCACCTGCAGGAACGTGGCTATTTCTTAAAAAAATATGCTCCTACTAAACACTTCTCCAAGCTTTAATGGTCTTCTCAGCAGTAGTAGACCTCATGATGGCAACCTCTGGCCGCTTGCTATGAGCATCCACAACCACAAGAAACATTATGTTTTCGAATGGACCTGCGAAGTCGATGTGTATGCGTTGTCGCACCTCCCCCGGCCAATCCCACGAGGTGCAAGTTGAGGTACATTGTGAACCTTCTGGCATGAGGAACATGTTCTTCCTTTTCTTCTCAATGCTACTATCTAATCCAAGCCACCAGAAGTAGCTTTTGTGGTTGACTGAACAAGTCCTCTTATCAGTAGCTGCAATTTGGCAGTACGCCCGACCATGTTTTGAGAACAAACAAAAATCTCAGTTTCAAGGTCTCAGCTTAGAGAGAAGCCTCGTGAGGTGTTGGTCCGTCACATGTTATGAAACAGTATTGGTCAGTCACGTGAATGAAACAAAACGGTAATGCATAATTAATTATGCTAAATCATGCAAATATAACTTGTCTGTGTATAGCCATATACAAGACAACTGCTGGGTCTGCCCAGGCAGAGCTCCTGATTGACATGTGTACTATGGTGCTTTGAGTTGGTTGGAACCTCTCCAGCACCCTGACAAAACATTATTAATTTAACCTCTTGAAGCTAAGGGGCACTGTTTGTATGTTTGGAAAAATAATGTTCCCAAAGTAAACAGCCTATTTCTCAGGACCAGATGCTAGAATATGCATATGATTGACAGATCAGGATAGAAAACACAAGTTTCCAAAACTGTCAAAATATTGTCTGTGAGTATAACAGAACTGATATTGCAGGCGAAACCCTGAGGAAAATCCAATCAGGAAGTGCCTCTTATTTTGAAACCCTTCTGTTCCTATGCATGCCTATCCTCCATTTAAAGGGATATCAACCAGATTCCTTTTTCTCTGGCTTCCCTAAGATGTCAGTCTTTAGACATAGTTTCAGGCTTTTATTTTGAAAAATGAGCAAGAAAGATCACATTGCGTAAGTGGATAGGAATGATTATAAAAAACATTTGATATGTTTCTGTGGACATTATGAAGACTATTTGGAATTTCCATCTGCGTTGTCGTGACCGCTCTTTCCTGTGGATTTCGGAACATAAGGCGACAAAAAAACGGAGGTATTTTGGGTATAAAAATCATCTTTATGGAAAAAAAGAAACATTTGTTGTGTAACTGGGAGTCTCGGTTAATTTGATTGCTTTTCTGATTTGTGACCAAGCTTCCTGATGCTAAGTGTACATAATGCTATGCTAGGCTATCGATAAACTTACACAAACGCTTGGATTGCTTTCGCTGTAAAGCATAATTTCAAAATCTGAGATGACAGGTGGATTAACAAAAGGCTAAACTGTGTTTTGCAATATTGCACTTGTGATTTCATGAATATTAATATTTTTTAGTAATATTATTTGACTGTTGCGCTATGCTATTCAGAGGTTGCTGATGAAAATGATCCCACGGCAGGGATGGGTAGCGTCAAGAAATTAAGATTGACTTTGGTTGTCCCTGTGCAAGAATTACCATGACCATGCAAACTAGTCCACAATAACTGGTTTCCTCAGTGAAGGCGGAATGATTACTCTCCTCCCCCACAGCAGACAACTAGACTTTTTAAGTTCCCGTGGCTTTACCTTTGATGATGTCCATCACTTCAGATAACACCGGGTTGTTTCTAGTGTTTCTCCACACTTGTGTTGAATTGACTGACGTGTCTTCCACTTGTCTGAAGTAGAAGATATCAACTTGGTGTGACTCCAGCTTGACCGGATGGCGCCGACAGATGGTCGACTAGCTTCGAGTCCTTCAGGAAACTATGCAGGATTTTGTCTATGTATTATTTCTTCCATTGTTAGCCCAGAAGATCTTAAGAGTTATTACATACAGCCGGGAAGAACTATTGGATATAAGAGCAACGTAAACTTATCAACAATATGCCCAGGAATATGGCTTTCCCGAAGCGGATCCTTCGTTCGGAACACCACCCAGGACATTGGATCTAATCCCAGAGGATGACCCAAAACAACATCGCCGCAGAAGAGGTAGACGGAGCGGCCTCCTGGTCAGAATTTGAAGGTGTGCACACCACCCACCGCTTCCGAGTATATTACTTGCCATGCGTGAGATCCTGAGCCGTTATGGATTCAGCCTTGCGCGCCGTGCACAACTGGTCCGTGGGCACATTATAGAAACCCTTTGGTTCCCTTGCCCATTATAAGGGTGCGGTTTGAGCGGGTGGCGATGGATCTGGTGGGTCCATTGGTGAAGACCACAAGGGGACACCAATACAGCCTGGTAATCGTGGATTACGCCACCCGATATCCTGAGGTGAACCCGTTATGCACGACGGCAGCAAAAGGTATCGCATGGGAGCTCTTCCATTTATTCAGCCGGGTAGGTATTCCATGGGAAATCCTGATGGACCAGGCCACCACATTCATGTCTTGTGTAATGAAAGATGTCTGCAATCTATTACGAATTAAACAGGTGAGGACCAGTGTGTACCATCCACAAATGGACAGGCTAGTCGAATGCTTCAATAAGACCCTAAAGCAGATGCTGAAGAAGGTCATCGGGAGAGACGGGAGGACCTGGGACCAGCTGCTACCGCACCTAATGTTATTGGTGTGCGAGATACCCCAAGGATCCACTGGGTTCTCCCCCTTTGAGCTCCTGTATGGAAAAGTTGGTCCAGTGGAATATGGCAGTGTTCTATCGGGGCACACGGATCTCGTGGAACATCATATCCACGCGTCCGGGAGAAAAAGTGCATAAACGGCCTTACTAGATATCAGAAGCCCGGAAGGCGGAGGTCCAGCGCGAAGTGATGACAATGCTAGATAGGGAGGTATTGGAGGAGTCCCACAGTGGTCTAGCCCTATAGTGCTGGTACTGAAACAAGGCGGAACCGTCTGCTTCTGCAATGACTTCTGGGGCCTGAACGAGGTCAGTAAATTCGATGCCTACCTCATGCCCCGGGTGGACAAACTGATCGACCACTTCGGGAAGGCAAGATACATCCACACCTTGGACCTGACGAAGGGGTACTGACAGGTGCCGCTGGCAGAGGCCTACCGGGAGAAGACAACCTTCTCCACCCAGGGTGGCTATACCACTACCGGGTTCTTCCTTTTGGCCTCCACGGGGCCCCAGCGACCCATGGACCGCGTCCTGTGCCTGCACAGTGAGTACGCTGCTGCTAATTTGGATGACATAATTGTGCACAGTGACAGTTGGGAGTCTCATCTCTGAAGGTTACAGGCAGTGGTGGATGCGCTAAGGGATGTGGGGCTGACCACGAAGCCCCGCAAGTGCAAACTGGGCTACGCTGAGGTGGAGTACCTGGGCTATCAAATTGGGTGGGGAAATGTGAAGCCCCAAGAAATATATATTTTCTAGAAATCACTGCCATTAGCGAATGGTCGGTCCCCCTAACCAAGAGGCAGGTGAAGTCGTTCCTGGGGTAGCAGGCTACTACAGTCGAAGGTACCTAACTTTGCCTTAATAGCTTCTCCCCTCACAGACTCAACGAAGGCACGACTACCCCAGACGGTGCAATGGATGGAGGACACAGGGGCGGCGTTCTGGGCCCTGAAGGACGCGCTATGTTCACACCCAGTACTTGTCACCCCGGACTACTCAAAACACCTCCTGGTCCAGACAGACACGTCTGACACAGGGGTAGGGGCCATCTTGTCCCAAGAGCAGAAAGGCGAGGAGCACCCAATCACGTATGTCAGCAGGAAGCTCCTTCTGAGGGAGAAGAAGTACTCGATTGTCGTGAAGGAGTGCCTCACCTTGAAGTGGGCACTAGACACTCAAGTATTACCTCCTCGGGAGGAAGTTCACCCTGATCACTGACCATGCCCCCCTTGTGTGGCTGGCAAGAGGTAAGGACACGAATGACTGTGTCACCCACTGTTCCTTTCCTCACAGTTATTCTCTTTCTGTCATCCACAGATCAGGGGCCTAGCACGGCAATGCAGACGCTCTCTCCCGGTCAGGGCTAAGGTGGAGAGGTGGTATTCTGGGTAGGTCTACCCGGGGGTTGTTGATAGAGGGGAGGTATGTGCCACGCCGGTGGCTCCCTCTGTTGGGAGTACACCGGCTGGGAACCCCGACACGGATGGCTCCAAGTAGGGGTAATTGCCAACCAGCCGTGGAGGCCACATAAAAGGAGTACTGTGGCACATCGTGGTTGAAGAACAGAGAGACCTACACAGAGCAGAAGCTGAGAAGAAGGACCCCGAGCCAAACCTAAGTGATTTCGTTGTTATGTTTATTTTATTGCCTAGTAAAGTCGTGTTTGCTGATTAGAACTTCCCGTCTCTGTGTTAATCTCTGCATGCTCAACCCAACACCTCATGGTTTACCACACATAAACATGTCAATCAAAAATGTGAGGAAGACCTGGGAGACGCAATTGATGATGAATGATACAGATATGCCCAGTCATGTTCATATAATCAGACATAAATTACTCCAGTTTAAGAAAATCCATAGAAAGTACTATATGCCAGTGAAACTGAATATCATGCACACAGAAATGTAATTATTCTGCTGGAGGTGTAAAACACAAAAGGGGGACATATTTGCATATGTTATGGTCTTGTGAAGGGTGGTTGAATTCTGGCAAAGAGCATGTTGTTTTATCTCAGCATGTCTACAGATTCTCCCTTATCCCCGTTCAAGTTTGCTTGGAAATGTTGATACTGGAGACTGTTATCAGAAGAAACTGTGTAACCTAGCATTTATAGCGGTTTAGAAATGCATTGCCAATAATTGGAAGGTTGGTTATCCTCCCACAATGGATGGAAGAAATGTCAAGTTATGTATCACTAGATTGAATTTATTACAAGATTAAGGTTATACTGTGCAACTTTCATAAGGTATGGATGTCTTATATGGTACGACAAAAGGAGTTTATTGAAAACATGCCCATGTCAGGGGAGATACAGGACAGGTCGACTTAGCTACAGTATTTTGTGTGCAAGTAAAAAGAGCTCTAGAGTACTATTAGGCCTATGATATTAATTATATGGCGGCTGTACTGTTTGTGTTAATGTGTAGGTGTATGAGTGTGTTTTTATAAAACTTCAGTTTTCCAACTGAAGACATAAAAAAAGGAAGTTGTGTTGGGGAGAGAGTTGAGTTATTGACTAGACTGGTGGGAGTTGGGCGTGAGGGCGTGAGGGCTGGCTGGGCGGTCTGACTGAAATTTGACATGGATGATGTCTTAATAAAGACAATCAAAAGTCTTTGCTCTTTATTTGTAAGAGTAGTTCATTTGTTAGGCTATTGGGTAAAGGTGCAACACAATATTGATTATTGAATTATAATTGATCTAGTTCAGTCTTATCGATCACGTAAACATATGTAATAATGATCTCTTACCGAGCTTGATGACTGGGCCAAATCACATCTATGTACTTTACTTCTCTTGAAGTAAAAAAATTGCCCTTATCTCCGAACATAGTGAATCCACACACTTGAGAATTCCTGACTCAAGGGTTAGTTTTCGGTAGTCGTGGTCTCTTCCGAAGACAATTACCAGGGTAAAGCAACCGCTTTAGTCTAAAGGTGACCATCCTTAAGGTGACCATCCGCATCACTCAAACTTTGTAGTCAGCTAATGGATATGTATCAGCCAACTGCCCAAACTCAATCAGGGCAACCTATCGTGGTTGATGCAGTTAACTCAAAGCTTCTGAAATGTTCTCTATTCCATGCACACAATACCCTCACAATGATAGACAGTTGCTTACTACCTATTAATCAATGGATGATAATCAATTACACAATTCTTACCAAAAGTTTGCCATCACAATGGATTCCTTCGTTCCAGTATCCAGTGTTGACTTCCTGTCCCTTGCGCATGTATAGTGCCCGGTCTTTGCCTTTTCCTCTCTGTCTAAATAAATCCATCCTCTTAGTTTCAAACTGACTGAATATCACGGCTCAATAAAAGACCCAGATACAGACAGTTCGATTAACGGACGTATATTATATAAACAGGGGGCAGGCAAAGGACAGGTCAAGTGCAGGCAGGGGTCGGTAGTTCAGGGCAGAGTCCTAAGGTACAGAGCGGCAGGCAGGCTCAGGGTCGGGGGCAGGCAGAGGTCAGTAATACAGGGCAGTGGCAAATGGTACAGAACTGCAGGCAGGCTCAGGTTTAGGGAAGGCAGAATGCAGGTATAAATGCACAGGGGATAATGGGGAAGATGATCGACACCTGGAGGGGGTGGAGACAAGCACAAAGACGGGTGAAACAGATCAGGGTTTGGCACTGAATCTAATTCATGTTCAACCAGACAGAATCATGTCGATCTTATGAGATATACACTGAGTATACCAAACATTAGGTATATCCCCCCACACACACCTTTTGCCCCCAGAACAGCCTCAATTCGTTCGGGATGGACTCTACAAAGTGTTAAAAGCATTCCACAGGGTTGCTGGCCCATGTTGACTCCAATGCTTCCCACAGTTGTGTCAAGTTTACTGGATACACACAGGAAACTATTGACCATTTTTGATACACACAGAAAACGGTTCAGTGTGAAAAACCCAGCAGCGTTGCAGTTCTTGAAACAAACTGGTGCGACTGGCACCTACTACCATACCCCATTGTCTTACCCATTCACCCTCTGAATGGTACACATGCACAATCTATGTCTCAATTGTCTCAAGGCTTAAAAACCCTTATTTAACCCTTCACCTCTTAACAAGTGACATTAATAAGGGATCATAGCTTTCACCTAGATTCCCCTGGTCTGTCTATGTCATTGAAAGAGCAGGTGTTCTTAATGTTTGTATACTTAGTGTACATATGTAAAATGTCAAAACATGGCAATACAGACAAAACAGTAAACTTCATTATCTGCTAGGAGGAGATTATTTTTTGTATATGACAGTAAAACATTCTTACAATGACTATACAATTTGGGAAATTTGCTGAACTGCTAAACTTGGAACCAATCAGAACTCCTGTACATACCCCTCGTGATAAAGGAAGCCAAATGGCCTTCTTCTACGATGTTAACACAGCCTCAAGTGAAAACTTGAGCTGCTCTTTGTGTGTTATGAAGAGGAACATATAACTAGCTTCCAAAGACTGAAATAAGATCGAGTGCACTTGAAATCGAGTGCACTTGAAATACGCAGCATGCAATGCAAATTGTCTTGATTGTATGAAGAGGTAACTCCTTTAACCAGTTAGCCAATTTAATGCCTAGCCAGCTACTGTAAACGTCAATTTGCCTGCTCTGGAAGCCAGTGTTCCATTAGTTTGGAGGGGACAATGGTATTGAACACTGAGCTGTAGTCAATGAACAGCAATCTCACGTAGGTATTCCACTTATCGAGGTGGGTGAGGGCAGTGTAGAGTGCAATTGAGATTGCTTCGTCTATGGATCTGTTTGGCTTGTATGCAAATTGGAGTGGGTCTAGCGTGTCTGGGATAATAGATGTTATGTGTGCCATAACCAGCCTTTCTAAGCACTACATGATTACAGATGTGTTTGCTACAAAGTGGTGGTCATTGTGGCATGAAGCCATAGAGTTCTTCGGGAACAGAAAGAATGTTAGAGATCTTAAGACATGGGGATTATAGACTTGGACAAGGAGATGTATACAGAAGATAGCCCTATTTGGTAAGAGACCAAGTACATATTATGGCAAGAACAGCTCAAATAAGCAAAGAGAAATGACAGTCCACCATTAATTTAAGACACGGTCAGTCAATATGAAACATTTCAAGAACTTTGAAAGTTTCTTCAAGTGCAGTCGCAAAAACCATCAAGCGCTATGATAAAACTGGCACTCATGAGGACCGCCACAGGAATGGAAGGCCCAGAGTTACCTCTACTGCAGAGGACAAGTTCATTAGAGTTACCAGCCTCAGAGATATCAGCCCAAATAAATGCTTCACAGAGTTCAAGTAACCGACACATCTCAACATCATCTGTTCAGAGGAGACTGTGTGAATTTGGCCTTCATGGTCGAATTGCTGCAAAGAAACCATTACTAAAGGACACCAATATGAAGAAGAGACTTACTTGGGCCAAGAAACACAAGCAATGGACATTAGACCGGTGGTAATTTGTCCTTTCTGAGTCCAAATCTGAGATTTTTGGTTCCAACTGCCGTGTGTAGGTAAATGGGTGATCTCTGTATGTGTATTTCCCACCGTAAATTATGGAGGAGGAGGTGTTATGGTGTGGGGGTACTTTGCTGGTTACACTTAATCAGCATGGCTACCACAGCAATCTGCAGCGATACACCATCCCATCTGGTTTGGATTTAGTGGGACTATCATTTGTTTTTCAACAGGACAATGACCCAACACACCTATTTTATCAAGGAGAGTGATGGAGCGCTGCATCAGATGACCTGGCCTCCACAATCCCCCAACCTCAACCAAATTGAGATAGTTTGGGATGAGTCAGCCCACAGAGTGAAGGAAATGCAGCCAACAAGTGCTCAGCGTATATGGGAACTCCTTCAAGACTGTTGGAAAAGCATTCCAGATGAAGCTGGTTGAGAGAATGCCAAGAGTGTGCAAAGCTGTCATCAAGGCAAAGGGTGGCTATTTGAAGAATCTCAAATATAAAATATATTTGTAACACTTGTTTGGTTGCTACATGACTACACGTGTTATTTCATAGTTTTGATGTCTTCACTATTAGACAGTAGTTGAAAATAGAAAATAGACAAATAAAGGTGTTCTAAAACTTTGGACCGGTAGTGTATAAACATAACAACATAAATTAACATTTTACTGTCATCTTTAGAACCCGGCCAGCTCTCCTAGTGGTACAGTACTATAGCCCTAGTGCTGTTAAGTCAAACCAAACTCCACCAGAACACACACAGACAGCAAGGATGGGATGGCCTAGCCACACCTCGCCACAGCCCCGCAGAACTGTTCTTCACTCACTCTCATGCCTTCATCATCATCATCATCATCAACACCACCTGCTCTCTATTTTTGTTGTGTTCATCTTTCGATAGAAAGACACAGTCGATAGCTCACGTGGGCCAGTGATGGTAGATGGAGAGGCCCACAGTCTGAAAATAGCATCAAGGATCTTGTGAAAGCTTGAAATCATCCAGGAGGATTTAAACTATTGCTGTTCAGAGGGGAGGCTGGCTGGGCTGTGTTTCGTTTGTTTAAACCTCTCTTCCTCCCTCCATTTCTCAACCCTCTCTAGCCCGGTCCAAAAACAAACCCTATAAGACCTAAAGCTTGTTTTTTGACTGCTTGGCCCTGTTCAGAAACAACGACTAGCCACTTCTACCACCTAGGCATTTCATGCAGATCTGAAAGAAAAGGAGAGGTTTAATCATTATGGCAGTAGCCACATTTCTCCCACTATCCAGTCTTCTCAGAATTATCCTAGGGATTATGGTTGTTGTTTTGGGACAGATGTTATTTTGTCTTCTAGCTAAATCTCTCATCTCCTGACTCCAACCCTGAGCAGTTTACTTTCTTTAACTACATGAAAAAAAAGCTTTTTGATATTAAAATCAGAATATCACAGTGTTTTGCACTGATTGTCTATCTAGTTTCTGTTGTTTTCTGTTCATGAATAATTTATGGTGAGACAAAAACAAGATGTTTGAAGACAGTCTTTGCATCTCTCTCTGTCTGAACGCTGGATGCTGCAATCATAGTTTTTTTTTATAGAAGCAAATTTGACAATTGTTTGCAATTAATAGTTTGTAAGAAGAGAACAGCTTTACAATTGTGGAGGGTGCAAGTTGTCCTCCGTCAAGGTTGTTCGAAATATATATATAATTACAACATTTGTATATATGTATCAAACATGTACAGTATTTTAGTATTGTTTCATATTATAAAATGGGCTCTGTATTATGAAAATTCAATGTTTTATGGGTGAAATTATCATTATTACACTAGTTGGAAGTTATTCATTTCAGAAAATAGTGATATTTATAATGAAGAAAAATATACAGTTGAAGTTGGAAGCTTACATACACCTTAGCCAAATGCATTTGAACTCAGTTTCACAATTCCTGACATTTAATCCTAGTAAAAATGCACAGTCTTAAGTCAGTTCGGATCAACACCTTATTTTAAGAATGTGAAATGTCAGAATAATAGTAAAGACAATTCATTATTTCAGCTTTGATTTATTTCATCACATTCCCAGTGGGTCAGAAGTTTACATACACTCAATTAGTATTTGGTAGCATTGCCTTTAAATTGTTTAACTTGGGTCAAACGTTTTGGGTAACCTTCCACAAGCTTCCCAAGTTAGGTGAATTTTGACCCATTCCTCCTGACAGAGCTAGTGTAACTGAGTCAGGTTCGTAGGCCTCCTTGCTCGTACACACTTTTTCAGTTCTGCCCACAAATGTTCTATAGGATGAGGTCAAGGCTTTGTGATGGCCACTCCAATACCTTGACTTTGTTGTCCTTAAGCTATTTTGCCACAACTTTGGAAGTATGCTTGGGGTCATTGTCCATTTGGAAGACCCATTTGCAACCAAGCATTAACATTCTGACTGATGTCTTGAGATGTTGCTTCAATATATCCACATATTTTCCTTGTCCTCATGATGCCATCTATTTTGTGAAGTGCACCAGTCCCTCCTGCCGCAAAGCACCCCCACAACATGATGCTGCTACCCCCGTGCTTCACAGTTTGGATGATGTTCTTCGGCTTGCAAACCTCACCCTTTTTCCTTCAAACATAACGATGGTCATTATGGCCAAACAGTTCTATTCTTGTTTCATCAAACCAGAGGACATTTCTCCCAAAAATATGACCTTTGTTCCCATGTGCAGTTGCAAACCGTAGTCTGGCTTTTTTATGTCAGTTTTGGAGCTGTGGCTTCTTCCTTGTTGAGCGGCCAATCAGGTTAGGTCGATATAGGACTCGTTTTACCAGGGATATAGATACTTTTGTGCCTGTTTCCTCCAGCATCTTCACAAGGTCCTTTGCTGTTGTTCTGGGATTGATTTGAGAGGTGCCAGGTTTCCTCCAGACGTGACTCTTGGCATTCAGGCCAAGAGTCACGTCTGTAATTTTTAAATTTGTATATGATTTAAAGAAAATCTTCTCTGCATCGTTGGAAAGTGCTCATAAGTAAGCATTTCCAACTATCTCTCACAGTCTCACATCAGAATTAGACTTTCATCCACGTTTCTCAAGTATCATATTTCAAAGTTGTTGCAAACTTCAAATCTCGAACTGCTTAAGGTTAAGTTTAGGCATTTACTCTGAATTTGTAAGGTTAGGGTTAAGTTTAGGCATTAACCCCAAATTCTTAAGATTAGGAATGAACTCTGAACGGTTAATGTAAGGGTTAAGGTTTGGGATTGGTTTAAAACAAATTTCTATTGCTGGATTTGAACTTGAAACCTTTGCAATAAGAGGTAGATTCTTACGCTCATCCATCATACCCGACCACAACACCTTAGTAAAATCGAAACTTACTTGAATGTAACAACACTCACTGTTGCCCCTGGTGGCCGGTTTCTGCAATCTCCTGACGTCCTCAGACATGGATGGATGTCAAATATTGATTTGTTTAAAATGTGACCTGGCTGAGTGTTTCAATGTTGTTCTACACCTGTTGTTTACAAAGTATGTGAAAAATACAATTTGACTTAATTTAAGTGGTTCTCAGTAATGTGTTGTATTGGATTTGTCCTAAACATAACACTTTAATTAAGGACAAAAAGTTAATTGCTTTGCTCATGTTTTGCAATACTACTTTATTGCCTTGTTGCAAACAGGGTATATGTTTTTGAATATTTTTATTCTGTACAGGCTTCCTTCTTTTCACTCTGACACTTAGGTTAGTATTAGTATTGTGGAGTAAGTGCAATGTTGTTGATCCATCCTCAGTTTTCTCCTATCACAGCCATTAAACGGTGTAACTGTTTTAAAACCTCTTGAAACTAGGGGGCACTATTTTCATTTTTGGAAAAATAACGTTCCCAAAGTAAATGGGCGATTTTGTCAGGACAAGATGCTAGAATATGCATATAATTGACAGCTTAGGATAGAAAACACTCTAAAGTTGTTGTCTGTGAGTATAACAGAACTGATATTGCAGGCGAAAGCCTGAGAAAAATCCAATCAGGAAGTAACTCATGTTTTGAAAGCTCTGCGTTCCGATGCGTCCCTATTGAGCAGTGAATGGGCTATCAACTAGATTTATGTTGAAGAATTAGCGTAAACGACTACATTGCGTAAGTGTCCGGCTGAGGAATTCTTGCGTAATAGACAGAGGTAGCTATTTTTCCTCCCGGTCTTACTGAAAATACAGCTGTCCTGGTTGATATATTATCTAATAGATATTTGAAAAACACATTGAGGATTGATTATAAACAACGTTTGCCATGTTTCTGTCGATATTATGGAGCTAATTTGGAATATTTTTCGGCGTTGTCGTGACCACAATTTCCGGTCGAATTCTCAGCCAAACGTGAAGAACTAACGGAGCTATTAAGGCTACAAAAATAATATTTTTGGAAAAAAAGGAACATTTGCTATCTAACTGGGAGTCTCGTGAGTGAAAACATTCGAAGCTCATCAAAGGTAAACGATTTAATTTGATTGCTTTTCTGATTTGTGACAAGGTTGCCTGCTGCTAGCTAGGCATAATGCTATGCTAGGCTATCGATACATTTACACAAATGCTTGTCTTGCTTTGGCTGTAAAGCATAATTTCAAAATCTAAGATGACAGGGTGATTAACAAAAGGCTAAGCTATGTTTCAATATATTTCACTTGTGATTTCATGAATATGAATATTTTCTAGTAATATTTTTTGTCTGTTTCGTTATGCTAATTAGTGTCAGTTGATGACTATTTTCTCGGATCTGGGAGAGGGAGTTCCAAGAGGTTGTAGTCACCATTGGCCTCATGGTGAAATCCCCGAGTGGTTTCCTTCCTCTCCGGCAACTGAGTTAAAAAGAACACCTATATTTTTGTGCCGACAGGGTGCATTGATGCACCATCCAAAGTGTAATTAATAACTCCACCATGCTCAAAAGCATATCCAATGTCTTTTTTTCAGGTGCTTTTTTCATAATGAATAGATTGGTATAGGAGATGTCTCTATGGAATGCTCTTTATCTAATACAGGGGTGTCAATCTCGCTCCATGGAGGGCCTAGTGTCTACTGTTTTTTTGGTTTTGCCTTTCAACTAAGACCTAGACAACCAGGTGAGAGGACTTCGTACTGATCAGTTACCTTCATTCATCAGTCAAGTACATGGGAGGAGCGAAAACCCGCAGACACTCGGCCATCCGTGGAATGAGTTTGACACATATGATCTAATCGGTAGTGCTGAAAGATAGTCTGTCGAACCCATAAATGCTGATGCTCGAGATACTCAAGTATAAAGAAGGTCAGTTTTATTGCTTCTTTAAACAGAACAACAGTTTTCAGCTGTGCTAACATAATTGCAAAAGGGTTTTCAAAAACAATGACATTTCTAAGTGACTCCAAACATTTGAAAGGTACTGTACATACAGTTGAAGTCGGAAGTTTACAAACACTTAGGGTGAAGTCATTAAAACTCGTTTTTCAACCACTCCACAATGTTCTTGTTAACAAACTATAGTTTTGGCAAGTCGGTTAGGACATATACTTTGAGCATGACACAAGTATTTTTCCAAAAATTGTTCACAGACAGATTATTTCACTTATAACTCACTTTATCACAATTCCAGTGGGTCAGAAGTTTACATGCACTAAGTTGACTGTGCCTTTAAACAGCTTGGAAAATTCCAGAAAATTATGGAATGTCTTTAGTAGCTTCTGATGGGCTAATTGACATCATTTGAGTCAATTGGAGGTGTACCTGTGCATGTATTTCAAGGACTACCTTCAAACTCAGTGCCTCTTTGCTTGACATCATGGGAAAATCAAAAGATATCAGCCAAGACCTCAGAAGAAAATGGTAGACCTCCACAAGTCTGCTTCATCGTTGGAAGCAATTTCCAAAAACCTGAAGGTACCACATTCATGTGTACAAACAATAGTACGCAATTATAAACACCATGGGACCACGCAGCCATCATACCGCTCAGGAAGGAGATGAGTTCTGTCTCCTAGAATTTAATGTACTTTGGTGCGAAAAGTGCAAATCAATCCCAGAACAACAGCAAAGGACCTTGTGAAGATGCTGGAGAAAAGAGGTACACAAGTATCTATATCCACAGTAAAGCAAGTCTTATATCGACATAATCTGAAAGGCCGCTCAGCAAGGAAGAAGCCACTGCTCCAAAACTGCCATAAAAAAGACAGACTACGGTTTACAACTGTGCATGGAGACAAAGATTATACTTTTGGGGGAAATGTCATCTGGTCTGATGAAGCAGAAATAGAACTGTTTGGCCATAATGAGCATTTTTATGTTTGGAGGAAAATGGGAGGCTTGCAAGCCAAAGAACACCACCCCAACTGTGAAGCACGGGGGTGGCAGCATCATGTTGTGGGGGTGCTTTGCTGCAAGAAGGCCTGGTGCACTTCACAAAATAGATGGTATCATGTGAAAGGAAAATATGTGGATATATTGAAGCAACATCTCAAGACATCAGTCAGGAAGCTTAAGCTTGGTCGCAAATGGGTCTTCCAAATGGACAATGACCCAAAGCATCATTTGTGGCAAAATGGCTTAAGGACAACAAAGTCAAAGTATTGGAGTGGCCATCACAAAGCCATGACCTCAATCCTATTGTGGGCAGAACTGAAAAAGCATGTGCGAGCAAGGAGGCCTACAAACCTGACTCAGTTACACCAGCTCTGCCAGGAGGAGAAAAAAAAACATTCACCCAACTTATTGTTGGAAGCTTGTGAAAGGCTACCCAAAACGTTTGACCCCAGTTAAACAATTTAAAGGAAAATGCTACCAAATACTAATTGAGTGTATGTAAACTTCTGACCTACTGGGAATGTGAGGAAAGAAATAAAAGTTGAAATAAATCATTCTCTCTACTATTATTCTGATATTTCACATTCTTAAAATAAAGTGGTGATCCTAACTGACCTAAGACAGTGAATTGTTACTGGGATTAAATGTCAGGAATTGTGAAAAACTGAGTTTTAATGTATTTGACTAAGGTGTATGTAAACGTCCGACTTCAACTGTATGTCTGGGTTTGATTAGAGCTTTGATCATCATGAACATTTAAAACTCATGCTACCTGAGCCTGAAGAGCCATATTAAATACATTTTATGAGTCCGACATGATCGACATTTAATGAGCCCAAGCCCCCAAAAGCACAATTGACTGTTCCTTTATCCAATATATATGTGATATAGGCTACCACACATTACCCAAGACAGACAAAAAAAAAGACCTTAGATGTAGCTAGCTATATGCTATCTTGGGTAAATACACGAAACTAGCTCCAGTAGGCTAATCTTTTTTAGTGTGAACTGTATTACTGTAAATTATTGTATTGTACTATACTGTGTTATATGGACTGTAATTACGCACATCGTTAAAACCATTATAAAGCAGGGAGAAAACATGCGATTTACGTGCAGCACATGCAGCCTACAAAGTTACAAGTTTGGCTAGCGAATTTGATCTCCATTTTGAAATGTAATAGGGCTTATTTGTATAAGTAGTAGGATGATGCATACATAGACCTACCTTTTATAATATTTCCTCTAATGTTAGTCTACCTCCTCCGTTTCTGTCTATTGTTGTTTCATTCCTTCCTCGCTTTCAACAGTTAAATCAAATACGTTTCGTTGTCCTTATCTTCATCATTCTAACGGTATCCTTGAATAATATAGGACCAGAATTAGATGAAAAGGGCTTTCACTTCTCTTCACAAAGATTTAATGATTATGTGTCTGAATAAATAACTGCTATAGCCAACCGCCATCGCGTGTTCGCTCATCTTTCAAACTCCCCGCGAGTTCTTTCCCCTGCTGTATTTAACATTCAGCAAACAAGAGCGTGCGTTCCTCTTTCAATAGTTTATTGGTATAAGAAATGCTATAAAGTCATGTCCAGCAAGCCTTTCTAGTCTAGGTTTTGCTGCATGTTGACTCCAAGAGCTAAGGAGCGTTTTTAGAGGGAGGCCAGCAGAGCACTGTTGCGTGCGTATTGCGCAAGAGACAGTAGCTAGAAGTCAGAAGCTTACTTTGCATAACCCATGATTAATTAGGTAAATATAAGGCTAATCCTGCATTGAATGTATTACCTGAAAGAGGTAGGCTAGGACATCTACTTTATATTTAGGCCTATATATCAATCTAGAGCTGGATTATCTATTTTGGATTCAATTTGAATGGAGTTGATGGAGAGAAAGAATGACTTGAGAGAGTGCTCAGGCCTGCACTGATTTAAAGCGATGATATTCAACATTTTAGTGGTAGGCTGTTCTGAAAAAAATCGTTACAATAAAAAAACAAGGTGACCCCTGAAAGCTAGATGGAGAAGGGTAAATTAGACGTGCATTATATCTTTATATTACTGTAGCATAGACTATGCTGCAGAACATTCAGCCCTAACTGTCACGAGAAAAAACTGTGCTCCATACTGAGATGGGCAGTCTGTCCTACCCTGAGCGTTGATGATTCATCATGCAGAGGCCATAGAGAAGCCAGATATAGACATTGCATATAATTTAACAGTTCCATTTCACGCCATGCTGCGCATATAAATAATGTATTATTTATCCTGGGAAAATAGTGTTTTGGGCAGTAAATCCCAGTAAATCTCGGTTACTGCCATTCAACTCTAACACACACACACACACACACACACACACACACACACACACACACACACACACACACACACACACACACACACACACACACACACACACACACACACACACACACACACACACACACACACACACACACACACACACACACACACACACACACACATTGAGAAGCACGTGCTCTGCCCCTTTACCCCTTCCCTACTCCCCCTTTCTCTCTCACCTCTCTCACAGTAGTGATTTTATTCACCACCAGCATTCCATCACACTGGACCATGTGACACTTCTTCTCAAATCTGTGGTCCTGAAGCTGAGAGTAGATGACTGATGGGAATGTAACATTGTAGTGTTTTTATGTTTTAGTCTAATACGGTTGACAGATTGTCTATATGGGTCTAGCCTGTGTGGACCGGTTTCGTCCAGTTCAGACTGACCTACCTTGATATACTCATGCTGGATCTGTTCCAGTGTCGCCAGATTCAAAACAGTTAGGCTTTTTGGAAAGAGAGACAGAAACAGTGAGCACAGACTTAGAACGTCCAACTCTCAGACTCTCCACAACCTCACACTTCCTCCTCCCCCTGTGTCTCTCTTGCCTCCCTTCCCCATCTCCTCCCTCATCAGCTCTTTCTCCCCCCTGTCTTACCAGTGATGGAGTGTTATTGAAAGCTCTATGGCTTTGTGCATGCAACAGAAGGCAGGGCTACTCCCGCGACTGTCCCTTTCCACAGTCACCTTGAACTCTCCCAGCTCTCAGTCCCCCTCTGACACTGTCACGAGAGAGTCATCAAAACACACTGCTGCACTTCTGCGGAAACTTACACACAGAGCGTGCACACACACACCAACACACACACACACACACACACACACACACACACACACACACACACACACACACACACACACACACACACACACACACACACACACACACACACACACACACACACACACACACACACACACACACACACACACACACACACACACACACACACACACACTTAAAGCAGCAATCAAGCAAACAGATCATCACATGACTAGCAGCCTATAAATAAATAGGTTATGTATAAATGGTTAGCTATCTTTTCACAGAGACACACAAACCCTTACTAACATTCGCTAGATAGCAAGTAGCAAGCCTACCGGTACAGTAGTGTTACAATAGCATTAAATAGCTGTAACGATTGTCCTCTTCTTCTGACGAGGAGTAAGATATGTCGGACCAATGCGCAGCGTGGTAAGTGTCCATTTTAATATATAAAACTGAACACTACAAAAATATAAAATAACAATGTGAATGAACAAATGAAAATTGAAATAGTCCCGTGTGGTACAGACACAGGAAACAATCACCCACAACTCAAAAGTGAAACCAGGCTACATAAGTATGGTTCTCAATCAGGGACAACGATTGACAGCTGCCTCTGATTGAGAACCATACCATGCCAAACACAGAAATCCCAAAACATAGAAAAAGGAACATAGACAACACACCCAACTCACGCCCTGACCATACTAAAACAAAGACATAACAAAAGAACTAAGGTCAGAACGTGACAATAGCTTTAAATGCTAGCTACATTATCTAGTTATGTGCAAAGTCTCTAGGATAACGCACAGTCATATATCTACACTACCGTTCAAAAGTTTGGGGTCACTTAGAAATATCCTTGTTTTTGAAAGAAAAGCAACATTTTTGTCTATTATAATAACATTAAATTGATCAGAAATACAGTGTAGACATTGTTAATGTTGTAAATGACTATTGTAGCTGGAAAAGCTGGTTTTTAATGGAAACTCTAGAGGCCCATTATCAGCAACCATCATTCCTGTGTTCCAATGCACGTTATGTTAGCTAATCCAAGTTTATCATTAAAAGGCTAATTGATCATAGAAAACACTTTTGCAATTATGTTAGCACAGCTGAAAACTGTTGTTCTGATTAAAGAAGCAATACAACTGGCCTTCTTTAGACTAGCTGAGTATCTGGAGCATCAGCATTTGTGGGTTCGATTACAGGCGCAAAATGGCCAGAAACAAGGAACTTTCTTCTGAAACTAGTCAGTCTATTCTTGTTCTCAGAAATGGCTATTCCATGCGAGAAACTGCCAAGAAACTGAAGATCACAAACTGGCTTTAACCAGAAAAGAAAGAGGAGTGGGAGGCCCCAGTGCACAACTGAGCAAGAGGACAAGTACATTAGAGTGTCTAGATTGAGAAACAGATGTGTCACAAGTCCTCAACTGGCAACTTCATTAAATAGTACCCGCAAAACACCAGTTTCAATGTCAACAGAAAGCAAGCATCCCGGAGTCGACTCTTCACTGTTGACGTTGAGACTGGTGATTGAACTCCTTGGACTGAATGCTAAGCGTCATATCTGGAGGCATCATCATGCTGTGGGGATGTTTTTCAGCGCCGTGGACTGGGAGACTAGTCAGGATCGAGCCAAAGATGAACAGAGCAAAGTACAGAGAGATCCTTGATGAAAACCTGCTCCAGAGCACTCAGGACCTCAGACTGGGGTGAAGGTTCACCTTTCAACAGGACAACGATCAAGACAATGTAGGAGTGGCTTCGGGACAAGTCTCTGAATGTCCTTGAGTGGCCCAGCCAGAGCCCAGACTTAAACCTGATCGAACATCTCTGGAGAGACATAAAAATAGCTGTGCAGGAACTCTCCCCATCCAACCTGACAGATCTTGAGAGGATCTGCAGAGAAGAATGGGAGAAACTCCCCAAATACAGGTGTGCAAAGCTTGTGGCATCATACCCAAGAAGACTTGAGGCTGTAATCACTGCCAAAGGTGCTTCAACAAAGGGTCTGAATACTTAAGTAAATTAAATATTTTACATAAGTATTCAAAATACAAAATAATGATTTTGCTTTGTCGTTATGGGTTATTGTGTGTACATTGATGAGGAAAAAACAAACGTAATTAAATTTAGAATAAGGCTGTAACCTAACAAAATGTGGAAAATGTCAAGGGGTTTGAATACTTTCCGAAGGCACTGTATACACGGAGTACCAGTACCAGATCAATGTGCAGCGGAACGAGGTATTTGAGGTTGATACTGTATGTACAAGAAGACAGGGTAAGGTGACTTGGCATCTGGATAGTTAATAATAAGAGTAAAATAAAGAACAAGTAGTATGTACTGGGCTGTCCGCATCACCCTCTGTAGTGCTTTGCAGTCAAGGCCGGTGCAATTGCCATGCCAAGCGGTGATAGAGCCTGTCAAGATGCTCTCAATTGTTCATCTGTAGAACTTTTGGAGGATCTGAGGAACCAGGCCAAATCTTTTCAGCCTCCAGAGTGGGAAGAGGCTCTGCCGTGCCCTCTTCATGACTGTGCGGGTGTGTGTGGACCATGTGAAGTCCTTAGTGATGTGGACAACAAGGAACTTGAAGCTCTCGATCCACTCCACAACAGCCCTGTCGATGTGGATGGGGGCGTGCTCTCACCTTTCCTCCTATAGTCCACGATCAGCTCCTTGGTCTTGCTGATGTTGAGGGAGAGGTTGTTGTCACATTTATATTATTGGCTTTATTTTCTGCCTCTTGGGTTCCCCATGGGTCTGGGCCCTGGGGCTTCAGCCCCAGTAAGCCCCTATATTTATCCAGCCCTATGTACTGTGGTAGGAGGTGAGAGTTGAAGCTTGGGAGAGAGATTGTAGGTGGGAGGTTGAATTGTGTTGTTTTATGGGATGTTAGGTCAAGCGAAACTCTTTGGCCACAGTGAAGGGATGTGGATTGGGAGTCAGGACGGGGCTGTGATGCACATCCACCTCTAATTAGGTGTGTTGATTACATCACAGCAGGAAGCTGGAGACCAACCAGCAGGATGTGGGGTATTGTTTCGCAACTAGGAATAGGTACAGATGGAAGGGGGTTGGGATGGAGGTGTGTTCATGTGAGTGCACGTTTGTATCGGGGGAAGTGTTTACTCACAACTTTCCTGAAACCCACAACTTGTAGTCTCCAAACAAGTCTCAATCAGACATTGAAACGCTGGCATTGACTTTTAGCTTTGAATGCTTATCAGCTCTAACAATGACATTTTGTTACGAAATCACAAAACTGATGTTTACTGTAAACCACATTTCTTTGAGCACTGGTGATAGTTGTCCTTGGCGCTGCCTTGAACATTTGATATGGTCTTGAGGAGATTGCTGAAGTGCTGCCAGACAGTGCAGGATTTGTTTTTTCATCAGGCCTTGATAAATGGGAGTGCATTTTTTATTTTTTTATCTGGACTGTGTCAGCACCTGAATACAACACTGTACAATTGGACTGCATCTCGTTATGGGGTGAAAAGTTGAATCTTGAAGTGTTATGTCTACAACTATTCAAACCACACCTACAACGTCTTTATTAAAGGCCGATAATGTACCTGATTTCAATTGAGCAGGTATACAATTGCTTTTTAACTCTATTTCATGGGTACAAGGTGAAAGAATGGTTCATACAGCTGATGAAAAGTTACAGAATACACTACAGTTGTACATCTCTGAGTGTTCTAAACATTACCTCTCTCCTTTTTAAAACCCCAAATAGCCTTGCAACTGTATGACCTACAAATGTTTTTGTGTATTTTTCTGCTTGCTACTATCTGAAAGAGCATGTCGTCCCGATAATGACTGGACTGGAGCAGAGGTGAGCTGAGGTGGGTCTGGGCCTGTGAGGCTAATGTTCTGTGTCTGTATTACAGGTGGAGCACTGGGGCCATATCTGCAGCACCAGGCCTAGCTCTGATCCACTGTGACAGTCTCCCTTTAGGTGGGCAGTACCTCTCAGCACTCAGCACTCAGCACTCATTGGGATTTATAGCTCAGATTCAGGGATGGATGGGGGAGGTGGGGGGGGACCACTGCTGCATGTACCCCTGCAGAGGGATGCTAAAACTGAGCATCCTGACAGCACACGCACACATTCAAAATAACATACACCGTATTGCACACACAGACTCAAAATAACACACACCATGTTGCATACACTCTCAAAATAACACACACTGTATTGTGTGCACACACTCAAAATAACACACACCGAATTGTACTTACACACTCAAAATAACACACACCATATTGTACGTACACACTCAAAATAACACACACTGTATTGTGTGCACACACTCAAAATAACACACACCGAATTGTACTTACACACTCAAAATAACACACACCATATTGTACGTACACACTCAAAATAACACACACCGAATTGTACTTACACACTCAAAATAACACACACCATATTGTACGTACACACTCAAAATAACACACACCATATTGCACGCACACACATTTAAAATAACACACACCATATTGCATGCACACACTCAAAATAACACACACCGTATTGCACGGACACACTCAAAATAACACACACCATATTGCACGCACACACATTTAAAATAACACACACCGTATTGCACGGACACACTCAAAATAACACACAACGTATTGCATGCACACACTCAAAATAACACACAACCACTCAGAACAAGACACATGTACAATGTCACACACTCATAGAGAACATACACACTCAACCCTCCTGTCTGCACACCCTGTTTCCATTGCAAATGGAGTGCTTTGGTGTGGGCCCTTAGATCCTCAAAAGGTTATACAGCTGCACCATTGAGAGTATCTTGACTGGCTGCATCTCCTCTTGATATGGCAACTGCTTGGCATCCGACCAGAAGGAACTACAAAGGGTAGTTTGTACAACCCAGTACATCACTGGGGCCGAGCTCCCTGCCATCCAGGACCTCTATACCAAGCCGTCAAAGGAAGGCCCTAAAAATTGTCAAAGACTCCAGCCACCCAAGTCATAGAATGTTCTCTCTTCTACCACATAGCAAGCGATACGATGCACCAAGTCTGGAACCAACAGGACCATGAATGGCATCCATTCTCAAGCCATATACTGCTCAATAGTTAACCAAATACCTACGCATATCATCTGCATTGACACCTAAAACTTTGAATAATCACATTAGCTGCTGCCACTGCCTATGATCAATCCTGGTGCCTCATCTTTATCCCTACCTACAGTATACAGTACTTACATATTTACCTCAATTACCTCGTACGCATGCACATTGACTCTGTGCTGGTAAAGAGACAAATAATCGTTACTCACTGTGTTTTTATTTCTTGTGTTATTAGTTTTCTATTTTGTATTTTATTTTGTATCTGCACTGTTGAGAAGGGCCCGTAAGTAAGCATTTCACTGTTTGTGTCCACTTGTTGTTTACAAAGCATGTGAAAAATAACATTTTATTTGCCCTGTTTTTTTTGGCTCCCGAACATAAAATTACACAATTGTCATACATCTGCACCAGCGCATTCAGAGCAGAGCTGCGCTTTGTCGAATAGCAATCAGCCACGCTTTGCCCCGTGACCCGAACTGGCTGTGATAGCTTTGTCTCCTCCATCCTCTTATCTCCACGCTTCTAATGGTTAAATAGTTTTACACCCAGCCCTGCCACAGCACAGCTGAACAGAGCATTATGTTATATCACTAGGCTAGCTCCCTACAGCAAATGTGTTCCGGGGGGCTAAACGGTCAGCCAGCTATTTCTCTCATTTCAATCTCCTTGTGTTCTATGGAAAAGAGAGAGAGTGTGGAGAATGTATAATGTAACTCGTGTTATCATTGCTATCTCTGCACATTGAGACATTATTTAAACATGGCTAATTTGCCGGTTTGAATAGAATAGCAATCTGTACAGTTTCCATCTCTTTATTATCTGCTCAGCATTGCATGAGCGAAGTTCAGGGAGTGAAGAAGAAGACTTACCAGATGGAATGGTCAATGTAAATCAAGTAAACAAAACATCAAGCCATGAAAGATGAATAGACATGTTTTGTTTGTCCCTCAACCTCCCAGCAATGCTTACATTTCAGATTATGTTTATAGACACGCACACACACACACACACACACACACACACACACACACACACACACACACACACACACACACACACACACACACACACACACACACACACACACACACACACACACACACACACACACACACACACACACACACACACACACACACACACACACACACACACACACACACACACACACACACACAGCATCTCATCACAGATGATCATGTCAGCAGACACCTTGTTTCCTGCTTAAAATGGATCACTTTGTAATGGTAGTTGTGAACTTTACCCCAAAGTCAACATATAGGCTGACATACCATTCATGCTGTTCTACATGTGATATCAAATGATAATAACAGGTGATGATGGTGATGGATACATTACTCTTATTTTTATTTATCAACTTCCATTATAACATGTAGCTGGGCTGTACTATTTTTTATGTGGATAAGAGGTGAATCAGGTTTGGAAATAGAAAATAACCAAACAGGTAATTCTAGTCACCTGCAGTCTCCCCTCAGCTGTTCCTTATCCAAAGTAAACTCAGACCTCTCTCTCTCTCTCTTTCTCCCTTTCTCTCTCTCTCTTTCGCTTAGTTTTACGATAGGTTGGTCTTAGGAGTGATGTCACCCACTTCACTCCCGCATGCACACAAATTCCACTAGCAGTGTGTGTCTCGCAGTGCGCGCTGCCTCTTGTGCGTAACTGGCGACACAAGGCTTTAACTACAAAAAACTACAGCACTGCGCACGGGAAAGACCGAGAGATAACAGAAACAACGTGTTGCTAATGCTCCTGGAACGTTAGCCTAACATGTAGACTTACTTATCTGGTTTCCGGACTTTATAGTGGCAACCACATACTGGATACGTTGTGGCCACGGAGCGACCTGGGCTTGGGTCGCCAACATTTTGCGGACCCTCTATGGAACTGAAGATGAGAGCAGCTCGCCAGGACGCAATGGGCCCTCGGGTATTTTACCAATGTGCTCTATATCTGTTCACTGATCACACAACCTCACGCACAGCGCGTCTCCACTGATTACATTCTCTAGGACTAATGACTTGATCAACATTTGAATGCTTCCAAGTTAAGTGTTTTGGGGCGGAAAGGCACACACTATAAATTAACCAAGAGAAGATGCGTTCAGGATGGATGTAGCCAAGTTTACCACCGTTACCAATACCTCGCAGGATACCAACACCTCGAGCGCCCCAAGACCTCTCCCGCAAACGGAGGTGGGCTCCGCGCTCATAATCCTTGTGGTCACCGTGATCATTCTGGTCACCATCGTCGGTAACGCGCTGGTCATCGTGGCCGTGCTCACCAGCCGGGCTCTCCGCGCCCCCCAGAACCTTTTCCTGGTGTCCCTGGCGTGCGCAGACATCCTCGTGGCGACACTGGTCATCCCTTTCTCCCTTGCCAATGAGGTCATGGGTTACTGGTACTTTGGGAGCACCTGGTGCGCCTTTTATCTGGCACTGGACGTCCTCTTCTGCACCTCCTCCATAGTCCACCTGTGCGCCATCAGTCTGGACCGCTACTGGTCAGTCACCAAGGCCGTGAGCTACAACCTGAAGCGGACCCCCAAGCGAATCAAGTCCATGATAGCTATGGTGTGGGTCATCTCCGCCGTCATCTCCTTCCCACCTCTCATCATGACCAAGCACAACGAGCACGAGTGTCTGTTAAACAACGAGACCTGGTACATCCTATCTTCTTGCCTCGTGTCCTTCTTCGCCCCGGGCCTCATCATGATCCTGGTGTACTGTAAAATCTATAAAGTGGCCAAGCAGCGCTCCTCCACCGTGTTCGTGGCTAAGACCGGCCTGGAGAGGCAGCCCTCTCAGTCCGAGACGTGCTTCGTGAGGAAGGAGCGGATGGAGATGGAGAGCCCCAGTAGCCAGAGCTCCGAGGACCACCACAGGCAGGAGGAGCTGGATTATATCGACTTGGAGGAGAGCTGCTGTGCGTCGGACAACAAACCACGGAACCACCGCTTCTCCAAGCGTAGGAAGGTGGAGGTCTCGGACTGCTGCCCGCCACAGAGCTGCCGTCTCTCCTGGGCCTCAGCGCGCGCCTCGCAGCTTTTCCAAGACCCCAAAAACGCTACCAACGCGACCCTGGTGGCCCAGCGACATCACCTCGCGGCACATAGGCATCACCTCGTGGCGGCTGCGTCCAAGACTAAAGTGGCCCAGATGCGCGAGAAGCGCTTCACGTTCGTGCTGGCCGTGGTGATGGGGGTGTTCGTGCTCTGCTGGTTCCCTTTCTTTTTCACATACAGCCTGCACGCGATCTGCAGGGAGAGCTGCTACATACCCGGCGCGCTCTTCAACGCCTTCTTCTGGATTGGCTACTGTAACAGCTCAGTGAACCCTATGATATATACAATTTTCAACAGGGATTTCCGTAAAGCGTTTAAGAAAATCGTATGCCGGACTTCAAAACGCACTAATACCACTTGAAAAGAAGGGTCACTTTGAAGCTGACTGACTGACTGTGCGTCACTGCTCATCGAAACAGACGTCAGTTCTTCACCTAAGCACGCATCCCTGCACCTCTGAATGACTATATTCGTTCCAAAAGGAACGTTTTTATTTAATAATAATAATAATAATAATATGATATCAAAATATCTCGTGTTGTGCGCTAATGTGTGAATATTAGAAACAATGTACAGAGGAAATAGGATATATCAAACAAAAGCAAAATAGAGTATTGTTATTGATGATTTAATATGGCTCTACTGAATCATATTGACCCCTGCTTTCAAAGTTAGGAATTCGTTTAATATTCAGTGAGGTAACTCATATATTTAGGCCACAGCATAATTCCAGGGCCTTTTTACGACCCGTTCTTTTTTGTACTTTCATTAATCTTTTATGTCCCATAAAGATATGAAAACAATCTAGCTCAGAGTAAAAGTGAAGTCATAACCCAGATGTCGAGGCTGATGGAGCTGTGTGTGTGGCACTGAGAGGTTTAGGTTTAAAAAAAAATATTCATCAAACTGTCATCAATAAGACATGAGAGAGACTGAGTTGACATACATTTTTTTTAACTTGGACTTTTTTCAAAGAATCTCAAAACGCATAAAAAGTCAAATAACAAAACAAAAAATTGAAATGATAGAAATTGAAAGTGTCCGTCTGCTTCGGATGAAGTTGAGGCAGTTTGGGCTGGAAAGGCAGTGTAGACTGAGTGTACAGTAGGTTCACACTGTACACGGTTGTAGCATCTACTTAGGCATTTCTTTCATGAGTAGCCAAACTAGTTAGGAATGGCTGCAATTGCTTGGTCGAGTTTAATAGAGATGTGTCAAAATGTAATTAACTTTGAGTCGTGTTTAATCCATTATCTAAAACGGTATCCGATTATGACTGATGTCAGGTGAGTTGATGACGCAGATCTCTTTGAGTGGGCTTTGGGTCTCCCTCATCGCTGAACCCCCAAATGCATGCGCTGTTGTCCGTGGTGCTGAAACGCCGCGCACTACGCCGATGGCACTATGCTGTGACGCGAATGCGTGACATGGCATATTCAATGGTTTGCAAAACCATATATGAACTGTTATCAATCAGAAAAATATAGTGATATGGGAATATATCTCATGATGTCGTGTCTCATTTAAACACTGTATGTAAGCAGATAGATCGATCATGCTTGGCACTTTTGCTAAAATGAATATTTCCTCATAAGTGATGAGAATGAAGATTGGGAGAAATTGCCTATGGTATGAGCCACCTTAATAGCATAAACACAATCTAATATGATTTATGCTGCAATTATTTTAATCTTCAGCCAAAGAAGAAGCTATTGGCCAGAAGATTAAAAACAGACCTTGAAATCATTACTCAGACATTATTGAGTGGGCTCCATGTTTTAACCTTTGGAAATAGAAAACTCATGTCACTACAAATGTGTCACTACATGCTCCATAATTGTGTGTGTGTGTGTGTGTGTCACAGGCGGCTGGTGGCACCATCATTGGGGAGGACAGGCTAGAACGGCATGTACTTAGCGGTATAAAACACATCAAACACATAGTTTGATACCAATCCATTCACTCCATTCCAGCCATTAATATTAGCAATCCTCCCTTTTACCAGCCTCACCATGTGTGCGTGTGAGAGACAGAGAGACAAACAGAGAGAGACAAAGAGAGGGAGAGAGAGAGGGAGAGGGACAAAGAGAGAGACAAAGAGAGAGAGAGAGAGAGAGAGAGAGGGAGAGGGACAAAGAGAGAGAGAGAGAGAGAGAGAGAGAGAGAGAGAGAGAGAGAGAGAGAGAGAGAGAGAGAGAGAGAGAGAGAGAGAGAGAGAGAGAGAGAAGGAGAAGGAGAAGGATTGAAAACAACTACTACCTCTGTCTGTACGTTGTCTACTGCTACCTAGGTGAACGTCCTCAGCTTTGTGGTCTGCCAGGCCTCCGGTGAGATGGAGCCAGTATTGATTCAACAATGGAGTCACGTCGTTACCCAAGCTTTGCTCTCTAACCCACTTTGTTCTGTTTGATATTGCAGTATTATGCTTGGTCTAATTTAAACAGTAGGCTGAATGCTTTTTTGAATTCCAACTCTTTATTTACTCTATCTACATTTTTAAAACCAACAAAGCCTCAAGACTTTTCTACCATGACAAATAAATCCACAATTGGCCATATTGCAGACAGGAGCAACATGAGAGTGATTCAGTGAGGTCAAAGAAGACATGTGCGTTAGATCTCTAGATGTGTCGGATGTGGAGACTGACAGCGAATGTTGTCATGGGTACATCGTATACTGTAGAGCTGCTGGGTGAAGGGTTAAGCAGAAGGCGATGTGGAGACTGACAAATGACATTATGAGGAAATATGGGCTAGTGACTCTTAAGGCTGTGGTTTTAATACCCAGAGAAGCCACATACTTTTATCGTGTAGGATAGATGTAAATGTTGCTTTGGACCTTTGTTCTATAGATAGCCAATCAGAACCTGTTACACTTGAACTGGGTCATGTCTCATGTTGGGACGTTCAAGACAAAAATAGGATGTAAAATTCAAATACAGTATTATAGAGAATATGGTGATATAGGGATACTAGTGCATGAGAAAAACAGAATGTGGTCAGGGAGAGGGAAGCCATCTTGGTTCTATTGTCTGAGCCCTGGCAGGGGGTGAGAAATAAAGACACTATTTATATCCACTGAAGAATGTCTTCAAAGTCCCAATGTCATCAGACATATTGGCATGGTGCCAAACACACTAAACTGGACTAAGAGTATTTAACAGTCAAGTGGCTGAGAAAAATAAGAAATCAAACAAGGCATCATTCGGTTCTCCTGGGTTTTACTGAAGTAGAAATGCTTTAACAAGTTGTTTGGGTTTATTCAGGAGGTGGTTGTAAGGGGCGGGAGTGATCAGGCACTATTTTTTGTGTCTATTTCTATCTCTAAGGGAGATGGTTTCAAGAGTGCTGCATATTATTTATAAACAGAAATAGAGATTGCATGAGATATGTAGGACTGATTTGACGATGGAGACCATATATTTAGCTCAAACACATCTGCTGTTGGTGGAATTCATTCAAATGTTTCACATAAATAGCTTTTTCCCCCCAGGTATAACTCTTCACTTTTGACCTAAGATTGAATCATCATCAGCTTAATTCCAAAACAATTATTTTCAAACCAGCAAGATCACAGTTCTGTAAATGTGTTATTGGTGTGTAATGTAATTTATCAATGGATATATACTCGATTTAGCATATATAGTGACTTCAGAAAGTATCCACACTCCTTAACCTTTCCCACATTTTGTTGTGTTACACCCTGGCCTGTACACAATACCCCATCATGTCAAAGTGCAATTATGTTTTTAGAAATGTTTACAAATGTATAAAAAATGTGAAGCTGAAATGTCTTGAGTTAATAAGTATTCAATAGGTATTCTACCCCTTTATACGGCAAGCCTAAATAAGTTACGGAGGAAAAGATTTGCTTTATAAGTTGCATGGACTCACTCCGGATACAATAATAGTGTTTAACATGATTCTGAATGACTACCTCATCTCTGTACCCCACACATACAATTATCTGTAAGGTCCCTCAGTTGAGCAGTGAATTTCAAACACATATTCAACCATAAAGACCAGGGAGGTTTTCCAATGCCTCACAAAGAAGGGTACCTATTGGTAGACGGGTGTATAAAAAAAAAATAAAGCAGACGTTGAATATCTCTTTGAGCCTGGTGAATTTATTACACTTTGGATGGTGTATTAATACACCCAGTCACTACAAATACACAGGTGTCCTTCTTAACTCAGTTACCGGAGAGGAAGGACACTGCTCAGGGATTTCACCATGTCGTCAATGGTGACTTTAAAACAGTTACAGAGTTTAATGTTAATAAGCGAAAACTGAGGATGGATCAATAACATTGTAGTTACTCCACAATACTAACCTAATTGCCAGAGCAAAAAGAAGGAAGCCTGTACAGAATAAAAAATATTCTAAACATGCATCCTATTTGCAACAAAGCATTTAAGTAATACTGCAAAGAAATGTGGCAAAGCAATTCACTTTTTGTCCTGAATACAAAGTCTTTATGGGGCAAATCCAATACAACAAACTACTGAGTACCACTTTCCATACTTTCAAGCATAGTGGTGGCTGCATCATGTTATGGGTATGCTTGTAATCGTTAAGGACTAGGGAGTTTTTCAGGATAAAAAAGAAACGGAATGGAGCTAAGCACAGGCAAAATCCTAGAGGAAAACCTTGTTCAGTCTGCATTCCAACAGACACTGGGAGATGAATTTACCTCCAGCAGGACAATAACTTAAAACATAAGGCCAAGTCAATTTGTAAGTCGCTCTGGATAAGAGCGTCTGCTAAATGACTTAAATGTAATGTAAATGTCCATACTGGAGTTGCTTACCAAGGAGACAGTGAATGTCCCTCAATAGCTGAGTTGTAGTTTTGATTGACTAACTCTACTTGAAAATCTTTGGCAAGACCTGAAAATAACCAATTTGACAGAGCTTGAAGAATTTTGAAAAGAGTAATGGGCAAATGATGCACAATCCAGGCGAGGAAAGCTCTTACAGACTTACCCAGAAATACTCACAGCTGTACTCTCTGCCAAAGGTGCTTCCACAAAGTATTGACTTAGGGATGTGAATACTTATGTAAATGAGATATTTCTGTATTTCATTTTCAAAGGAATTTGTTAAACTTTCTACAAACATGTTTTCACTTTGTCATTATGGGGTATTGAGTGTAGATGGGTGAGAAGAAAGCAACAACTTATCCATGTTTAAAATCAGGCTGTAACAACAAAATGTTCAATAATTCAAAGGGTATGAATACTTTTTGAAGGAACTCTACATTATACATGCCTTCGTCACATTTCCAGGTGTCAAGAATGAGAAACAATAATCAAGCACTTACAGGATATGCCATTTGTTTTGTGATAACATTGTGCTGTTTTCAATTATGATTGGAAGAGACATAAATGTCCCCTGTCAAATTTTGCTACCCAATTCAATTATCTTTCTAATCAACTGCTCCATTGAGGCAAACATGGAACATAACACTGTTTAATTAGCAGTGCTGTTTCTCTGTGCCTTGATCCATGTGTAATCTCTATGGGCCTCTTCTCTTCTCATGCTACACTAACACTCCCCAGAACACTGTCTCAATGCCCAAACCACCCACTGGGCAAAAACCGGTTCAATCAACATTGTTTCCATGTCATTTCAGCCCCAAAGAATCAATGTGATGACGTTGACACAACGTGGAAAACTAATTAGATTTGCAAAAAGTCATCAACATAAGTATTTTTTTCACCCAAATTTTAACCTACTGTAAATCCAATGACATGGTAAAATGTTTTATGTAATTCCCCAAACTGAGAACAATTTGCATCCCTAGGTGGTAGATATACTAGGCCTAGGCTAATTTTACAGTCAGAAGATCAAGGGTATATAAGCCCCACATGAGTGGGTGTGTGGCCATCAACTTTCTCGAGGGCCACTTCAGCTGCATGGAACGGCCTCTGAGGTCCTCATATTCTCAGTTTTAAATAAAGCCACAGGGAGAATAGTCCAGGAAGAGAAGAGCTACATTGACGCCTGACCTCTCCCCTCCCATAGTACATAACGAGAGCTCCAGACTTGACCAGGACGGATGGGACCAAAACAAGGAAATCAAGGAAGCGTGCACTGCCCGTTTTTAAAGGAGAGGAAGGGATAAATCTGACGGTTTGAAGTCTCCGAGAAGGGGCTGCGAGGCGAGGGGTTGTTTAGGTCGACAGGATGAGCAAGGCTATTTGCTTTGCAGGCACAACAGGCCCGGCACAGGGAAAGGTTATAAATGTTTCAAGATGGGATGGAGGAAGAAAGTAAGGGTCTCCTTTGAAGACCAGAGAGAGAACGAGAGTAGCCTGGTTCTTACACCTGTTCCCTTGTTATTGTTTCTGACACAATGGGAACACACAGGTAATTGCTTTTCTTCAATTGTTTTTTAACAAGATAAGGCTGGAAGCGTACAAGGCCAGTCGATTCGTCAATCCCAGGACCTGTGTGTCTACAGAAAGTGACACGTGGCAGATTGTCACTAAATCAGCTGATGTCAAGGAAAGAGAGAGGGAGCAGATCACATAAGGCAGTATCTGTCCCAGTGTAAATGAACCTGCTAGTGGTTGGTCACCTACAGCTAATAACAACACTGGGCCCAGGAGCAGTTAACACTTAATACTGTTATCTGCAGGGGATCACAGGAGAGACTGCTATAGGGAAACTGCAGGTAATACAATACAGGACCTGCTAACACTATAGCTACCCAACTTCTATTGGAACCTGGGAAATTACAGGAGAGGCAGCTATAGGGGAACACAGGATAAAGAACTGGTCCTAGAGAGCTAACACTATAGGGGAGTTACCTGGGAAAGCACAGGGTCCGCATATGTATATACTGTACTCTACAACATCGACTGCATCCTTATGTAACACATGTATCACTAGCCACTTTAACTATGCCACTTTGTTTACTTTGTCTACACACTCATCTCATATGTATATACTGTACTCGATACCATCTACTGTATGCCGCTCTATACCATCACTCATTCATATCCTTATGTACATGTTCCTTATCCCCTTACACTGTGTATAAGACAGTAGTTTTTTTTGGAATTGTTAGTTAGATTACTTGTTGGTTATCACTGCATTGTCGGAACTAGAAGCACAAGCATTTCGCTACACTCGCATTAACATCTGCTAACCATGTGTATGTGACAAATAAAATTTGATTTGATTTGATTTGAGGGATCAGCACTCACCACACCAGGATTTGCAAGAATATCAAATCAAATTAAAATCTATGTAACGTGCATGTAACACGTCTCAATACACTTTACAAAATAAAAAATGACCATAAAAAAAGAACGGGTCTTTCAACATTACTTGGAGAGAACACAGGACCCAACCAGGTATAACCTCTTACACTGTGTAAACACCTGAGAGTTACATTGACTTGTTTTTTAAAAAAGGCTCTCGCTAACACTGTACAAAGCTGACCAACGGCGGGGGTGGCGACAGTACAGTCTCCTAGAATGTGACTAATACCAGACAGACAGTTGTTTCCTCATTTTACGCGTCTTTATCAATGCGAATACAGCAGAGGAGCGACTGTCATTTGCCTCCAGGTGGCTTCTCTCTGTTACAGAGTGTGGAGTGTAATGTTGTAACATCAGTCAGTGATAATACTGTAGATGCTACTGACAGGCCTGTTGCGTATCCTCCCACTTCTAATAGGAGTCCATGGTGGGGAAGTGAACTAAAGTCTTTGCAGGGGTAGGAGAGAGAGCTTTACTGTACGTCAGGTTTGATACCATTCAAACCAAATGGCCTTTTCAAGCCCATGCAGACGTCTGTGCAGGCCGGAGATTTTAAAAAGGGCCTTTTCTGTGCCGGATTGCCAAATCCCATGTCTGTCGTTTCTGCTCTGGGCCTTCTGTTGCTGAGAACGGTGGCATTAGCAGGTTCCTTACAAATGTAAGTTGTTTATCTCCAAATTGAATATCTACATCCCAGGAGATCCAGTGTGTGTGTGGGCGCCCATGCGTGTGTGTTGCAGGTTGGCATTTGTTGTCATGAATCTTGCCTTGGAGGCAGAACTGAGAGATTTACACTAGATTGGCCAGCTGCAAAGTCAACATTGGCTATATTGTAGAAATTCATTAAAATGTATTAGAGTTAGCAGTGTGGTTTGTATGACTTTTTGGCTGTGCCAGCTAGTGACTACTCTGCAGAGCTGCCTCGAGTATATGAGTCATCCCAATAAATGCCAACCTCTGTGTGTGTGTGTGTGTGTGTGTGTGTGTGTGTGTGTGTGTGTGTGTGTGTGTGTGTGTGTGTGTGTGTGTGTGTGTGTGTGTGTGTGTGTGTGTGTGTGTGTGTGTGTGTGTGTGTGTGTGTGTGTGTGTGTGTGTGTGTGTGTGTGTTCCTGAGTTGATGCGTACTGTATGTGTGTCCAGGTTCATATATACAAGTATCTCTATGCGTGTTTTTGTTTTCAGGCACGTGTGTGGGTTAGCTAGCTAAATGGATTTCTAAATTATGTTAATTAGAGAAGCGGGCCGTCTACTGTCCCAGGGTACTTTGGATTGGGATTAATGAACTATTTTGCTCTGTGTTCTCTCTCTCTCTCTCCTCCCACGCATGTGGAACTCAAACTGCACTGTCATTTCTCAACATAAACTACAAATCATAAATCAAATAAAACATGATTTATCACACGTGCAGAATACAACAGGTACCGTGAAATACAACCTTACCGTGAAATGCTTACTTACAAGACCTTAATCAATAGTGCAGTTCAATAGGAGTTAAGAAAATATTTACCAAATAAGCAAAAGTAAAAAATAATACAAATGAATAACGAGGCTTTATACAGGGGTGGTACCGAGTCAGTGGTGGAGGGGGTGGGGGGGGTGGGGGGGGCAGTCTATGACTTGGGTGACTGGAGTCTCTGACAATTTTATGGGCTTTCCTCTGACATCGCCTATTATATACTGTAGATCCTAGATGGGCCATACGCACTACCCTCTGTAGAGCCTTATGGTAGTAAAAGTGAATATCTAGATGCGAGCAAGACATCTTATTTCTACTCCCTGTCTCATAGAGTGAACATGCATTCTCAGCAGTGTGTCTAACGTTGAGGCAAATCATTTACTTTTGTCTCAACCCCCCCAACAAGGTTATTTCTTTTTTGTTGTTGTTATACTTGTTTTTATTTCTATTTTAATTTTAAATACAGTTTAGTTTCAGTTAGATTTCACACCTGATTTGCTCCTTTGTATTGAGTTGTAGTTATATAAAAATATGATATATGTCATTTCTATGGGATTTAGTTTCAGTTTTAGTGTCGGTGACAGATAGCATGGGTGGGAGGCTAGGAACCATTATTGTTGAAAAGTTTTTTAGATGTTTTTTTTTGGGGATGTCACTTCTTTTAACTGGAGGGCAAGTCATAGGTTAGGGTCAGGTCATGAGTTAGTTTAGGTTTAAATTCTAACATCAATTTCAGTGTAACTTGGATTTAAAAGGAATAGTGCCAAGACTCTCTCTGGCTAATGTTTATACCAATCCGATGCTTTTGAACTGTAGTTGTACATGTAAGAATAATCAAGTTAAATACCAATTACATGTTTTTCAGTTTGCTAGTGATAGCTAGTAATAATGATGCACAAGCTAGGCCTATTTGAAGCATTGCCATCTCCTGGCCGCATTTAACCACTGGCCGCATTTACCCTCCAGGTTCAGTAGCTTAAAAACCACCCCATTGAAAACCCCATTAGATTTTTACCCTAAATTTAGGAAAAAAACTACAACTGAACATAATTCACAATTCATGGAATTGCCTGATATTATGGCTGGACTCATTAATGTAGGCTTCTGTTGCTTCTTTACTGCCTCCTCCACCGCCTTCTCCTCCCCCTCCTCCTCCTCCATCTTCTCCTCATTCTTTCCCATCCTCCTCCTCTTCCTCCTCCTCTTCCTCTCCATAATTATGGACCTCTTAAAAACTTCTTAAGGATGACGCAGAATACAGTCCCCATGCAGGAACATCACTCAGCGGAATTTCAGAGCTCCACCTATAGTTTTTGATAAAACTCAAACTTTCATTAAACTTTCATTAAAATACACATTCAATGTAGTGAATTAAAGCTACACTCGTTGTGAATCTATCCACCAAGTCAGATTTGTAAAATCCTTTTCAGCGAAAGCATGAGAAGCTATTATCTGATAGCATGTACCCCCAAAATACTGCAACGTCACCTAACACGACAGATTTTGCGGTAGCCGGCGCGACCCAAAACGCAGAAATAAAATATAAAACATTCATTACCTTTGACGAGCTTCTTTCTTGGCACTCCTAGATGTCCCATAAACATCACTGTTGGGTCTTTTTTTCCCAATTAAATCGGTCCATATATAGCCTAGATATCGATCTATGAAGACTGTGTAATCAAGGAAAAAACTGAGTTTGATAACGCAACGTCATTTTTTAAAATTAAAAAAGTCGATGATAAACTTTCACAAAACACTTCGAAATACTTTTGTAATGCAACTTTAGGTATTAGTAAACGTTATTAATCTATCAAAATGATCACGGGGCGATGTATATTCAATAGCTCCACGTCCTGATATCGTGTCCAAATATTCCTCAACCAAAACATCCGGTCAGAGACCGGAAAAAATGGGCTGCCTTGTTTCGATTTGACCAAGAAACAAATCCGAGACAAATGACAAGACTGTTGACATCGTGTGGAAGCTGTAGGTATTGCAACCTCGGCCCCATTTAATGTGGTTCACGTTTAACAATCGGTTGAAGTGTCGCATGGATATATTTTCCCATTTTCAGTGATCAGATTTTCCTGCAATTTTCGATGAAACACACGTTCTGTTATAGTCACAGCCGTGATTTAACCAGTTTTATAAATGTCTGAGTGTTTTCTATCCACACATACTCATCATATGCATATACTATATTCCTGGCATGAGTAGCAGGGCGCTGAAATGTTGCGCGATTTTTAACAAAAGGCTGCGAAAATTTGCATGAGCCCTAACAGGTTTTAATTTCCTCCTCACCCTCCATCATTTTCCTGTGTCTCCTCCTCCTCTTCCTCCTCCTTCATTCCCCCCCTCCTCACCTTTATTTTCCTCGTCCTCATCCTCCCCTTCATCAATTCCCCCCCTCCTCCTCTTATCCATCCTCTTACTTTCCATAATTATGGTCCTCTTAATTCATTCTCCTCCTCCTGTTCCCCCTCCCACTCCTCCTCTTCACCCTCTTCCTCCTCTTCCTCCTCCTCCATTCATACCCTTCCCCCTCCTCTTCGTCCCTTTCATTTTCTTCATCCTCCCCCTACTCCTCCCTTCCCCCTTCCTCCTCCTTCGTCTCCTCCTCCCCTTCCCCTCCCCTCCCGCTCCTCTGCAACCCCCCATTCATCCCACTCCCCCTCCTCCTCTTCCCCTTCATTCTTCTCCTCCAGCTCCACTCCTCCACCCTCCCCCTCCTCCTCTTTACTCCTTGTCCCCTTCCACCTTCACCCCTCCCCCTCCTCCTCTTGTCTCCTTGTCCCCTTCTACCTTCACCCCTACCCCTCCACCTCTTGTCTCCTTGTCCCCTTCCACCTTCACCCCTCCCCCTCCTCTTGTCTCCTTGTCCTCTTCCACCTTCACCCCTTCCCCTCCTCCTCTTGTCTCCTTGTCCCCATTCCTCCTTCACCCCTCACCCCTCCTCATCCTCCTCTCCCCCTACTCCTCCTTGCCATCTACTCCTCCCTCCCCCTTCACCCCCCCTTCCTCCTGCACCTCCTCCTTCACGCCCTTCTCCACCTCCTCCTCCCTGCTCATTATAAAAGGTATCAGTACAGGAGGTCTTGGCATCCACACTCCTTAGAAAATTCCTGCTCTGTTATCTGTCCTTTGATCATCGATATAAAGTTATGGAGTTCACCGGGATGCTTCACTGGGCATCATAACTCACATAGACAACCTAACCATATGATTGGTAGCTGTATTGCATCTGCTCAACCTCCAGGCCCAGCAGTTATACAACAGCTTGTATTTTGTCATACAGACATTCGAACGACCACATACTGAGAAAGACGTGAGAAACAGCATTGCTGCTCTTTAAGTTGTGAGCAATCAACATCCATTTCAAGGAACAGTGAAGGCAGCTCAAAATCTGTTGTGCTTCTTTGCTCTTTACTAAACATGTAGAAATAACAGCCTGTGTATCCTTCAATATTCTGCAAACAATATTGTTTTCGGAAAGAGTTGGATATAGAGCCGTGGCTCCCAAACCTTTAAAGCTCATGTGAGCCGCTTAAAGTACTTTCGCCTTTGAAACCCAGGCTTTAGCCATGACTCAGGAATAACTAAAGGCAGCCTACCAACATTCAGGAAACACTGATAGAGATGGAGTTGAATACATAGCTACAGTAAAAAATGACACATTGTCATTTAAACCTATAGTGGGATACAGAGGGAGTAGACATGGAGTCTGCTGGCCCAGAAATAGGAGGGAAACGTGGGAGACATGAGGGAGTTTCTCCATCTCTGACCTTGACCAGACCCAACGACAAAAGAGAGGAAGCTGGGGAAAGGAGGGGCTCCTTTGTTCCTACAAGGCTGATAGCCTAGTAGAGATTGGACTATTGTGGCTGGACTACTATTGTTTTCTACTTTCCCCTCCCTCTAGGATGAATTTATCATCATCAGCGTGGACAGGCTTCTGTTACAGTTTACATTGCCACAAAACAATGCCAATCGCGGCTCAAAATGGTGGAACAGCGCAGAGAAACAGAGCAGATCTGACTGTGCTGTCGTTATAACGCATTCTCTCTCAGGGTTCTAGAATGATGGTTGATAAATGGCACCGGTCAGTGGGTTAATTCACATGACAATCATCATCCCATGATGGCACGGTTCTCATCAGTCTCCACAATCTGACCGTCAATACAAACCAACCAGCCATTGAGACCTAAAGTTGCTCTGTTTTCCATCCAGACTTATTTCCAGACTAATTTCTCTAGCTTTCTTTTTGGACTCCCAACTATTTTAATCCCCAGAAGTAGACCTTGCGGTCAATGCTCCCAGCCACTAATGCTTTAGTTTAGAGGTTCGTGGTGGACAGAGAGACAGCATCACAGACCAGGCTCTCAAGGACACCAGGAAGTTATAAATCAAACCGTGGTGATTGAGGGAGATTGAACAGCTTGGGACTGAACAGCTGTGTGGGACAGCAGCTTTACATACGTATGTAACGGGGATCACTGCTATTCCTCTGTGGCAACAAAACAAACAGACAGAGAGAAACTCCAAGATAAATGAAACAGATCAGATGACGCCCCAAGGACAGGGGCAGATTACGATGGCCCCCCCAGAGGCAACTAAACAACACAGGGAGAACTCTAGGGGGATGGGTTTATTTACCTGACACTTGACCCCTGTGTACACACACGCACGCACAGACGCACACACCAACACACACACACCCTTCCCATATATTAAACCCTTTTCAACAAAAGGAAGTATAGACTCAGTAGCTTTGAAGGTAATTTCACTGTATTATCACTGGAAAGGCAAACTAGTGTTCCAAAAGGGGTTGGTTTGGTTTTGGTTTTTATTATTTAAAAAATAATCACAGTTTTCAGTTTAGAAGGATTTATTTTTTACATTAAATGCACTATGCATTATGTGTGTTGAATGCTCTAATAACACAGAATAAACCAATAAATAAAAGTCCCATGACGGTAGTGACTGCCCATTACTGCTTATCCCTTATTAACCATAATTTATTCACATTCCTTTTATTAAATATTTTATTTGATGACTTTATTATTTCATTCCCCAAGTCATCATCTGATCTCTATAGAGTTGCGGCCTTTTCTGTCTGTTCACTATTTTAGTAGTTCTTCAAAGTAAATAAGGCATACATTTATGACTGCTGAATACCAACTATCAGTCACTTAGATCATGCATTTTCAGGTTGAGTTACCTCGCCAAGCAAATGCTCTCTATCCCTCTCGATAGAGCATTATTCTGTCAGTCTCCACGCAATGGATTGGGAGTTCATCTCCAGTCCCAACAAGCACCACTTCACCACTTTCTCTTTCTCTAATTGGCTGAGTAAACTTTTATTTTATAACCACATGGTGTTTTGGGATCATGACAGGGAATTCCTAGAGGACCGAACAGAAAATCCATTCAACAATCGAGTGGAAATCACATTACAGTGCACCGTCGTTCCATTTAGTCAGGACACAGAGAGGGTGGGTGGTGTTATCGAGCATTGTGCCTCCTCCGTCTCTCCTCCGCGTGAGTTTCTCTAAGCCACTTAGAGGGCTCCTCGTCTTCTTTTTCGCTCACCTTTTCTCTTCTTCCCCTCCCTGGTTTCTTATTGATCTGCGCAACACCACCCAGTTCAGTCCTAGTGTTAACAGTTTCACATGTGATCCTAAATGCATACAGTAGTGGGATTGGCTAATGAGCCATCAAGAATGTTTGTTAATAAGCCCTATAGGATTCAGACTTAAATGGCTAATTATGCCAATAATCTATTGGGCTGATGTCAGAGGGTATTAGTGTGCAACCACGGAGGGCCAAGTAGAAGTCCCCAAACCACTATTATTAGGCAGGGGGGATGTTTGGTGGTCTTCTTTATAGAAAACCTCCAGATAGGGGTACTCTCTACTTTATGTGTAAGGGTTGTGACCTGTTTGGGGTTGTGACCTGTGTGGGGTTGGGACCTGTTTGGGGTTGTGACCTGTGTGGGGTTGGGACCTGTTTGGGGTTGTGACCTGTGTGCGGTTGTGACCTTTTTGGGGCTGTGACCTGTGTGGGGTTGTGACCTGTTTGGGGTTGTGACCTGCTTGGGGTTGTGACCTGTGTGGGGTTGTGACCTGTGTGGGGTTGTGACCGGTGTGGGGTTGTCACCTGTGTGGGGTTGTCACCTGTGTGGGGTTGTGACCTGTGTGGGGTTGTGACCTGTGTGGGATTGTGACCTGTGTGGGGTTGTGACCTGTGTGGGGTTGTGACCTGTGTGGTGTTGTGACCTGTTTGGGTTGTGACCTGTGTGGGGTTGTGACCTGTGTGGGATTGGGACGTGTTTGGGGTTGTGACCTGTGTGGGGTTGTGACCTGAGTGGGGTTGTGACCTGTGTGGGGTTGTGACCTGTTTGGGGTTGTGACCTGTGTGGGGTTGGGACCTGTTTGGGGTTGTGACCTGTGTGGGGTTGTGACCTGTGTGGGGTTGGGACCTGTGTGGGGTTGTGAACTGTGTGGGGTTGTGTCCTGTGTGGGGTTGTGACCTGTGTGGGGTTGTGACCTGTGTTCGGTTGGGACCTGTTTGGGGTTGGGACCTGTTTGGGGTTGTGACCTGTGTGGGGTTGTGACCTGTGTGGGGTTGTGACCTGTGTGGGGTTGTGAACTGTGTGGGGTTGTGTCCTGTGTGGGGTTGTGACCTGTTTGGGGTTGTAACCTGTTTGGGGTTGTGACCTGTTTGGGGTTGTAACCTGTTTGGGGTTGTGACCTGTTTGGGGTTGTGACCTGTTTGGGGTTGTGAACTGTGTGGGGTTGTGTCCTGTGTGGGGTTGTGACCTGTGTGGGGTTGTGACCTGTTTGGGGTTGTAACCTGTTTGGGGTTGTGACCTCTGTGGGGTTGTGACCTGTTTGGGGTTGTGACCTGTTTGGGGTTGTGACCTGTGTGGGGTTGTGACCTGTGTGGGTTGTGACCTGTTTGGGGTTGTGACCTGTGTGGGGTTGTGACCTGTGTGGGGTTGTGACGTGATTGGGGTTGTGACCTGTGTGGGGTTGTGACCTGTGTGGGTTGTGACCTGTGTGGATTGTGACCTGTGTGGGGTTGTGACCTGTTATTGTCCGCTTCCCTTACCTATTCCCCGACTACCTTGAGACAGTTTGTGTGATCTCCGACAGCGGGGGGTCTGGGTCGTCCACTGCGAGAGTCACAGTACTATGTGTCTATGGTATGTGTAGTCAACTAGTAAAATTATTTCTTATTATTATTATTTAGGTTCTGGTCTTCTGAGATACAAAAGGGCATACGACAAACCAGATAACTATACAATTAAAGTAATTCATGTATGTTTCTTTTAATGTGTGCTCGTGTGTCACTGTACCACACTCCATCTCCTTATGGGGTCTCTGTTACAGTGAGAGGGTCCAGAGGAGCAATGTACTCCAACCTGATGAATGGGGACGTTGGGGAGAGCTAGAGGTGTAAAGTATAGCCTTCTAGGAGTCTTCTCTCTAATAGCAGCAGTATCTCAGAGTCTCTGTGATAAGGGTCTCTCAGAATTGATCTTGGCTTGAAGGTCAGTGAGAGAATTATAAAAATGTAGGAGAAGATAACGTTTCTCTCCGTGATGCTCACAAAGTGCTCAAACACAAACCACACTGCTCAGTCACACAACTTACCTTGTTCTGTTCTCTAAGGCCCTGTGAGTGGTAGGGTACTGTAGTTACCCTAAGTGGTGTTTAGGATGTTTAGGATTAAGATGCGTGAAGGAGGAACAGGAGGAACGGTCCCTGTGCTGATTACAGATAGAGGGACGGGAAAACCTGCCTTGCTCTGATTATCGGACAGATGGTGGGACACTGTACACAACCTGGAGGAGAGAAGAGGGGAGGGGGGGGACAAAAAAAGAGAGCCAATGAGAGGTAGATGTATGGAGAGTGAGAGAGAGATGAGAGATTGGGATGGAGGGATGCGGAGAAAGAGGTAAGGTAAGAGAGCTGGTTGGAGAGAGATGAGAGATTGGGATGGAGGGATGCGGAGAAAGAGTTAAGGTAAGAGAGCTGGTTGGAGAGAGGGAGAGCTAGACAGAGAGAGACAAAGAGCACACGTGAGAGATAATGTACAACACAGTGGAAAGAGAGAGAGAGGCCAAAGCCTTCACGTCAGTGAACACAAAAGCTGCTAAAACATAGAATGGCAGGAGGACGTACAAGTAAGAAAGAGCGAGAGAGCGGCGAGAGAAAGCAAGTAAGAGAGAGACAACTTGCTTGTTAACCATGTGGTAATCATATTCACAAGTTGGGTTTTTGCGGACATGGCAGAGTCAGCAGAGTTCCGTGTCCTCATATCCTCAACAGAACAGAGAGTGAGAAAACAGAAATGTTTCACTGGGGAACAGCAGCACATTGAACACATGAGTGCCCCCTAGCTGCTGGTGGATAGAACAACTAGACAAGTCAAAGATCAAATGAATGATGAAAGGACATAGGAAAACTGAGAGGAATTCAGATGAATTCAGTTCACTTTTTATCCATTAGTTCTGAAAGTAGCACTCGAGAGCCAAAAAGGGTAGCCAAAAAATGCGTACTCCATCATATATCTGCAGATATGTGCAGTACGTCATTGCTTTCTCGCACTCTCTGCTGTGTCACTGAGCCATTGCGCCCACCCTGCAACCTCATTGGATAATGCTGGGCAGGGCCGGCCTTCTTCTTCCACTCTGAAACTCGTCAATGTGCTAGTTACTCATCAATATGCTAGAAGTCACACAGATGGCGAGGGGATGAAGCGCGTTAGTTGGAACTCGAAATGTTAGGGGACTGGCCCATGTGGGCCAAGCTTGCAGTACTCAAAATGGAGCCGCACAACTTCTCTTTCAAACTAGGGATTTTGTGGTTTATTGAGCTAAAACAGCAATTCTGCTTATAGATTATGCATGTATGAACTACACATTGACACATCCAGCCCAAAGTGGGAGGTTTCAAAAAAGACTTACTTAGTCGCCAAAGTTCCTGGAAAGTCTCTTTAATCCAGGAATACTATGATTCTTGATCAAAGAGCAAATGTCCCCATCCAGGAATTGAATGGGTTGTCATTGCACCACACCACCCCCACCTCGATAAGCTACATCTGTCACACCCTGATCTGTTTTCACCTGTCCTTGTGCTTGTCCCCCCCCCCCTCCCAGTTGACGCCCATCTTCCCCATTTATACTCTGGGTATTTATACCTGTGTTTTCTGTCTGTCTGTGCCTGCCTGCCGTCCTGTAACTTTGCTCCTACTCTGGATTACTGACCCCTGCCTGCCGTGACCTGTCAGCTGCCTGCCCCTGTTGTTACAATAAACATTGCTACTTCACACAGTCTGCACTTGGGTCTTACCTTGATCCGTGAGAACAGCAAGTCACTATGCCAAATAACGCAAACCAGAACTGGGTTACCTTCAGATGAGTCACGTGACACTTGTGGGAAAAACGGAGCATGCCATCGTGTTCATGAGAATCTCATCTTTCGATAGAATGGTCATGTCAGTTTGTCGGACAAACCATTCGGACGCTACAGAAGTTTTCTTGAGAAGATCAATTTCGGGATTTGTCTTACGGTCTGACAAACACAGCTGCAGCTTAGCCACCTTCTACTGCAGACGCGGAAAGTCGATATGGGCGGATATAGTGGATTGAGACGCGGATATAGTGGATTGAGACACAGCCCATGCAAAAAAAACAGATATCTCTAGGTTAACCTTTTTGGGATAGGGGGAAGCATTTTCACTTTTGGATGAATAGCGTGCCCAGAGTGAACTGCCTCCTACTCTGTCCCAGATGCTAATATATGCATACTATTATTAGTATTGGGTATAAAACACAAGTTTCTAAAACTGTTTGAATGATGTCTGTGAGTATAACAGACCTCATATGGCAGGCAAAAACCTGAGGAAAAAATCCAACCAGGAAGTGGGAAATCTGAGGTTTGTAGTTTTTCAACTACAGGGTGATATTAGTTATGTTTCACTTCCCAAGGCTTCCACTAGATGTCAACAGTATTTAGAACTGAGGATTCTACTCTAAGGGAGGGGTTCATAAGGGCTCTTTGAGTTAGCGGTCTGGCTATATGCAACAGCCTCGGTCTGGCGCGCTCACATGAAAGGAAGCTATGTTTCACTTCATTTGTACAGACAAAGGAATTGTCCGGTTGGAACATTAATGACGTTTTATGTTAAAAACATCCTAAAGATTGATTCCATACTTAGTTTGGCATGTTTCTACGGGCTGTAACGGAAAATGTTGAACTTTTCGTCCGACGTTCGGCACGACCTGAACACACTTTTGGATTTGTTTACCAAACGCCCTACCAAAAGAAGATATTTGGATATAACTGATGGACATTATCGGACAAATCAAAACATTTATGGTGGAACTGGGATTCCTGGGAGTGCATTCTGATGAAGATCATCAAAGGTAAGTGAATATTTTAAAATGCTATTTCTGAGTAATGTTGACTACCCAATATGGCGGTTATCTTTTTGGCTGCTTTGTTGTCTAAAGGCTGTATTAAGATTATTGCATGGTTTGCTTTCTCCGTAAAGTTTTTTTTTAAATGTGACACAGCAGTTGCGTTAAGGAGAAGTTTATCTAAAGTTCCATCTATAATAGTCGTATCTTCATCAATGTTTATTATGAGCATTTCTGTAAATTGATGTGACTCTCTGCAATATCACCGCATGTTTTAAAACTACTGAACGTAAAGCGCCAATGTAAACTCAGATTTTTTTATATAAATATGAACTTTATCAAACAAAACATACATGTATTGTGTAACATGAAGTCCTATGAGTGTCATCTGATTACGATCATCAAAGGTTAGGGATTCACTTTATCTCCATTTCTGCTTTTTGTGACTTCTCTCTTTGGCTGGAAAAAAATGGCTGTGTGTTTCTTTGACTTGGTGGTAACCTAACAATCGTTAGTGGTGCTTTCGATGTATAATAATTTTTGAAATCAGACACTGTGGCTGAATTTTATCTTTAAAATGGTGTAAAATACTTGTATGCTTGAGGAATTTTAATTATGAGATTTTTGTTGTTTTGAATTTGGCGCCCTGCACTTTCACTGGCTGTTGGGGGGGGGGTTAAGTTAAACTGACAGATTTAGATGGGGATTTAAAAAAAATCTTCCGTGGATTGAAACGCTGGTCCAAAATATACACTTAAGGATTCGTCTACCTAAGGCACAGTGTATTGGTACGGGAGGTTTGCACTCTGCGTACTGTCCTGAACTACAGCGGAGCAACCACAGCGATTATGGAAGCTGAATACAATGACAGGCCCCACCAATATGAATTATGCAATACTCAGGCGGCTTACAATGCCTTACAATTACAGCCTGAGCCTGGGAGAAGTATGCAGTATTTTTTACATGGGTGGCTCAGCACTTAAATCCTCAGTCCAGATTGCTTTTCACAGCTTTGTGAAGCCCTCCCAAATTGAATGTGGATATCTTGCAGATGTTCATTATGAAAAGGCATTAGAGAGCCAGCTGATTTCTGGTGCCTGTCTCTTTGTTTTACATAAACCCTTCAAAACCGTCTCACGCTTGTTCTGAAAGATTCATAGCTGACGCTTTCGGGTCGTGACGTACACCTCAGTGTGTCATTCTGGAAGAGAGAGCCGGACAGACAGACATGAAGACTGGTTCTAGAGTGGTGTATGCTTATCATCTGCCTTGGATGTTCACATGCTCCTTAACTCCACTGTTTGCTCAATTACTGTACCATGGACTTGGAAATACCCTATTAAATAGCCGATGTTCCATCCAATCGGCGACAGATTTTCATGCGAATATTCTGAGAATCCGTATTAAAAAAATACGTTTAATGTGTTTCCATCACATTTTCAACTCTACCGATTTTATTTTTATCACAAAAACTGTTGCGTTAAGTAGCAAATGTGCCTACTCTGGTATTGGCGTGTGCACTCTAGCCAACAGCTTGCAGATACATTGTGGGTAAACTGTGTGGGTACAGTCTACATCAGGGGTGTCAAAGTCAAATGGACGGAGGGCCAAATAAAAAATTTAGCTACAAGCCGAGGGCCGGACTGTTCGAATGTTCATTGAAAAAGTTTTAAATGACGCATATAGTCTAGTGAACCTAATTGAACCTACTGAAAACCTAACAAATATATTCCAATATGATCAGATAATTAAAGCAATATTTTCTTATGGCTCTGTCAGTAATCTTTAATTTTCAACAGACACAAAAGACAAATTTCCTTTATACAAAAATCCCCATAACATGAACATTAAATGAAAGAAACCGGTATTCAAGGCACCATCAGTAGCCTATATTTTCTATTTTAGCAAAAGTGGGCTAAATTTACTTCAAAGAAAAAAACAATAATAGCAATTTTCTATCATCCACTCAACTGAAATATTTTTAAAATATAATTGGATCGTAATGTCACACAGAAAAGCCATTTCACACAGAAACATTTCGTCTCGGAGTTGTGTTGTGTCTTTCCCTTTGCTGTCCAAGAACAGACAAATCTCCTCACGAAGCTCGAAACATCTTTGAAGCACCTTTCCCTGGCTTAGCCATCGCACCTCTGTGTGATAAGGCAAATCACCATGCTCCGTTTCTAACTCCGTCAGAAATGCCTTGAACTGGCGGTGATTCAAACCTTTGGCTCTGATAAAGTTAACTGTGCGCGTGATGATGCTCATTACATGCTCCATTTTCAAGGCTTTACCGCACAACGCTTCCTGGTGTATGATACAATGATAAGCTGTCAGCTCACCTGTCGCGTTTTCCTCTTGCATCTTTTCCCGTATCTTCTCCACCAGTCCGCTCCTGTGTCCACACATCGCAGGTGCTCCGTCGGTTGTCAAACCCACGAGTTTTTCCCAAGGCAGCTCCATCTCATTTACACATCTTGACACCTCTTCATACAAATCATGCCCCGTAGTTGTGCCATGCATAGGACGTAAAGCCAAAAACTCCTCTGTCACGCTTAGGCTGGAGTCCACTCCGCGGATGAAAATTGACAACTGGGCAATGTCACAAATGTCGGTGCTCTCATCCACAGCCAAGGAATATGCAATGAAATCTTTTCCCTTTTTCACAAGCTGCTCTTTTAGATTGATGGACAACTGGTCTACTCTCTTGGCAATGGTGTTTCTGCTCAGACTCACATTTAAAAAGAGTTGCCTTTTTTCTGGGCAAACTTCGTCACAAACTTTAATCATGCAGTTTTTGATGAAATCCCCCTCCGTAAATGGCCGGGCTGATTTAGCGATCTCTTCTGCCAAAATAAAACTGGCCTTGACAGCAGCCTGGCCTTGTGATTTGGCTTTTTTGAACAGAGCCTGTCGAGATTTGAGGCCTCGTTTTAATTCCTCTGCCTTTTGTAGCCTTTGTTCCATGTCCATATTCTTGTTTTTGTCCGCGTGTTTCGTTTCATAATGTCGTCTCAGATTATACTCTTTCAGTACCGCCACACTTTCTCCACACAGAAGACACACAGGTTTTCCAGCTACCTCCGTGAACAAATACTCCGACTCCCACCTTGTTTGAAACCCCCGGTTCTCAGTGTCCACCTTCCGTTTTGCCATTTTTGATGGGTATCTGAAAGTTAATTTTACTGTGATGCTGACAACTGCTGTGCCAATAAATATTGAAATGAAGCAGCCTACTGCTCGGTGCGTCACCGTTGCATTGTGGGAAATGTAGTATTGGTGCGTGTAAAAGATCTGCGGGCTGCCGGCTTGCTGCGGTCTGCGGGCCGGTTCTAATAATAAATCAAGATCATCCCAGGGGCCTTAAAAAACCTTCTCGCGGGCCGGATGTGGCCCGCGGGCCTTGACTCTGACATATGTGGTCTACATGATGAGATTATTATGGATAATGTGAGAATATGTTTTTTTTTTGTCAAACGGCAGTGAAGCGTCGATCATCACGTCATCAGAATAAGACCCTCGATATTTATTGGAAAGGAGCGTCAAGATCACGGTGCACTTTCACCGCCCTGTGAAGTAAATCATGACTTACAGTATTTCCTCCGTTGCCTAATAAATTGCGTGGTTTCCCAAGTCGTAGTGGGAGGACCACACACCATATCCAAGTTGACCTTTTATGTGTTTGGGCGTACCTGCTCATCCATATGATTTTGTATTGGCCTCAACCATACAACAGAGTCCTCTCAGGCCTAAAAATAAAGCATGTCCAAATGTGCATGGATCCTCCAGTCCAGCTCTATATATGGTTCCAATTTTCACAGCCTAAGCTTTTTGGAATCAATTATTACTACCTTTTACAGCTCGGTTTCTGTTCTCTCTCATCTCTACATCTTTCCAACCTTAACACAACAAACACTTTCAAACTGCTCCCTGACCCTCAGCTGGTATTTCCTAAAACCTCGTTCCACTCCAAGCGCTCCTGATGGACTGAGTTAAACTAGGCATAATGTTGTTCTCACTGGAACCTTACTAATATAACATTCATGTCCGTGATATTCTTAGGGCTCTCAACATTCTGGTTGTTCTCATGATATTCTTGCTTTTATTGCTCAAAGGACCCTGATTCTGGAACTGGAACTGGTGAAATTGTCCAGATACAATAGTAATGATACAATAGTAATATATAATATATACCATTTAGCAGACGCTTTTATCCAAAGCAACTTTATGTATGTGCATACATATAATTTATACATATAATTGAAGGGAAAATGATGTTCACTGTATGCTGTTCCCATCCCAAAGTGGTGAAACGAAACCCCACTGCAATACCAAGACTATGATGGTGAGACCTGTTGGAGAGAGAACCCATATGCTGTTGTCTAGTTGATAGGTATTCGACCGGGCTGTTCCCCGGACTCCACGTGTAGGGATTTGTACAATGCTCAACAAGGCTATTGAACTTGACATTGGTGTCTGTCTTTATTCCTTTATCCAACATATCATACTGAAACATGGTATCAGAAGTGGCTCGGAAACCACAAGTTTGTTATTTTTGTAGCTAAGTACAGTATAGGCGCAGTTACGTTCCATATGCGAACACATGCAGTTTCCTACTCACAACACTGATCAACTCGTTGTTAGCTGGCTAGCTAGCATCACTACCTACCTCGATGACTGAAGGCAAAGAAATCTCCTATTCCATTGCTATGGCAGCGAACATTCCACCACCAAATCCCATGGTTCTCACAGGGGACTGGAATACTAATTGGGACAACTTCAGGGATGAATTCGAGGACTATACACTGGCGACAGGTCTACATGAGAAACCCAACAAGGTACAAGCGGCAACTCTGAGGAATTTCATGGGCAGCGAATGCAGGCATATCTACTGGCACAATCTCACCCTCACAGCACGACAACAGTGTGATGCAAAGGCTCTATTGGATGCATTGGAGAATTACTTAAAACCCGCCAGAAACGTAATTTACGAGCGGTTCGTTTTCGGAAGCTGCAAACAGGAAGAGGGTGAGTCAGTACACAACTTTGTAACCCGTTTGAGAAAAAAATCCGCCACTTGTGAATATGGGGGATTGAAAGATTAATTGATTTGTGACAAAATAGTACTGGGAATTGCAAATGAGGACACGCGCCGGCGTCTACTGAGAGAGAGAGGCTTAACATTAGTAACTGCCATCGAAATGTGCCGCACTGCTGAAGTCACTGACATGAGAAAGAGAGCAATGGAAATCGAAACCCCACGCTCCGACGTTGATACTGTTCACGCTGTTGCTAGGCAGACATTCAGACAAAACCAATCGAGGCAGAGTAATTCACCACAAACGGTGAACACAGAGAGCCCCATAGCATGTAAATACTGTGTGAATACACACTCATGTGGCAAAGAGCACTGCCTAAGGAAAACCATGCAGAGCTTGTGGAAGTAACAATCACTTTGCAAAGGTGTGTCTCAAAAGCACAAAAAGGTTGAGTGAGGGCAAGATTCACTGTCTTGATGATGTCACTCAATGTTTAGAGTTGAACAGTGAAAGTGACATTTACATGCATGAATCCATTGGAGCTGAACACTCAAGAGGGAAGAAATGGTTTGTGACACTACGATTACACAACAAGCAACAACAATGTCAACTGGATTCCGGTGCTTCATGCAACGTAATGAACTACAAAGACAAAATCAATCTGGCACCTGACACACATCTATTGCCCAGCGATACTAGACTAAATCTGTACTCAGGAGAGCTAATGAGCTCTATGGGTACCTTTGAGACCGAATGTGTTATTCAGGGACGCAAACACAAGCTGGAGTTTGAGATTGTGAAAACCAGTCAACATCCTCTCCTCTCAGGCTCTACATGCGAACGCCTGGGAATGATGCAGGTCACTGTACCAAATGACATTGTGGAGCATGTCCAGCATGGACCCCTGTCCAAAGAACTCAGCAGATATGACAAAGTATTCAACATGCCCGTTGAATCAGTGCCTGGGGAGGTACACTTTGAAGTGGATGAGAGCATCACTGCAGTCCAGTGTGCTCCTCGCATTGCAATGAAAGTGGCTGTGAAAGCCCAGCTGGACAAGTATGAGGCCGATGGCCATATGACATCTGTGACTGAACCAACTGACTAGATCAGCAATATGGTCATAGTGAAAAAAACAGAGAAGCTGAGGGTCTGCATCGACCCAAAGCATCTGAACCAAGCACTGAAACGATCCCACTAGATCATGCCGACACTAGAGGATGTCCTCTATAAGCTTCCCAAGGCCAGGATTTTCACCTTGGTGGATGCCCGAGATGCATTCCTTCAATGCCAGCCGGACGAAGAAAGCAGCTTCATGACTACCTTCTGGACCCCCTGGGGTCGGAAACGCTGGCTCAAGCTCCTATTTGGTGTCTCAGTGGCGCCTGAGGTATGCCAACGCAAGCAGCACGAGTTACTGGCTGGGCTCAAGGGCATTGAACCCATTGCCGGTGATGTCCTGATCGTAGGCTGTGGTGACACAGACGAAGAAGCAGAACGCGATCACGATGTGAAGCTCCTGGCACTGATGGTGCGCTGCCGATCAGTTAAGCTTCGTCTTGGCCTGAAGAAGCTGCAGTTCAAGGTGAAAGACGTCCACTTCCATGGCCACATTCTCTCAGCAAAAGGCCTGAAGCCGTACCCAGACAAGGTCCGAGCGATCCTCGACATGCCAAACCTGTCTGATGCAAAAGGAGTGTCTCATCGGTTTTGCAAACTATCTTGCAAAGTTCATGCCACACCTATCAGCTGTCTGTGAGCCTCTGCTCCAGTTTCTGGACAAAGACACACCATGGCACTGGCTACCCATGCATGAGGCTGTAGTGCAGGAGATAAAATCTCTGGCTTCATCCATGCCAGTGTTGCGCTACTACGACATCACGAAGCCTGTCACAATCCAGAGCGACTCCAGCCAAAGGGGACTTGGATGCTGCCTTATGGAGGAAGGCCAGCCCTTTGCGTTTGCCTCGAGAGCGCTCATCCCCACCGAACAAAACTATGCGCAAATTGAGAATGAGGGCCTCAGCATTGTCTTCACCTGCCAGCGTTGAGAGCTGGTCTCCACTGAAACTGACCACAAACCACTCATTGCCACATTCAGTAAACCTCTCCTCAACGCGCCCAAGAGGCTTCAAAGCATGCTTCAAAGCATGCTCCTGACTCTGCAAAACTAAAGGTCATTTACAAGCCAGGACCAGAGATTTACATCAGCGACACACTGAGCAGGGCAACAGCACAGTCTGTCAGCAGCAGGCCATCTGTTCACTACAGCAGGAACAACAAGATGTTCAACAGATCAATCAGGCAGACTACTTAAACGTAACAGATCACCACCTAGCCCATATCAGGCAACACACTGACAAGGACGAACAGCTACAGTCACTGAAGTCCATGGCTCTCGCAGGTTGGCCATACCCGAAAGAGGAGACACCTTTCAAAGTTAGAGAATACTGGACCTTTCGAGATGAGATCAGTGTGCAAAATGGCGTCTTGTTCAGAGGTCAGAAGGTCATTATTCCCAATCACTACGTCCAGAGATGCTTAGCCGCATACACTCTAGTCACGTTGGAGGTGATGCATGCTACCGCCAGGCTCGTGATACATTATACTGGTCAAACATGCAAGGAGAAATTAAAGACTTTGTCAGCAACTGTACCACATGCAACGAGTACGCTCATGAACAGCAAAAGGAAACCATGATGTCACAAGAACTGCCCAGAAGGGCCTGGCAAATCGTCAGCATGCACTTATTCAGCCACAGACAAAAGGACTATCTTCTCATCGTTGATCACTACTCTGACTTTTGGGAAATTGAACTGCTCCCTGACTTGTCTGCAGCGACGGTCATAAAGCGCTGCAAGGCGCAGTTTGCAAGGCAAGGTCAGACTGACAAGGTAATCAAGGACAATGGCCCACAATTCACTACACAGTTCAAGTGTTTCGCCTCAGAATGGGAGTTTGACCATGTGACCTCCTCTCCAAGACACACAAAAGCAAACAGCAAGGCAGAATCAGCTGTCAAGATAGCAAAAAACCTGTTAAGCAGAGCCTTGCGCGACAGCAATGAACCATGGAAAGCGATCTTACAGAGGAGGAATACACCAACCGAAAACATGGACAGCAGCCCAGCACAACGCCTTCTGTCCAGACGTCTGAAGACTACCATCTCCGTAGCTAACAAGCTACTTGAGCCCTGCGTCATGGTTGACATCACGGACAAACTGCGTCACAGAAAACAGCTCGCTAAGTGCTTCTAAGACCGGAATGCTCAAGACCTACCAGAGCTGGAGGTGGGTGAAACGATAAGGATGAAACCGCTGCCGGGAGACCACACAAGACTTTGAAGGCTGGGCACATGCCTACGGAGAGTTGCACCATGTTGTTACCTGGTGGATGTTGGTGGCTCCCCCTATCGTCGCAATCGGGTGCATCTGAGCGTAGCAGAGCAGACAAACCAGAACACGCCATACACTCACCTAGATGAGCTGGATCACAGTCCAGGCCTAAGAGTAAGGGGCGCAGAATTGAGACATGAGCCAACTGAAGGTGAGGCCAAGCTCTCCAGCTCGTGGCCCTAATCCTACCCCTGTCAGAGCCAATACTTACTCACAAGTGGGTCGGCTGTGCAAGCCACCGGACAGGCTTACTCTGTAAGCAAGAGACTGTGTTAACTTGTCCTCTGTTAATAAAAAAAGGAAGATGACAACTGAAGTAAAAAGAAAATGTAATGCTTTTTCAATTGTTATGACTTGACTGTTAAGAACTTAATGTTATGCTGTTATGTTTGCACTTTCTATTGAAAAGGATGATGTTACGGAGTCTAGTTGATAGGTTTTCGACTAGCCGGACTGTTCCCCGGACTCCACCTGTACGGATTTGTACAATGCACAACAAGGTTATTGAAGTTGACATTGGTGTCTGTCCTTTATCCAACATATCATACTGAAACACATACCTTAGCCCATGTCATGAAAACTAAAACCCCAAACCATTTACAGATCCTTGCTTACTCACATTTCCCCCTCATTAGTGTGTTTGGGAGTAAATACATAACTGAATGATATACAGGTAACTGACAAAATAAAGGAAACACCAACATTAAGGTTTTTCAATCACGTTGGTGCAAATTTCACAAGTATGTGGTACATTTTCACAACTCTAAGCACAAAATCTAAACAGATCATCAAAACTCTAAGCAGATTTTCAATTGGCTGAGTACAACAAACACCTGGTCGTCAAACAACTCATTCCAAAATCATGGGCATTAATATGGAGTTGGTCCCCCCTTTGCTGCTATATCAGCCTCCACTCTTCTGGGAAGGCTTAATAACACTAGATGTTGGAGCTTTGCTGCGGGGACTTGTTTCCATTCAGCCACAAGAGCATTAGTTTCCACTGCTCCAGATTCCAATGGCGGCGAGCTTTACACCACTCCAGCCAACTCTTGGCATTGTGCATGGTGATCTTAAATCAAATCAAATGCATTTATATAGCCCTTCTTACATAAGTTTATATATCAAAGTGCTGTACAGAAACCCAGCCTAAAACCCCAAACAGGAAGCAATGCAGGTGTAGAAGCACGGTGGCTAGGAAAAACTCCCATAGTAATGCCAAACCCTAGGAAGAAACCCAGAAAGGAATCAGGCTATGAGGGGCGGCCAGTACTCTTCTGGCGGTGCCGGGTGGAGAATATAACAGAACATGGCCAAGATGTTCAAATGTTCATAAATGACCAGCATGGTCAAATAATAGTAATCACAGTGAACAGGTCTGTCATGTTTTGTCATTGATTATCATGTCTTGTCCCTGTGCTTCCCCTTCTATTCGTTTCCCTCTGCTGGTCTTATTAGGTTCTTTCCCTCTTTCTATCCCTCTCTCTCCCCCTCCCTCTCTCACTCTCTCGCTCTCTCTTCTCTCTATCGTTCCGTTCCTGCTCCCAGCTGTTCCTATTCCCCTAATCAATCATTTAGTCTTCCCACACCTGTTCCCGATCCTTTTCCCTGATTAGAGTCCCTATTTCTCTCCTTGTTTTCCGTTCCTGCCCTGTCGGATCCTTGTCTATAATTCACCGTGCTGTGTCTATGTATTGCCCTGTCGTGTCGTGTTTCCCTCAGATGCTGCGTGGTGAGCAGGTGTCTGAGTCTGCTAGGTTCAAGTGCCTTCCCGAGGCAACCTGCAGTTCTTGATCAAGTCTCCAGTCTGTTCTCGTCTTTACGAGTAGTATTATGCCTTTTTTTTTGTAAAGTATCTTTACTGGATTAAAAACTCTGTTTTCGCCAAGTCGCTTTTGGGTCCTCATTCACCTGCATAACAGGTCAGGGTTCCATAGCCGCAGACAGAACAGTTGAAACTGGAGCAGCAGCACGGCCAGGTGGACTGGGGACAACAAGGAGTCATCATGCCAGGTAGTCCTGAGGCATGGTCCTAGGGCTCAGGTCCCCCGAGAGAGAGAATTAGGGAGAACATACTTACATTCACACAGGACACCGGATGAGACAGGAGAAATACTCCAGATATAACAGACTGACCCTCGCCCCCCGACAGACAAATTACTGCAGCATAAATACTGGAGGCTGAGACAGGAGGGGTCAGGAGACACTGTGGTCCCATCCAATGATACCCCAGGACAGGGCCAAACAGGCAGGATGTAACCCCACCCATTTTGCCAAAGCACAGCCCCCACACCACTAGAGGAATATCTTCAACCACCAACTTACCTTCCTGAGACAAGGCCGAGTATAGCCCACAAAGATCTTCGCCACGGCACAACCCAAGGGAGGGGGGGGGGCACCAACCCAGACAGGAAGACCACGTCAGTGACTCAACCCACTCAAGTGACGCACCCCTCGTAGGTCCGGCATGGAAGACCACCAGTAAGCCAGTGACTCAGCCCACAAAGATCTTCACCACGGCACAACCCAAGGGGGGGCGCAAACCCAGACAGGAAGACCACGTCAGTGACTCAACCCACTCAAGTGACACACCCCTCCTAGGTCCGGCATGGAAGACCACAAGTAAGCCAGTGACTCAGCCCCTGTAATAGGGTTAGGCAGAGAATCCCAGTGGAAAGAGGGGAACCGGGCCAGGCAGAGACAGCAAGGGCGGTTCGTTGCTCCAGTACCTTTCCATTCACCTTCACACTCCTGGGCCAGACTACACTCAATCGTAGGACCTACTGAAGAGATGAGCCTTCAATAAAGACTTAAAGGTTGAGACCGAGTCTGCTTCTCTCACATCTTAGGCTTATGTGAGGCTGCTCAGCCATGGAAAACCATTTCATGAAGCTCCCGATAAAGAGTTCTTCTGCTGACGTTACTTCCAGAGGCAGTTTGGAACTCTGTAGTCAATGTTGCAACCGAAGGCTGACGATATTTACGTGCTATGCGTTTCAGCACTCGGCGGGCCTGTTCTGTGTGCTTGCATGGCCTTCCACTTCACGGCTGAACCGTTGTTGCTCCTCGATGTTTCCACTACACAATAACAGCACTTAGACTTGACCAAGGTAGCTATAGCATGCCAGACATTTGACAAACTGGCTTGTTGGAACAATAGTGCTATATACATGGGGTAACGGTACGGAGTCAATGTGCAGGGGCACCGGTTAGTCACGGTAATTGAGGTAATATGTACATATAGGTAGAGTTAAAGTGACTATGCATAGACAATAACAGAGATTGCAGCAGCGTAAAAGAGGGGTCTGGGTAGCCCTTTGATTAGCTGTTCATGAGTCTTATGGCTTGGGGGTATAGACTGTTAAGAAGTCTTTTGGACCTGGATTTGGCGCTCTGGTACCGCTTGCCGTGAGGTAGCAGAGAGAGCAGTCTATGACTTGGGTGGCTGGAGGCTTTGAGAAATTTTAGGGCCGTCCTCTGACACCGCCTGGTATAGAGGTCCTGGATGGCAGAAAGCTTGGCCCCAGTGATGTACTGGGTCGTACGCACTACCCTTTGTAGTGTTTTGCGGTCAGAGGCCGAGCAGTTGCCATAACATGCTATAGACATGCTATAGACATGAGTGCTACTGGTCGGTAGTCATTTGGGCAGGTTACCTTAGTGTTTTTGGTGTACTTGGGCACTATGGTGGTCTGCTTGAAACATGTTGGTTTTACAGACTCAGTCAGGGACAGGTTTAAATGTCAGTGAAGACACTTGCCAGTTGGTCAGCGTATGCATGGAGTACACGTCTTGACAGCCTTGTGAATGTTGACTTGTTTAACTTCTCTAGGGAAGGGTTGCAGCATTGATAATTTTGGATGAAAAGCGTGCCCAAATTAAACTGCTTGCTACTCAGCCATAAAAACTAGAATATGCATATAATTAGTAGATTTGGATAGGTCCAAGAGGTTTCTTAAAGGTCTTACTCACATCGGCTATGCAGACCGTGATCATACAGTCGTCCGGAAAAGCTGATGCTCTTATGTATGTTTCAGTGTTACTTGCCTCGAAGCGAGCATAGAAGTAGTTTAGTTCGACTGGTAGGCTCGTGTCACTGGGCAGCTCGCGGCTGTGCTTCCTTTTGTAGTCTGTAATAGTTTGCAAGCCCTGCCACATCCTCAGAGCCGATGTAGTACGATTAAATCTTAGTCCTGTATTGATGCTTTGCCTGTTTGATGGTTCGTCAGAGGGCATAGCAGGGTTTCTTATAAGCTTCCGGTTTAGAGTCCCACTCCTTGAAAGCGGCAGCTCTAGCCTTTAGCTCAGTGCAGATGTTGCCTGTAATCCATAGCTTCTGGTTGGGGTATGTACTGTGGGGACGACGTCCTCAATGCACTTATTGATGAAACCAGTGACTGGTGTGGTGTACTCCTCAATGCCATCGGAATAACCCCCGGAACATATTCCAGTCTGTGCTAGCAAAACAGTCCTGTAGCTTAGCATCTTCTTCATCTGACCGTTCTTATTGAGCGAGTCACTGGTGCTCCCTGCTTTAGTTTTTGCCTTTAGGCAGGAATCAGGAGGATCTAATTATGGTCAGATTTGCCAAATGGAGGGCGAGGGAGAGCTTTGTACGCGTGTTTGGAGTAAAGATGGTGTTGAGACTTTTTCCGTCTGGTTACATATTTAACATGCTTGTAGAAATTAGGTCAAACGGATTTAAGTTTCCCTGCATTAAAGTCCCCAGCCACTAGGAGCACCGCTTCTGGATGAGCGTGTTCCTGTTTGCTTATGGCCATATACAGCTCATTGAGTGCGGTCTTAGTGCCAGCATCGGTTGGTGGTGGCAAATAGACAGCTACGAAGAATACAGATTAAAACTCTCTAGGTAGATATTGATATGAGATACTCTACCTCAGGCAAGCAAAACCTTGAGACTTCCTTAGATATCGTCGACCAGCTGTTGTTTACTAAATATACATAGACTGCCACCCCTTGTCTTACCAGAGGCCGCTGTTCTATCCTGCAGAAAAAGCTTCAAACCCACCAGCTGTATGTTATTCATATCGTCGTTCAGCCAAGACTCTGTGAAACATAAGATATTACAATTTTTTATGTCCCGTTGGTAGGATATGCGTGTTTGTCTGTTTCATTATCCGATGGTTGTATGTTGGCTAATAGGACTGATGGTAAAGGCAGATTACCCACTCATCGATCCTTACAAGGCACCCTGATTTTCGTCCCCATTATCTCCATCTCTTTCTCCTGCGAATGACAGGGATGAGGGCCTTGTCGGGCGTCTGAATAAATCCATCCCGTCCGACTCGCTAAAGAAAAAGTATTCCTCCAGTACGGGGTGAGTAATCGCTCTCCTGATATCTAAAATCTCTTTTCAGTCATTAAACACTGTAGCAGAAAGATTATGTACAAAATAAGTTACAAATAATAATCACACACACAAACAGATATTTCTCAACATACTCACAACCTCCAATTGGAAACAAACTATTTAACAAAAATATTGCATGTCAAGTTATATTTAAATATTGTTTGGAAAATTATATTTACCATCTACTATTCTATTCAAAATGACTAAATGCGGACCTTATCATTCATTAGCTGATGTATTGGGGCATCTGGAAGTAATATTTCAGCACACCATGTTCCCCAGTTTCTGCAGGGAAGAGAGAGCGATGTGAAAAATGCTATGTTCTGATTGCAGTGACCGTACATGGGAGAGAACTTGCAGAGAGACTGTCCTCGGAGGCTGCTGTGTGTGTGTGTGTGTGTGTGTGGGGGGGGGGCGGTGGTCTTGTATTACTATCCTTGTGGGTAACGGAAATCCCCCAAAGTTTCCACAAGGATAGTGAAACAAGGAACATTTTCCCTTGTGTGGTTATTTCCCAGATTCCCAAAAGGACTAAGGTTTAGGGATTAGGTTTAGGGTTAGGCTTGCAATTAGGCTTAGATGTTAGGGGTTAGAGGTTTAGGTTTAGTGTTAGGGTAGGGTTATGGGTTATGTTTAGGGTTAAGGTGGTTACGGTTAGGGTTAGGGAAAATAGGATATTTAATGGAAATACATGTTAGGTCCCCACAAGAATAGTAAAACATATGCTGTGTGTGTGTGTGTGTGTGTGTGTGTGTGTGTGTGTGTGTGTGTGTGTGTGTGTGTGTGTGTGCGTGCGTGCGTGCGTGCGTGCGTGCGTGCGTGCGTGCGTGCGTGCGTGCGTGCGTGCGTGTGTGTGTGTGTGTGTGTGTGTGTGTGTGTGTGTGTGTGTGTGTGCGTGTGTGTGTGTGTGTGTGTGTGCGTGTGTGTGTGCGTGTGCGTGTGCGACTCATGAGTTTAGGGTCATGAAATATTGTGTGGATGAAGTGCGGGTGGGTGGCGGTCGGGTTGAATAAAACAAAACAATACATGAACAAATCCATAAATGTATCATTCTTGTGCAAATATCTATAGGCTGCACTGAGGTTTTTCTTTCGTTATTTTTAGGCATTAGTGGGTAAGGGTTAAATGCCAAATGCTTTTGAGGTCTGAATACTTTCCGAATGCACTGTATGCATCCAATTTGATCTAAAAATCGTATTAGAAACATGTTGGGTCATATTCACAGCTTCTATTTCCTTAAATCCGGTCAAAAACTGCTGTCATTTGGCAATTTTGCACAGAAAATATTTTAGCGCGATTGCATTTTCTACCGGGTCTAAAAGCATATTTGTTCCTCGAAAGAAGCAGAGATGACACGGAAAACTTTACCGATGTCAACTCGATTGAAGCATTCATTCTATAATTTCTGACATTATTCTGGTGAGCAAGTCATCTAGGGCAACATAATGCAATGACAGAAAATAAGCTGCATGTATCTAATTATGGACAAAGTCACCAACAATTGTAGATGGGTTACTAGCAATTGCGGGCGGGTACAGAGGAACAAACAGCTGGCGTACGCACCACTAGTGTATGTGTCAGTTTGTGTGTCAATTCAGAATTGGGTAGTGAATTGCTCTTTAATTCCAATTAAATTATTGAAATGAAATTGGCCACACTCCACTGGAAGCAGAATTTGAACAGATTTTGAATTAAAGGAAGTAGAATTTAATTCAATGAAATTCAAATGGCTTTGTTTTTCGAACTATCACTACAAACGTATATTTTGACATCATTGTTACTAATGCCTTGTAGCATTATGGTTGAAACATTTTTAAACTCTTTTCCATAAAACTACTTTAAATAGAACAATGGTCTGGAAATATTCTAAGAACTTGTTGTGGGTTGTCTATAAGAAATCATATTTCCCTTAATGTGTTTTCTGTTTATTTCTATGCTATGTGGTTGGAATAATGGTCTGAAATTGGGAAAATTATGATAATGCCGTTTTAGTGTAAGTGTTGTTTGAAAAGACCACCTGAAATTCCAGCCTGATTTGGTGGGATATAATTTTGGCCTGCCTGGTGACATCCAAACCTCTCTGTAAATAAAAGCTTGTTTTCAGATTTCCCCTCTCAGCTCAGACCACGCCCAGACAGTCTTAGCAAAATTCTTACTTGGGAAGTTGCTAATTGGTAAGAAGCAATTTTTGTTTCTTTTTTAACATTTTAATTGAAAACAGTAAAGTACTTAATTAAAATCAAATCAAATCAAACTTTACTTGCCACACGCGTCGAATACAACAAGTAAATGTCCGGTGGTGACTTTTATGAATTGATCAGCAGTCTTATAACTTGGGGGTAGAAGCTGTTGAGGAGCCTTTTGGTCCTAGACTTGGCGCTCCGGTACCACTTGCTGTGCGGTAGCCGAGAAAACAGTCTATAATTTGGGTGACTGGAGTCTCTGACCATTTATATAGGTCCTGGATGGCAGGAAGCTTGATGTACTGGGCCGTTCGCACTACCCTCTGTAGCTCCTTACGGTCAGATGCCAAGCAGATGCCATACCAGGCGTTGATGCAACTGGTCAGGATGCTCTTGATGGTGTAGCTGTAGAAGCTTTTGAGGATCTGGGGACCCATGACTAATCTTTTCAGTCTCCTGAGGGGGAAAAGGTTTTGTCGTGCCCTCTTCACGACTGTCTTGGTATGTTTGGACCATGATAGTTTGTTGGTGATGTGGACACCAAGGAACTTGAAACTCTCGACCCGCTCCACTACAGCCCCGTCGATGTTAATGGAGTCCTGCTTGCCCCGCTTTTTCCTGAAGTCCACGATCAGCTCCTTTGTCTTGCTCATATTGAGGGAGAGGTTGCTGTCCTGGTACCACACTGTCAGTTCTCTGACCTCCTCCCTATAGGCTGTCTCATCGTTGTCGGTGATCAGGCCTACTACCACTGTTGTCTTGTCAGCAAACTTAATAATGGTGTTGGAGTCGTGTTTGGCCACACAGTCATGGGTGAACAGGGAATACAGGAGTGGAATAAGTACACACCCCTGTGGGGTCTCAGTGTTAAGGATCAGCGTGGCAGACGTGTTGTTGCCTACTCTTACCACCTGGGGGCGACCCGTCAGGAAGTCCAGGATCCAGTTGCAGAGGGAGATGTTTAGTCCCAGAGTCCTTAGCTTATTGATGAGCTTCGTGGATATTGTAAAAATCAAACAATGTGATTTTCTGGATTTTTGTTTTAGATTCCGTCTCTCACAGTTGAAGTGTACCTATGATAAAGAATTACAGACCTCTACATGCTTTGTAAGTAGGAAAACCTGCAAAATCTGCAGTGTATCAAATACTTGTTCTCCCCACTGTAGGTGTTCCTTTTGTCCAGGGGAGAAAGGGCAGTGTGTAGTACGATTGAGATCACGTCATCTGTGTATCTGTTGGGGCGGTATGCAAATTGGAGTGGGTCTGGGCTGTCAAGGAGGATGCTGTAGATGTGAGCCATGACCAGCCTTTCAAAGCACTTCATGGCTACCGACTTGAGTTCCAAGGGGTGGTGATCATTTAGGCTGGTTACCTTCACTTCCTTGGGCACAGGGACTATGGTGGCCTGCTTGAAACATGTAGGTATTACAAATTCGGTCAGGGAGAGGTTGTTAATGTTAGTGAAGACACTTGACAGTTGGTCCGCGCATGCTTTGAGTACACGTCCTGGTAATCCATCTGGCCCAACGGCTTTGTGAATGTTGACCTGTTTAAACGTTTTGTTCACATCGGCTACCGAGAGCTTTATCACACAGTCATCCAGAACAGCTAGTGCTCTCATGCATGCTTCAGTGTTGCTTGCCTCGAAGCGAGCATGAAAGGCATTTAGCTGGTCTGGTTGGCTCGCGTCACTCTGCAGCTCGCGTCTGGGTTTCCCTTTGTAGCACGTAATAGTTTTCAAGCCCTGCCACACATCCACATAGTAGGATTTAATAATTGTTACCCAGAAATTATTTTATATAGAGATTATAAACAGCTGCATTGGACTTTTAAAGTTTAAAAGATCAGAAAAAATGCATTTCCCTGTACATTCTTTGCATTAATAAGAGGCTATCATGTTTCAGGTATGACCCAGATGCAGACAAGAAACGTTTATTTCTAATAAGGGGGCAGGCAAACGTCAGAAATCCAGAGAAGGTGCAAAGTGTCCAGAATGGAAGGCCATCTCAGGGTCAGGGAAGGCACGGGTCAATGATCCACGGCAGGCAGGCTAAGGGCAGGTAGAAGGGTCAACACCGGAAAACAGGAGCAAGAAACAGACAGGTGCAGGGGAACAAACGCTGGTAGGTTTCACAAACAAAACAAACTGGCAACAAACAGACGACACAGGTATAAATACACAGGGGATAATGGGGAAGATGAGCGACACCTGGAGGTGGGTGGAGAGAAGCACAAAGACAGGTGAAACAGATCAGGGTGTGACAGAGGCAGACCCTTTTGATAAAATATTTGTTAAATAAATGTTTCCTGTCACACTGAATCAGTGTCCCAAATCGGAACAGTTGCTGCTCAATATGTGATATTTGACTAGAATGGCATTGTAAACAAAAGCCAACTTTCCAGGACATATATATGTCTTATATGGTCAGAAAGATGATTGTTAATCTAACTGCAGTGTCTAATTTACAGTAGCTATTACACCCCAAAAAATACCATGTTATTGTTTGAAGATAGTATACAACAACAAAACACTTTTACAAAGCAACTGGTTTGATACATTCACCTCTGATGGTATATAATGTACTTACATTCAGTAATCTTGCTCTGATTTGTCATCCTGAGGGTCCCAGAGATGAAGTGTAGCATAGATTTTTTTTAATAAAATCAATTTTTACATCCTAACACGATCCATGTTGTATACAGTGTCTCACATGAATTCCAAATCTTTCGACATGCAACAATCTATGAAATATAAATGTTATGATGAAACAAACAAATCCTCAGACACTCTAGAAGGAAACCAAACTTTGTTTCATCATTCTACATTATCTACTGGCTACACAACATGCCTATAAGCCCATGAAGGACAGACATAATTACGCTTCAATGAGACGGGCCGTGTTCATTTGATTGACAGCCTCTTGGTCCAATGACCACCTATCATTTGAAACATAGCTTCACCACCGTTCAAAAGTTTGTGGCTACTTAGAAATGTCCTTGTTTTTGGAAAAAAGCATTTTTTTTGGCCATTAAAATAACACCAAATTGATCAGAAGTACAGTGTAGACATAAATGACTATTGTAGCTGGAAAGGGCAGATTTTTTATAGAATATCTACATAGGCGTACAGAGGCACCGGTTAGTTGAGGTAATATGTACATGTAAGTAGAGTTATTAAAGTGACTATGCATTGATGATAATAACAGAGAGTAGCAGCGGTGTAAAAGAGTGGGAGAGGAGTGGGGAGCAATGCAAATAGTCTGGGTAGACCTTTGATGTTGGTGTTCAGAAGTCTTATGGCTTGGGGGTAGAAGCTGTTTACCTGCCTAGGACTGGGGTTCCCTCGCCAACAGCAAATGAAATTGCAGGGCGTCAAATAGAAATCAACAGAAATCTCATAAATCAAGTTTCTCAAACATACAAGTATTACGCAACATTTTAAAGATACAATTCTCGTTAATCCAGCCACAGTGTTTGATTTCAAAAAGGCTTTACAGCGAAAGCTCCACAAATGGTTATGTTAGGTCACCACCAACTCACAGAAAAACCCAGCGATTTTTCCAGCCAAAGAGAGGAGTCACAAAAAGCACAAATAGAGATAAAATTAATCACTAAATTTGATGATTTTCATCAGATGACACTCATAGAACTTCATGTTACACAATATATGTATGTTTTGTTCGGTAAAGTTCATATTTATTTCCATAAATCTTATTTTACATTGGCGTGTTATGTCAGTAGTTCCAAAACATGCAGTGATATTGCAGAGAGCCACCATAATTCACAGAAATACTCATTATAAATGTTGAAGAAAATTAAAGTGTTATGCATGGAACTTTAGATACACTTCTCCTTAATGCAACCGCTGTGTCAGATTTCAATTTTTTTATGGAAAAAGCATAATCTGAGAACGGCGCTCAGAGCCCAAACCAGCCAAAATAAATATCTGCCATGTTGCGCAGTCAACATTAATCATAAATAGCATTATAAATATTAACTTACCTTTGATGATCTTCATCAGAATGCACTCCCAAGAATCGCAGTTCCACACTAAATGTTTGTTTTGTCCGATAATGTCCATCATTTATGTCCACTTATGTCCAAATATCTTCTTTTGTTAGGGCGTTTGGTAAACAAATCAAAAAGCTCATTCAGGTCCAGTCGGACTAAAAGTTCAAAAAGTTATGTTATAGGTCGAAGAAACTTGTCAAACTAAGTATAGAATCAATATTTAGGATGTTTTTATCATGAATGTTCAATATTGTTCCAACTGGAGAATTCCATTGTCTGTAGAAAAGCAATGTGAAATGCAGGTGACTGAGAACGAGGCTGCTAGCAGACCCCTTAGTCAAACAGATCCCACCCAGCCGCCCTTCACAGGAGAAGCCTGAAACAATGTTCTAAAGACGGATGACAGCTAGTGGAAGCTTCAGGAAGTGCAACATAACCCATATCCCATTGTGAATTCGATAGGGGCTGAGTTCAAAATCTACTAAGCTCAGATTTCCCACTTCATGTTTGGATTTTTTTCTCAGGTTTTTGCCTGCCATATGGGTTCTGTTATATTCACAGACATCATTCAAACAGTTTTAGAAACTTCAGACTATCCAATACTAATAATAATATGCATATATTAGCATCTGGGACGCAGTTCACTCTGGGCACGCTATTCATCCAAAAGTGAAAATGCTGCCCCCTATCCCAAAGAAGTTAACATGCTGATAGAAATTTGGAAAAATGGATTTACGTTTCCCTGCGTTAAAGTCCCCGGCTACTAGGAGCGCCACCTCTAGGTGAGCGTTTTCTTGAGTGCTTATGGCGGAATATAGCTCATTCAATACTGTCTTGATGCCAGCCTGACTATGGTGGTATATACACAGCTACGAAGAATACAGATGAAAACTCTCTAGGTAGATAGTGTGGTCTACAGCTTATCATGAGATACTCTACCTCAGGCATGAGACTTCCTTAGGTATCGTGCACCAGCTGATATTTACAAAAATACATAGTCCGCCTCCCCTTGTCTTACCAGACGCTGCTGTTCTATCCTGCCGGTACAGCGTATAACCAGCCAGCTGTATGTTGATAGTGTCACCGCTCCACCACGACTCCGTGAAGCATAAGATGTTACAGTTTTGAATGTCCGGTTGGTAGTTTCATCTTGCGCGTAGGTCATCGATTTTATTCTCCAAAGATTGCACGTTTGCTAGCACAATGGAAGGCAGTGGGGTTTTTCTGATCGCCTACGAATTCTCTGAAGGCAGCCCGTCCTTTGGACACTTTTTCTCCACCTTCTCTTCATGCAATCACCGAGATCTGGGCCTGTTCCCGAGAAAGCAGTATATTGTTTGTGTCAGGCTCGTCAGACTCGTTAAAGGAAAAAAAAGGATTCTGCCAGTCCGTGGTGAGTAATCGCCATCCTGATGTCTAGAAGTACTTGGAAATGTAGAATTTGACCAATTCGGCAAGTTGGCTACATTTGGGCAAACTCATGAGGGTCACTCGATACAAAATATTATGTAGAGCTCTCATTTGTGAATGTATCAGTCTGAAACTTTGCACACACACTGCTGTCCTCGTCTGGACAACATCTAAATTACACCCAGCATCCTAGGTAAATGTATGGACTTACTTTTGCATTTCAAAGATGATGCCATTTTATTTATTTTTTTGTTTGTTTTATCTTTTACCAGATCTAATGTGTAATATTCTCTTGCATTAATTTCACATTTCCAGAAACTTTAAAGTGTTTCCTTTCAAATGGTATCAAGAATATGCATATCCTTGCTTCAGGTCCTGAGCTTCAGGAAGTTAGATTTGGGTATATCATTTTAAATGGAAATTTAGATGAAGAGTCCGATCCTTATTAATTTGCTTCGAATTCAATTCTACTTCCTACAAACTGTTTCCTGTGGGGTGTGGCCAACTCAAATTCAATTCAAATTCACCCCAACCCTAGTGTGTGTTTTTGTGTGTTTATGTGTGTGTGTGTGTGTGTATGTGTGTGTGTGTGTGTGTGTGTGTGTGTGTGTGTGTGTGTGTGTGTGTGTGTGTGTGTGTGTGTGTGTGTGTGTGTGTGTGTGTGTGTGTGTGTGTGTGTGTGTGTGTGTGTGTGTGTGTGTGTGTGTGTGTGTGTGTGTGTGTGTGTGTGTGTGTGTGTGTGTGTGTGTGTGTGTGTGTGTGTGTGTTTAAAAAAAATCTGTTCTTGCAAGGGTCTAATCTAGTCACGTTCCTTTATTCCCTATTCCCAGAGGTTGGGCCAGACTTCCAAATCTCTGCCAGATGTTAGCTGTTGCTAGGCAGCAGAGTCATCCAAAAGCGATTGGATCAAGCTGAAGGGGAAGGCGGGTGACTCAACAAGTCACCCCTTCAACTGCTTCCTGCAGAGGAAAGCCTGGACAGGATGTGCCTGAGACCTACCACCTGCTTTTTTCCAACCCTGCACTTATTCAAAATGATGAAACAAATCAATGAATCATCAATCCCTTGATTAGATGAAACAGGTGTGTTAGTACTGGGTTGGAACAACAAAGAGACAAGATTGGAGAACACTGTCTTGGAAGGATGCAGGGACACAGGATCTACAAAAAACACAGTGGAGGCAAAGCTGGTTGTAATGACGTCAATTCAAACAGTTTTGTCCTTCGTGTCAGGGACAGTGCGTCAGGGAATAGCTTTAAAGGCAAATATTTTCATTTTTTTATCAGGAGTCAGTTGATCCTTTTTATTTTTCTCTTAATGGGAAATCCTTTATTTTCGAACCCATTGATAGCAGTTTGACACTTGTAAGAGAATGGTAAAATAATGTGCGATTCGCTTGCAACACCATATGACTTTGGAATGCATTCTGAGTTTCACTGATGTTTAAATCTTTCACGCCCTTCTTCTCCCTCTCATGTGAATTGAATCTTATTGAAGAGATCAGGTACATTTAATGTATCCATGATACATAGGAACAAAGGGAAAGGAACATAGCCACTACCGAAACACAGCCACTACCTTGTTCTCTAAACACGGTGTATGAACTGAGCAAACTGACGTGAAGAGGAAACTCAGCAACTCTTGGCAGTGGAATTTAACTCAAATGCTTCTTTATTTTTAAGACTAACTCGTTTCATCAGGTTTTTTTTAATTCAGGGACCATGCACAACACGCAGCACAAGCACCATGCACAACACGCAGCACAAGCACCATGCACAACACGCAGCACAAGCACCATGCACAAACACGCAGCACAAGCACCATGCACATCACGCAGCACAAGCACCATGCACAACACGCAGCACAAGCACCATGCACAACACGCAGCACAAGCACCATGCACAAACACGCAGCACAAGCACCATGCACATCACGCAGCACAAGCACCATGCACATCACGCAGCACAAGCACCATGCACAAACACGCAGCACAAGCACCATGCACAAAACGCAGCACAAGCACCATGCACATCACGCAGCACAAGCACCATGCACAACACGCAGCACAAGCACCATGCACAACACGCAGCACAAGCACCATGCACAACACGCAGCACAAGCACCATGTACAACACGCAGCACAAGCACCATGCACAACATGAAGCACCAACACATTGCATCAGATTTACTTTGACCATTTCCTTCTGTGGTTCCAAGCATTTAAAGTATACCACACATTCTGTTAGACCAGCAAAATGAACACAAACACTGTGGATCTTCAGAACTAGGTTTGGGTTCTGGGCTTACAGTCATGTTTCATTGTCTGAGCCAAGCCAATCAACATTCATTCTGTGAGATGGAGACGCCATGGTAACTGCAATCTCGCTCTACAGCACATGTCACTGTGCTGCCATATTGCTTATAGGCTACCCATTCATCTTCCAGAATGAGTTTCGTCACATAACAAACAACGTCTCACACTGCAGACTCATTTGGATGAGTGAAATGGAAATGTCCGTTCTACAGATGTAGGATCTTCATTTGATCACTCTTATTACTGACAATTTTCCTGCCTAGTTTAAAAAGGATTCTAAAGGTTGTAATTTAAACTTTAAAATATCAGACTTGATTTGCCCTAACAAAAATGTATCAACCAATAAAAATGTTTTTATTAATTATAATCCACATAATAATTCACATTTCCTGTTGCTGCAGGATTATTTTCCTGCTGTAGCAAACTGGCTCAAATTAAGATCCTACATATGTACTGTACAATACAGGCCACATCGCTGTGTGTATGGATCATTACTCTCTCCCTCCCTGGTCAATTGATAGGCAAGGCTCAAATTAAAACATCCCGCTGTGTGTGTTTGTGTGTGTGTGTGTGTGTGTGTGCTTGCAATCTGTGTGTGTGTGTTTGTGTGATGCATTGGTACATAGGCCACAGTCCAGTCCAACAACTCCCTATTGACAGTGTGTTGATAAAGATGAGAAAAAAAACCTGCTATTACATTTAGCTCCTCCCAACTAATGCGTTTGTTTTGTTGAAAGAAGAGACAAAGTACACACTGTTGTAAGCTGGAATTGTTTCCATAATAAAAACAGCTCTGCTATGGCATTAACTTTAAGATAAATTGTAAACACAGTGTTCAATTCAGATTTGGATTGCCTGTTTGTAAAGGTTTTGTTACAATTTAGTTGTTTGTTTTGCTATAATTCTGTATGCCCCTTTAAAGTCATGCAGGCAATTCTTTAGGTAGTCGATGAGTATGATGACATCGACAATGTTGTTGTAAAAGATAAACAGCTCGTGTGAGGTTAAATTGGTATATAAATTGCTTTTCAGTGGTAGAGCTGTCCCCAATATGTGACTGAAATTAATTTCCTATTCTTTCTGTTCCACTCCCTACCCCTTCAATTTAACCCCTAGTTGAAACACAATTTCCATCGGAATACTAAATCAAGTACTGAAAAGTGATGCAGAGGCTCTGTGTGTGTATTAACGCTTGTTGCCTTTTCATACACACCCACATAGATACACATATACACACGTGCACACACGCACACACACACACACACACACACACACACACACACACACACACACACACACACACACACACACACACACACACACACACACACACACACACACACACACACACACACACACACACACACACACACACACACACACACACACACACACACACACACGCGCGCACATCAACACCAGGCAGGTCTATCAATCAATACCTGCCGCCTCGCACATCCAAGAGAACGATAACAGGGGTTTCTCTGCAGCACATGGCAATGGAATGCATTATTTTTTCCAGTGCTTAGTAATCACTTTCTCTCCTTCATGTGACTACAGTGCTATCAGGGAGATTAAGGCACATTCACCACTTTAAGCCACAGTTTCAAAATTGGCAGCGATAGATAGAACCATTAGCGTATTGAGGTACAACCTGAGGACCTGGGAGATAGAGCTTCAGATTAGTTAAGAGATGTTGTACTAATCATACCGTGAGCCCATCACAGATATTTATTGTTTTGTTTTTTTGCAACTAAATCGAAGTCTTAAATCTCGTGTTACTTTTCATTAAATGTCATAGTCTCTCTGTGTCCTCCTCTGCCTCCTTCGATACTGTGAACCATCAGATCCTCCTCTCCACCCTCTCCGAGTTGGGCATCTCCGGCGCGGCCCACGCTTGGATTGGGTCCTACCTGACAGGCCGCTCCTACCAGGTGGCGTGGCGAGAATCTGTCTCCTCACCACGCGCTCTCACCACTGGTGTCCCCCAGGGCTCTGTTCTTGGCCCTCTCCTATTCTCGCTATACACCAAGTCACTTGGCTCTGTCATAACCTCACATGGTCTCTCCTATCATTGCTATGCAGACGACACACAATTAATCTTCTCCTTTCCCCCTTCTGACGACCAGGTGGCGAATCGCATCTCTGCATGTCTGGCAGACATATCAGTGTGGATGACGGATCACCACCTCAAGCTGAACCTCGGCAAGACGGAGCTGCTCTTCCTCCCGGGGAAGGACTGGCCGTTCCATGATCTCGCCATCACGGTTGACAACTCCATAGTGTCCTCCTCCCAGAGGGCCAAGAACCTTGGCGTGATCCTGGACAACACCCTGTCGTTCTCAACCAACATCAAGGCGGTGGCCCGTTCCTGTAGGTTCATGCTCTACAACATCCGCAGAGTACGACCCTGCCTCACACAGGAAGCGGCGCAGGTCCTAATCCAGGCACTTGTCATCTCCCGTCTGGATTACTGCAACTCGCTGTTGGCTGGGCTCCCTGCCTGTGCCCTTAAACCCCTTCAACTCATCCAGAACGCCGCAGCCCGTCTGGTGTTCAACCTTCCCAAGTTCTCTCACGTCACCCCGCTCCTCCGTTCTCTCCACTGGCTTCCAGTTGAAGCTCGCATCCGCTACAAGACCATGGTGCTTGCCTACGGAGCTGTGAGGGGAACGGCACCTCAGTACCTCCAGGCTCTGATCAGGCCCTACACCCAAACAAGGGCACTGCGTTCATCCACCTCTGGCCTGCTCGCCTCCCTACCACTGAGGAAGTACAGCTCCCGTTCAGCCCAGTCAAAACTGTTCGCTGCGCTGGCCCCCCCAATGGTGGAACAAACTCCCTCACGACGCCAGGACAGCGGAGTCAATCACCACCTTCCGGAGACACCTGAAACCCCACCTCTTTAAGGAATACCTAGGATAGGATAAGTAATCCCTCTCACCCCCCCCCTTTAAGATTTAGATGCACTATTGTAAAGTGACTGTTCCACTGGATGTCATAAGGTGAATGCACCAATTTGTAAGTCGCTCTGGATAAGAGCGTCTGCTAAATGACTTAAATGTAAATGTAAATGCATATGGAACTTTTACATTAATATGACACGGCAACGCTCTGATATTTTAGGAGGTCTTCTGGGAGACACAGCTTTATAATGACCAATAGAACTGTGACTCTGCTGCTCAACTTCACAACATAAGAATATGAACGGGGGGTGTCACTTTCACCTCCTTGACAAGGTGCGTGGCCCATTAAAGATCTTAACAAGAGTCAATTTGTTGATAAATCCATTGGCTTCATATTGTGAATGCTCATAATTTTGCTTGGTTGAGGCCAAATTAGTTCCACACGGTCTCCGTGCAACAACAACTATTTTAGAAATGCACATAATGACAAAAAAAATCCAGATTAATTAAATGGTGTAATTACTTGATTAGAATGTATTGAAATGGTCGAGATATAGATAGAAAATCTAACCCAACTTTCCAAATGGAAAGAAAACTAAATGTCTCCTCGAACTAAGCGTCAAGTCCAATTTTGGGTAATTGTGGTGATAACGGGACATCAAACTACTGAATTTATTTTTCCCAAAAGGCTATTAAGGAGATTTCAGTGTGTACCCAAACGTGTCTCCAGAGATGAGCTGATGAAATGGATTGTCATATGAAAGACTCCATTGACATGATAAATGCACACTTTCAACAAATGTATTTTTGTACTAAACACAGAGATAATTGACAGTGCAATTAATGTTTCACCTTGATAAATAACACATTTTTTATAGAAAATTGTTGAGTGGAAATGTGCTTTGATGTCACTGTATGAAGCGCTCACTGTCAATCTCTCTCTCTCGCTCTCTCTCTCTCTCTCTCTCTCTCTCTCTTTCTCTCTCTCTGGCAGGGTGGAACAGTTCGGGGACAGTTCTTCACAAAATGAACATCAGTATTTAATTTTTTTACAGAAACCTTGCTTTAATGATTACAGCCCAGACCTAGAGTCTTGTTGAGAAAGCATCTCAGGCTTGTCCATCAAAGATAACACATTATAACCTTTTACCTGTAATGGTTGTTACAGAGGTGGGAGATGGCAGGTGTTGGAGAAGAGTGGGCTAATTCAGAAAAGGTCTCCCATCTCTGTTCCATCAACAGCTATGACCTGATGACACCATCATTGTGTGACGCAGTGATATCCTCATTATGGGACGGCAGAGAGCAGCAGCAAACAAGCCCATGCTTCACCTCCCTGATGAATCATACACAACCCCTCAAACCTACAACCAAATGCACACACTGACAGTACACACACTTTCCCTGAATCTCTGAATATGATTATGACATTGTGGATTCCATCTCTCAAAACACGCACGCACGCACGTACACACGCACACACACTAGACATAAATCAGTCAGTGACAGGCTTATACAAAATCAATCAAGAATCAAGAAACCTAGAGAGGAACCAGGCTCTGAAGGGTTGCCAGTCCTCTTATGGATGTGCCGAGTGGAGATTGTAAGAGTACATGGCCATCAAGGCCAAATTGTTCTTCAGGATGTCCAAACATTCATGATGACCAGCAGGGTCAAATAAGGATCACAATAGCGGGTGCAACAGGTCAGCACTTCAGGAGTAAATGTCAGTTGGCTTTTCATACAGTGGGGCAAAAAAGTATTTAGTCTGCCACCAATTGTGCAAGTTCTCCCACTTAAAAAGATGAGAGAGGCCTGTAATTTTCATCATAGGTACACTTCAACTATGACAGACAAAATTAGAAAAAAATCCAGAAAATCACATTGTAGGATTTTTAATGAATTTACCAAATAAATGGTGGCTGACAAAATACTTTTTTGCCCCACTGTAGCTGAGGATTCAGTGGTCGAGACTACAGGTGCAGTAGAGAGAAAGAGAGAAAGGGAGGGAGAGAGAGAGATGGAGAGGGAAAGAGAGGGTTGAAAACAGCAGGTCCGGGATAAGGTTGTTATGCAGGTGAATGAGGACCCAAAAGCGACTTGGCGAAAACAGAGTCTTTAATCCAGTAAAGTAAAATACAATCAACAAACACAACTTCCACTCGTAATGACGAGAACCGACTGGAGACTCGATCTTGAACAGCAGGTAGCCTCGGGAAGGCACTTGAACCTAGCAGACTCAGACACCTGCTCACCACGCAGCATCTGAGGGAAACACGACACGACTGGGCGATACACAAACACAGCACGGTGACCAATACATACAAGGATCCGACAGGACAGGAACGGAAAACAAAGGAAGAAATAGGGACTCTAATCAGGGGAAAGGATCGGGAACAGGTGTGGGAAGACTAAATGATTGATTAGGGGAATAGGAACAGCTGGGAGCAGGAACGGAACGATAGAGAGAAGAGAGAGCGAGAGAGTGAGAGAGGGAGGGGGAGAGAGAGGGATAGAAAGAGGGAACGAACCTAATAAGACCAGCAGGGGGAAACGAACAGAAGGGAAAGCATAATGACAAGACAATATATGACAAAACATGACAAAGGTAGCATGTCCGGTGAACAGGTCAGGGTTCCATAGCCCTAGGAAGAACAGTTAAAACAGGAGAAGCAGCACTACAAGGTAGCACATCCGGTGAACAGGTGAGCAACAGGCAAAACAGCAGAAACTGGATCATCAGCATGACCAGGTGAACGGGAACAGCCAGGAGTCATCAGGCCAGGTAGTGGCCAGGTAGTCCTCAAGCATGGTCCTAGGGCTCAGGTCCTCTGGAAGGGAAGAGAAACACATAGAGAGAGAGAAAGAGAGGGAGAGATGGGAAAATTGCTGGAAGCATATTTAAGTTCGAACAGAACACCAGATAGGACAGACTGACTCTAGCTCTCCGGCACAAAGACTATTACAAAGTGTAATGTAGATACAGGAGACTGCAGGATAGTAGATGCAGGATATAACCCCACCCACTTTGCCAAAGCACAGCCCCCACACCACTAGAGGGATATCTACAGACCACCAACTTAATAAGTGCTTTCCCACTTACTTGTTTGAATCCGAGTGGAGAGAGGGGAGCCAGGTAGAGACAGCAAGGGCGGTTTGTCACTGCATCATTTTTGAACAAAACGTTTCGGAAATTTGCAATGTTATGAAGATGGTACAAAGCTGCCCTTGAAATATTTTTGCTATGTGCATCAAAAGAGAGATCTGGGTCCAGAGTAATGGAGAGGTCCTTCACAGTTATATTTGAGACAACTGTACAATCATCAAGATTCATTGTCAGATCAAACAGCAGATCTCTTTGTTTCTTGGGACCTAGAACTATCATCACAAAAGTAAAACATTTTCCTCCATCCGCTTCCTTATGTCTGAAACACAGGCTTCAAGGGTTGGCCATTTTGGGGCTTCACCATGTTTTATCGAAATGTACAGCTGTGTGTTGTTTGCATAGCTGTGAAAATTGACATTGTGTTTCCCGAATGACATCACCAAGAGGTAGAATATATAGTGAAAACAATTGTGGTCCTAAAATCAAGTCAAATAAGTTTATTTGTCACGTGTGCCGAATACAACAACCTTAGAGTGAAATGCTTACTTACAGGCTCTAACCAATAGTGCAAAAAAAGGTATGTGTGTGTCTGTGTAAGTATAGAAATAAAACAACAGTAAAAATACATTTGAAAGTAGCAAGTAGCAAGGCTATATACAGACACCGGTCAGTCAGGCTTAGTGAGGTAGTATGTACATGTAGGTATGGTTAAAGGGACTATGCGTACATGATGAACAGTAGCGTAAAAAGAGGGGTTGGCGGGTGGTGGGACACAACGCAGATAGCCCGGTTAGTCAATGTGCGGGAGCGCTGGTTGGTCGGGCCAATTGAGGTAGTATGTACATAGTAATAGTAATAGTCTGAGTAACCATTGGGTAACCATGCTCTCGAGTTGCAAATGAGAACCTGTTCTCAACTAGCCTACCTGGTTAAATAAAGGTGATGTTGCAGCTGTAGAACCTTTTGAGGATCTCAGGACCCATGCCAAATCTTTTTAGTTTCCTGAGGGGGAATAGGCTTTGTCGTGCCCTCTTCACGACTGTCTTGGTGTGTTTGGACCATTCTAGTTTGTTGTTGATGTGGACACCAAGGAATTTGAAACTCTCAACCATCTTCACTACAGCCCCGTCGATGAGAATTGGGACGTGCTCAGTGCTCCTTTACCTGTAGTCCACAATCATTTCCTTAGTCTTGGTTACGTTGAGGGATAGGTAGTTATTCTGGCACCACCCGGCCAGGTCTCTGACCTCCTCCCTATAGGCTGTCTTGTCGTTGTCGCTGTTGTGTCATTACCAAACTTAATGATGGTGTTGGAGTCGTGCCTGGCCATGCAGTCGTGGGTGAACAGGGAGTACAGGAGGGGACTGACCCCTGGGGAGCTCCAGTGTTGAGGATCAGCGTGCCAGATGTGTTGCTACCTACCCTCACCACCTGGGGGAGGACGGCAGGAAGTCCAGGATCCAGTTGCAGAGGGAGGTGTTTAGTCCCAGGTTCCTTAGCTTAGTGATGAGCTTTGAGGGTACTATGGTGTTGAACGCTGAGCTGTAGTCAATAAATAGCACATTCTCACATAGGTGTTCCTTTTGTCCAGGTGGGAAAGGACAGTGTGGAGTGCAATAGAGATAGCATCATCTGTGGATCTGTTTGGGTGGTATGCAAATTGGAATGCGTCTAGGGTTTCTGGGATAATGGTGTTGATGTGAGCCATTACAAGCCTTTCAAAGCACTTCATGGCTACGGATGTGAGTGCAATGGGTCTGTAGTCATTTAGGCAGGTTGCCTTTGTGTTCTTGGGCACAGGGACTATGGTGGTCTACTTGAAGCATGTTGGTATTACACACTCAATCAAGGACATGTTGAAAATGTCAGTAAAGACACCTGCTAGTTGGTTAGCACATGCCCGGAGCACACGTCTTGATCCATCTGGCCTCGCAGCCTTGTGTATGTTGACCTGTTTAAAGGTCTTACTCATGTCATTTACAGAGAGCGTGATCGCACAGTCGTCCGGAACAGCTGATGCTCTCATGCATGCCTCAGTGTTGCTTGCCTCGAAGCGAGCATAGAAGTAATTTAGCTCGTCTGGTAGGCTCTTGTCACTGGGCAGCTCGCGGCTGTGATTCCCATTGTAGTCTGTAATAGTTTGCAAGCCCTGCCACATCCAACGAGCGTCAGAGCTGGTGTAGTATGATTCAATCTTAGTCCTGTATTGACGCTTTGCGTGTTTGATGGTTCGTCGCAGGGCATAGCGGGATTTCTTGTAGGCTTCCGGGTTAGAGTCCTGAAACTTGAAAGCGGCAGCTCTACCCTTTAGCTCAGTGCGAATGTTGCCTGTAATCCATGGCTTCTGGTTGGGGTATGTACGTACAGTCACTGTGGTGATGATGTCCTCAATGCACTTATTGATAAAGCCAGTGACTGATGTGGTGTCCTCCTCAATGTCATCGGAAGAATCCCGGAACATGTTCCAGTCTGTGATAGCAAAACAGTCCTGTAGTTTAGCATCTGCTTCATCTGACCATTTTTTATAGACCGAGTCACTGGTGCTTCCTGCTTTAGTTTTTGCTTGTAAGCAGGAATCAGGAGGATAGAGTTGTGGTCGGATTGACCAAATGAAGGGCGAGGGAGAGCTTTGTACGCGTCTCTTTGTGTGGAGTACAAGTGATCTATAATTTTTTTCCCTCTGGTTGCACATTTAAAATGTTGATAGAGATTTGGTAGAACTGATTAAAGCTTCCCTGCATTAAAGTCTCCAGCCATTAGGAGCGCCGCCTCTGGGTGAGTGGTTTCCTGTTTGCTTACTTCCTTATACAGCTGACTGAGTGCGGTTTTAGTGCCAGCATCTATTTGTGGTGGTAAATAAACAGCCACAAAAAGTATAGCTGAGAACTCTCTAGGCAAGTAGTGTGGCCTGCAATTTATCACAATATACTCTATTTCAGGCGAGCAAAATCTAGAGACTTCCTTAGATTTTGTGCACCAGCTGTTGTTTACAAATATGCACAGACCTTGAGGAACACCGGAACGTACCATTTCTTTTTTTCAGAGTGCAAACCATACACAGAGACGAACCTATATCTCAAACAGATAAGATGTAAACCAGGCAAGAACTTGTCCATGTAGACCAAGTAAGGTTTCCAATCTTTCCAAAAGAATGTTGTGATTGATGGTGTCACAAGTGTCATTAAGGTCAAGGATCACATAGACAGATGCAAAGCCGTGGTCTGACACCATTAAAACCTCTTTGGGCTGCAATCCCGTTAACGTGATGATATGACAACAGCCAGTGAAAGTGCAGGGTGCCAAATTCAAAACAACATAAATCTTATAATTAAAATTCCTCAAACATACATGTATCTTATACCGTTTTAAAGGTAGTCTTCTTGTTAATCCCATCACAGTGTCCGAGTTCAAATAGGCTTTACGACGAAAGCAGCACAAATGATTATGTTAGGTCACCACCAAGCCACAGAAAAACACAGCCATTTTCCCAGCCAAAGAAAAAGCACAAATAGAGATAAAATTAATTACTAAAAGTTACATTACAGGTCGAAGAAACATTTCAAACTAAGTACAAAATCAATCATTAGGATGTTTTTATCATTAATCTTCAATAAAGTTCCAACCCGAGTATTCCTTTGTGTCTTGAGGAGCCATGGAACGCAGGTCGCTATCATGTGAAATGCGTGTGACCAGGAAAAGGCTGACTGCCAGACTCCTGATTCCTTCTGCTGTCATTCAGTCCCACAACACCTCATTCAAATGTATATAGACAGTTGACATCTAGTGGAAGCCCTGGGAAGTGCAACTTCATTAATATCTCAAGGGGATTTCAATGGGAACTGTGTTGAATACATACCAACCTCAGATTTCTCACTTCCTGTTTTGATTTCTCCTCAGGTTTTTGCCTCCCATATGAGTTCTGTTATACTCACAGACATCATTCAAACAGTTTTAGAAACTTCATAGTGTTTTCTATCAATACTACTAATAATAAGCATATATTAGCAACTGAGACTGAGGAGCAGGCCATTTACTTTGGGCACCTTATTCATCCAAGCTAATCAATACTGCCCCCCAGCCATAACAAGTTTCAAAGAGATAATTTCCACCTTCACGAGTGTGGTCTCCGTACTAAGATGGGGTACAAAAACAGTCTGGAGCGTTTCATATAGATGATCTGTCTTCAAGAATGCAGTGAGTTGCTGCGCAACAGCTTTTTCAAAGCTTTTTGAGAGGAATGGGAGATTCAATATAGGCCACTAGTTTTTTTTTACTTTCAGGGTCAAGGTTTGTCTTTTTCAAGAGAGGATTTATTACTGCCAGTTTTAGTGAGTTTGGTAAACATCTGAAGGTAAGGGATTCATTTTTTATGTTCAACATAGGAGGGCCAAGTACAGGAAGTAGATATTTCAGTATTTTAGTTTGAATAGGGTCCATTAGGCAGCTGGAAGTTTTGACATTTTTTGTAAATGTGTCTAGAGATACAGGATAAAAAAACATTGGTGTCTCCATTGATTCTAGTTCCTGGCGTCCTAAGAATTGCTTTCCTCCAACTCTTCTGTTCTAGCAGCTTTACTATGTGTGAGCAACAACTGGCATACTCTTCTCTTGGTTGTAGGAGTTAAAATAAAGCTGTCCACAAACTTAATTCTTGGGTCCATATTAATACAGTGTGCATAAAGGGCAATGTTGCTACGACAGACTCCAAAGACACCTCGCGTTATGACATACTGTAGGCCAACCAGTGATCATAATCTAGATTCAGCTGCAGGACAATATTTTCTTGAGCGGATGGTCTGGGGTCGGAACAGAATTACAAATAATTTGTAGAAGGCAAATTGACTGCAAGAAGCTCAATCATATATAATATTTGACTAAAATATAACCATTTCAAACGTTGCTTACATTCGTATATGATCACATTTCACCATCAAGTAAACACTGAGTGAGAGCCTGTCCATTGTAGTGTTAATCTGCACTGTTCTCTTGAGAGCTCAAAGCAGACACCACAGCCTGAGTGACCTCACGACCTTCTAACTCCTCTACATGCAATATTCTCACTGTGGATGGCTCCCTCATGTGGTTGTCATGGTTACCCCCCTGACCTCCCCCCAGCTCTTCAGCATAATTTCATCTTCATGGGAAATGAGTGGGAAGGCTGAGAGGGGAGGGGGACAGGAAGTAGAAGTCAAAGGTGTGGTGGAAGGGAGGGTGATTATGGGAGAGGGGTTAGCCTATGGAACCCTTAGCTTACTAATACAAAAAGCTGCATTTGAAGTATTACCTCTGGGAATCTATTCAATTGTCCTAATATTGATATACTGTATACCCATTGGTTCTTAAATGGGGAATCTGCAGTTCAAACAACAACAAAACCCTCACCTTGCCACTGTTTTGGTAAAAAGCTAATGAATTGGGGGTGGAGAAATGAAACTACTGTCAAATTCATCAATATAACTATGGATCCTAAATTACAATTTTAACCATATTCAGAGGCTTTAGTGTTTGTTTACAATTACATTGTTTATTAACAATTTAGCAAAACAAGCATATATTTTGGGTTCTAATGGGGTGTGACAATTGGACATTCAATTTAAAATATTTTCTCTAAGGGCCCACAATAAGAGCAATAAGAGCAAGTACCCTGGATATTTCATTAAGCTGTACGCGATCCTCACACAATCTTGTCCTGCTTCTGAATGGAGTACATAATCCCAGGGTTTTACAATGTAAAACAAGATGGAGGACAGCCTAGTCTCTCAGCAGATATCACATTTATTTTGGGAGATTGGAAAATATTAGCTTTTCATTCAAGACAGGAGAAACATATTGTTTCAGATGATAATAAATCATGTTTTGTTAAGCTGCTTTTCATGAACTTTTCTTTTCTAGCTAGCTAAAAGCTAGGCTAGGTTGATGATACTGTAGCTAGCGACCACCTAATAATTATCATTAAAAAAACAATGTTATTAGCATTACAATAAACTAAAACGGGAAGCAACAAGTCATGTGATATAATTGGCAATGTGTAATTGTTTACAAGTTGCTAGCTATCCCATACTGCCATTGCCGAGAACCACATACTTTCACCTTGTTCTGTGGTCTGGTAACACCTGTTCTATACCAGCCCCCCACAAGGGGCGGTGTGATATCACTCCGTAGCCCGATGGCCCCCATTGAAATATATGACATTCTGCGCAACGCAACAGACTGCTCAGATGTAATGTGAATTAGACATTAGCTAGCTAGGTAACATTACACCGTGAACATAGGCACTAGTTAGCTAACCAACTAGCTAACTAGTACAACCAAAATGAACATTGATAACTAGTTAAGTATTATATAAGATTTAACTTTCACGTTATAATGTTATAACATAACCTTAGCTAGCTAGTCAGTGAACGTTAGCTAGGTAGCTAGCTACAATCAGGTTTGTTCAATTGTGGTTCACAACATTGTCTAGCTAGCTAGCTAAAATGAGCTACATTAGTTTGGTAGCTAACTTTAAGGTTTGCGACCTTTAACAAATGTAACACAGGTATCGTTAACAACTGTAGGCTTGCTAGTTAAATTCACATTTTCCTGCTGGCTTGTCAGAAAACATTAGCTAGCACTAAAGTTGTAGCTAGCTTGACAGGTATTTTATACTTTGCAGAAGAATACTCTTATTTCAATGTCGATGGCTCTTAAAAGAGCATTTGGTTGTGCATAGTGTAGTCTATGGTGTTGCCAGGGAACAGTACCCTCTTTGAAGAAGTAGGAGGGAAAGATCTCCCGCACATGGACTGCCTCCCATGCTGCATTGTTGGCCCCCATCCTTGACACATCCTGCAGAGGATTGCAGCCCACAAAGAAAATAATGGCTTTACCCAGGACAAACAACGCAAGGCCCCGCATGGGAGTGAGTGAACAAACTCCAATATGAGAACATTTGCTAGCAATCTAATGTGGTGAAATGATGCTGTCCTGACAGCTAAATTAGTAGCTTGTTAGCACACACACTTGTTAATTTGACTAACTTGGCTAAAATCAACTAGCTAGCTATTTAGGTATAGCCAGCTAGTTCAAGTCAGTTCAAATAGCAGGAACCAGGATTGCCATGTCAATGAAAGGCTCTTTTTTGTCTCCTTCATCCTACTTTCAGGCGCAATTATGATGAGTTTTGGTATTTGTGAATTTAAAATTGACTCAGTAACCACCAATGTGAAGCACTACAGGTCACACATATGTCAGTTTTCCATGTGGTTTTCCGATTTTGAAAGGTTTTCTACATTCAATTCCTTCACATGTCTAGTGTTCACCCTGACAGAAGGGCCCAGCAAACTTTAAATGGAAATGTCTGTACAGTTGTAATGTTCATGTGATTTCTGCAGCAGAGGATTAGTCCATTTGAAAGGGCTTGTATCTCACTTGAGTGCCCACACACAAGCAAATCTGAAGATAGCCTGTCCCTTTGAAGGATGTTCAAATATGTTTAATATAAAGTCATCCTTCTGCTCCCATGTCTCCAGATATCTCAAACAGTGGGATGACACTCAAATAGCACCTGTTCACCTATGTAACAAGAACTGCAATGGTGTTGGGTATCCTGTGTGTATCAAGAAGGGGTCACCAGCCAAAGGACCCCCAGCCAACTTGGTACAACTGTGGCATTGTCACTGATCTACTCATCTACTGAGCAGAGACCAAGTCAGGAAGAGGAAAGCTGCGGCAAGTTGCTGAAGAGATTGTAGAGAAATATCCCTGCTCTTTCCAATAAAAAAGTGGAAAGAATGTCATTGGAACAACATATGATTCACTCCTTGTACATATGGAAAAATTAAACAAAAACTCATCGAGGCTGACCTCGGCACAAACAGAGAGATAAACAGAGATGGGAGAAGGAGGTCAAAATGTTCCGATCGCTATGGATGCGTGGAGTGGCAGCCTGACTCTCTCGGAAGAACTAAATGTGAAGAAAACTGAGCTGAACAATGCTTAGGAAAACATTTGTATCCAGCTCATTACAATTAACATGGAAAGCAGTGTGAACACAGCAATGGAGGAGTGGCCCTACCTGTTTGAGGCGGCCAATCTCTTAGATCACACAAACACCCTCCTTGGCATATCTTTGCAAACAAAGCTGGCTGAGGAAATCTCAAGAAAAGCAAATGGCATCAAGGACTTCCTTGAAACAAACGTGTTGGGGCCAGAGCTTGCAAAGACCCAGTAAGACTAATATCCAGCATCACATTCCTCCCAAACAGCTCAAGTTCCTGTCTGAATTGAACGACTTTGAAAATCCTTGGAAGAGTTGAAAGGTGAGCATTTCTATTCAAAGCACTCCATTGCTTACTAAACGCCATATTCTTCTTCAAAAAACAGTTTTTTTAAATGCACTAACACATGCAGTATAGAATTAAAGGCTAGATTGTATGTAGGTCATTGAAGTAGGCTATCCGTTGTTTCCTGCTGATGCCATGTGCTTTGTGAAAACCATACAGGTAAGAAAGAACATGCAGTAGTGTGCTGACAGTCGAAAGTACTGCATTGTCTTAATAATTCTTTCAATCTCGCTCTCCTCCCTCCCTCTGCTTCTCCCACTTCCATTTCCCCTGTCTGTTCTTCTTTCAAACTCCTATCAAACCAATATTGGTTATGTTCCCAGAACAGAAAAATTGTTGAGTTGAACTAATAATTATAAAGATGTTTGTGTGTAATTGACTCTGTTGCAAGAATGTTCCCAGAACACATTTTTGTGTTCTTTAAAGGTTCCCAGAATGTTTCATGGCCTATATTGGCATAGGCCAAGGGTAGGCAACCCTGGTCCTGGAGTGCAGCAGGCACTTCATGTTTTTTTATTTTTCCAACCTGGAAGACGAAGTGTGTTGAATCTATCCCTGAGCTGATCAATTAGCTCAGTTGGTCAAGTGTGGTGCGTAGGTGGAACAAAATCCTGCAGTACATGCAGCACTCCAGGAACTGGGTTGCCTACTCCTGGCCTAGGCCCTCACCTTGAGAAAAGATTCAGCTATTTTAACATGAGTTAAATGTCACATATCTCGCTCTGTGGGGAAGATTTCCTTGTGTCTTAAATTTAATTGAGATTATTATTATTTATATTATTTTTATGTATACAGTGCCTTCGGAAAGTATTCAGAACCCATGATGTTTCAAATTTAAAAAATACGTTACAGCCTTATTCTAAAATTTCTTATAAATAGAAATAAATCCTCAGCAATCCACTGTGACGCACTTAAGCGTAGTGAGTGCGGAGTTAGGCGCAGGAGGCAGAAAGTACTGAGTAGTGCTTTATTTGGGCAGGGGGGAAATCGTGAGCGCCAAAACTCACGGGTGCAACAAACACGATACCCAAAACCAGGACCTAACATGTCCAGAGGGAAAACCCCTAAACGAAACACGCTACCAATACACTACCACACACAAACACAGTGCCATCTTAAATAGCCCAACTAAACGTAAACAAGAAACAGGTGTAACTAATAAGACAAAACCAACAGAAAAGTGAAAAGGGATCGGTGGCAACTAATAGGCCGTTGACGACGACCGCCGAGCACCGCCCGAACAGGAAGAGCAGCCACCTTCGGTAGGAGTCGGGACATCAACACACAATACTCCATAAGGACAAAGTGAAAACACATACCTTATTTACATAACTCTTTGCTATGAGACTCGAAATTGAGCTCAGGTGCACCCTGTTTCCATTGATCATCCTTGAGATGTTTCTACAACGGAAAAGCGGTGCGTGCATATGTATTCACCCCCTTTGCTTTGAAGCCCCTAAATAAGATCTGGTGCAACCAATTACCTTCAGAAGTCACACAATTAGTTAAATAAAGTCCACCTGTGTGCAATCTAAGTGTCACATGATCTGTCACATGATCTCAGTATATATACACCTGTTCTGAAAGGCCCCAGAGTCGGCAACACCACTAAGCAAGGGGCACCACAGGCAAGCGGCACCATGAAAACCAAGTGGCACCATGAAAACCAAGTAGCTTTCCAAACAGGTCAGGAACAAAGTTGTGGAGAAATACAGATCAGTGTTGGGTTATAAAAAATGTCATAAACTTTGAACATCCCACGGAGCACCATTAAATACATTATTGAAAACTTGAAAGAATATGGCACCACAACAAACCTGCCAAGAGACATCCGCCCACCAAAACTCACGGACCAGGCAAGGAGGGCATTAATCAGAGAGGCAACAAAGAGACCAAATATAATAGCACAGTGTCAAATCGGAGGGCATGTTGTCCGGTCCTCTGGCAGTCTCCATTGTATACACTTTCGGCCCGTCATTGGACACTGTGCTATCTAACCTCCAATCGAGCTTCAATGCCATACAACACTCCTTCCGTGGCCTCCAACTGCTCTTAAACGCTAGTAAAACCAAATGCATGCTTTTCAACCGATCGCTGCCTGCACCCGCATGCCCGACTAGCATCACCACACTGGATGGTTCCGACCTTGAATATGTGGACACCTATAAGTACCTAGGTGTCTGGCTAGACTGCAAACTCTCCTTCCAGACCCATATCAAACATCTCCAATCGAAAATCAAATCAAGAATCGGCTTTCTATTCCGCAACAAAGCCTCCTTTACTCACGCTGCCAAGCTTACCCTAGTAAAACTGACTATCCTACCGATCCTCGACTTCGGCGACGTCATCTACAAAATTGCTTCCAACACTCTACTCAGCAAACTGGATGCAGTTTATCACAGTGCCATCCGTTTTGTCACTAAAGCACCTTATACTACCCACCACTGCGACTTGTATGCTCTAGTCGGCTGGCCCTCGCTACATATTCGTCGCCAGACCCACTGGCTTCAGGTCATCTACAAGGCCATGCTAGGCAAAGCTCCTCCTTATCTCAGCTCATTGGTCACGATGGCAACACCCATCCGTAGCACGCGCTCCAGCAGGTGTATCTCATTGATCATCCCTAAAGCCAACACCTCATTCGGCCGCCTATCGTTCCAGTACTCTGCTGCCTGTGACTGGAACGAATTGCAAAAATCGCTGAAGTTGGAGACTTTTATCTCCCTCACCAACTTCAAACATCAGCTAGCTGAGCAGCTAACCGATCGCTGCAGCTGTACATAATCTATTGGTAAATAGCACACCCATTTTCACCTACCTCATCCCCACAGTTTTTATTTATTTACTTTTCTGCTCTTTTGCACACCAATATCTCTACCTGTACATGATCATCTGATCATTTATCACTCCAACGTTAATCTGCAATATTGTAATTATTCGCCTACCTCCTCATGCCTTTTGCACACATTGTATATAGACTCCCTTTTTTTCTCTGTGTTATTGACTTGTTAATTGTTTACTCCATGTGTAACTCTGTGTTGTCTGTTCACACTGCTATGCTTTATCTTGGCCAGGTCGCAGCTGCAAATGAGAACCTGTTCTCAACTAGCCTATCTGGTTAAATAAAGGTGAAAAAATAACCCTGAAGGAGCTGCAAAGCTCCACAGTGGAGATTGGAGTATCTGTCCATAAGATCACTTTAAGCCGTACACTCAACAGAGCTGGGCTTTACGGAAGAGTGGCCAGAAAAAAAGCCATTGCTTAATGAAAAAAATAAGCAAACACATTTGGTGTTTGCAAAAGGCATGTGGGAGACTCCCCAAACATATGGAAAAAGGTACTCTCTTCAGATGAGACCAAAATGTAGCGTTTTGTCCATCAAGGAAAATGCAATATCTGGCGCAAACCCAACACCTGTCATCACCCCAAGAACACCGTTTTTCATCGGCAAGGACTGGGAAACTGGTCAGAATTGAAAGAATGATGGATGGCGCTAAATACAGGGAAATTCTTGAGGGAAACCTGTTTCAGTCTTCCAGAGATTTAAGACTGGGATGGAGGTTCACCTTCCAGCAGGACAATGACCCAAGCATACTGCTAAAGCAACAATTGTGTTATGTTCTGTTAATTACTGATGTCCCCTTTAAGGATGAAGCGCCCTTGGTCATGCGCAGTATTGTTCTATGTTATTCTGGTACTAACCTGTTTGAGTAAATGTGAAGCTCCAGTTCAATTGCTTGTATTCAGAGTCTTTCTTATTACATAAATACGTACTAAGTGTTAAGACACTACAAATTGAGTGGTTTAAGAGGAAACATTTAAATGTCTTGGAATGGCCTAGTCAAAGCCCAGACCTCAATCCAATTGAAAATCTGTGGTGTTACTTAAAGATTGCTGTACACCAGCTGAACCCATCCAACTTGAAGGAGTTGGAGCAGTTTTGTCTTGAGGAATGGGAAAAACTCCCAGTGGCTAGATGTGCCAGGCTTATAGAGATATACCCCAAAAGACCCCCCCCCCCCCCAAAGTCTACAAGGTATTGACTTTGGGGGAGTGAATAGTTATGCACTCTCAAGTTTTCCGTTTTTTGTCTTATTTCTTGTTTGTTTCACAATTAAAAACATTTTGCATCTTCAAACTGGTAGCATTTTGTGTAAATCAAATGATACAACCCCCCCCCCAAATCCATTTTAATTCCTGGTTGGAAGGCAACAAAATAGGAAATAATGCCAAGGGGAGTGAATCCTTTCGCAAGCCATTGTATACTAAATAATATACATGTGAAATTTGATTTGATTCAGAATGGACCATGATCATTATCGAAACAGGGGCAGCGGGGAAAAAGACGTGAAATCTATGCACTACAGTAAATAGCGAAAGGAGGACGCTTTTCCCCATGGTTTATTTTCATGCCAGCCAGGTAGGCTATATTCCTGTTGTAAATATAAGCAATGTGCTTAAAATTAATATTAGGAAAGTTGAGATATAGATACAGTATTCCTAGCCTATAGACAATTTGTAAGTCGCTCTGGATAAGAGCGTCTGCTAAATGACTTAAATGTAATGTAAATGTAGAAAGCTGGTGGGATCTTTGTATTTTTATAAGCGGCCATCACTCTGTTTTCTCCCGCAACTGCATAGACTATTGAAATGTTGGGCAACATGAGCTCATGGGCTCATGAAGTGTTTGATGAGATTTTCGAAAACATTTGCATTGACGTCAGCGATTATAGAGACAATAGCGTGCTAAGTACCAGGCAGTTAGCAAGTTTGGTAGGCTACTAATAAGCAGCAGCATCAGAGCTTGGAGGAAACTAATTACCGTGACTAAATGGTCATGTGGAATTTGACTGCCTTCATGAACCGTGACTGCAGGTGTGGTGGTAATACGGTCACTGCAACAGCCCTAGTCTCTATGCTCACTCACAAGGCCCTACACACTTTGTTCACTAATACTCATTTACATTTACATTTAAGTCATTTAGCAGACGCTCTTATCCAGAGCGACTCCAACATGCATACAAACACTCACTCCATCATTTGCTCCCACACACATACATTTATACTGACTCTACACATACCCACTCACATACAACCATCACAAACACTGCTGCTACTCTGTTTATCATATATCCTGATGCCTAGTCATCTTACCCCTATACATACAGTATCTACCTCTATCGATCGAGTATCTCTCCACATTGTAAATATGGTACTGGAACTGACCTTGTATATGGTATTCTCACTTACTTTATAGTATTCTTCTTATTTATCATTTTTATGCAGTATCTCGTGTGTTTTTGTTCTACCTTATTATTTTTGGTATCAAATTGTTATTGATTACTGCACTGTTGAGATTAGAGCTTGCAAGACAGGCATTTCACAGTACTTCTGCATGTGACATTAAAAACATGAAACTTGAAACTTTCTGAGTAGCTGGTGTCATTCATTATGATGAATCATCAATTCCTAATTACTAAATAGTTTGTTAATTGTTTGTAGTTATTGTATGGTTGATTTACAGTTACATCTCTCCTTTCTCTGTCTCTATCTCTTTGTGAGCTCTATTATGAGAAAAACTAACGTGAAAAACTAAACATTTTAGCATTAATGTGTGTGTGTGTGTGTGTGTGTGTGTGTGTGTGTGTGTGTGTGTGTGTGTGTGTGTGTGTGTGTGTGTGTGTGTGTGTGTGTGTGTGTGTGTGTGTGTGTGTGTGTGTGTGTGTGTGTGTGTGTGTGTGTGTGTGTGTGTGTGTGTGTGGGTGGGTGGTTACATTTACAGACACAGAAATCAGCTCATCATGGGAGACTTGGGAACACAGTGCTTTAGCAGGTGGGACAGAGGAGACGGCAACAGAGAGAGCTTTATTCTGGTGACACACACACACACAATGTGACACACACATGGCGAGATAGACACACACACACACACACACACATAGCCGTAGCCTCATTCTCAGTGTTGCCCAGGATTTCCCCTTAAGCCCAGAGAATCCTGTACAGACCAACAGAACTCTGCGCACAACGAGTTTTCAGTCCGCACCTGCAGGTACACAGGCTACCCTGTACCACAGGCTACCCTACAGATGTTTTGATCAGTTTTGTTGCTGGGAATTTTCCTGCACGCCAGGAAATGCAAACTTGTAGTGTATTTGAGGTTTAAAAATGAAAAGGGCTTCAAAAGTTAGTCATTTCCACTTTGAAATGTCAGACTTGATTTGCCCTTTGCGAAAAATGTATGAACTTCCGCAAAAAAATACCATGAATTATAATCCACATAACCAAAATCAAATCAAATTGAATGGTCACATACACGTGTTTAGCAGATGTTATTGCATGTGTAGCGAAATGCTTGTGCTTCTAGCTCCGACAGTGCAGTAATATCTAACAAATAATATCTAACAAGTTCACAACATGTACCCAAGAAACACACAAATCTAATTAAAGGAATGGAATTAAGAAGATATAAATATATGGGTGGCATAGACTAAGATACAGTAGAATAGAATACAGTATATACATATGAGATGAGTCATGCAAAATATTTAAATATTATTAAAGTGACAAGTGTTCCATTTATTAAAGTGGCCAGTGATTTCAAGCCGATGTACAGTTGAAGTTGGAAGTTTACATACACCTTAGGCAAATACATTTAAACAAAGTTTTCACAATTTCTGACATTTAATCCAAGTAAAAAGTCGCCGTCTTGGGTCAGTTAGGATCACCACTTTATTTTAACAATGTGAAATGTCAGACTAACAGTAGAGAGAATGATTTATTTCAAATATTATTTCTTTCATCACATTCCCAGTGGGTGAGAAGATTACATATGCTCAATGGTCATTATGGCCAAACAGTTCTATTTTTGTTTCATTAGACCAGAGGACATTTCTCCAAAAAGTACGATCTTTGTCCCCATGTGCAGTTGCAAACCGTAGTCTGTCTTTTTTTATGGTGGTTTTGGAGCAGTGGCGTCTTCCTTGCTGAGCGGCCTTTCGGGTTATGTCGATATAGGACTCGTTTTACTGTGGATATAGATACTTTTGTACCTGTTTCCTCCAGCATCTTCACAATGTCCTTTGCTGTTGTTCTGGGATTGATTTGCGCTTTTAACACCAAAGTACATTCATCTCTAGGAGACAGAATTGCGTCTCCTTCCTGAGCGGTATGAAGGCAGCGTGGTCCCATGGTGTTAATACTTGCGTACTATTGTTTGTACAGATGAAGGTGGTACCTTCAGGCATTTGGAAATTGCTCCCAAGTATGAACCAGACTTGTGGAGGTCTACAATTATATTCCTGAGGTCTTGGGTGATTTCATTTGATTTTCCCATGATGTCAAGCAAAGAGGCACTCAGTTTGAAGGTAGGCCTTGAAATAAATCCACAGGTACACCTCCAATTGACTCAAATTATGTCAATTAGCTTATCAGAAGCTGCTAAAGCCATTACATAATTTTCTGGAAATGTCCAAGCTGTTTAAAGGCACAGTCAACTTAGTGTATGTAAACTTCTGACCCAGTGGAATTGTGATACAGTGAATTATAAATGAAACAATCTGTTTGTAAACAATTGTAGGAACAATTATTGGTGTCATGCACAAAGTAGAAGTCCTAACCGACTTGCCAAAACTATCATTTTTTAACATGAAATTTGGGGAGTGGTTGAAAAACGAGTTTAATGACTCCAACCTAAGTGTATGTAAACTTCCGACTTCAACTGTACATAGGCAGCAGCCTATAATTTGCTAGTCATGGCTATTTAACAATCTGATGGCCTTGAGATAGAAGCTGTTTTCAGTCTCTCGGCCCCAGTTTTGATGCACCTGTACTGACCTCGCCTTCAAATGTTGTTAGTCAAAATAATACGAAATAGAAATAAAAGTAACAAGTAATTAAAGAGCAGCAGTAAAATAACAATAGCGAGACTATATACAGGGGGGTACCGGTACAGAGTCAATGTGCGAGGGCACCGGGTAGTCGAGGTGATTGAGATAATATGTACATGTAGGTAGAGTTATTTGCCTACATGTACATATTACATGCATAGATGATAACAACAGAGAGTAGCAGCCGTGCAAAGGGGGGGGGGGGGGTCAATGCAAATAGTCTGGGTAGCCATTGGATCAGATGTTCAGGAGTCTAACGGCTTGGGGGTAGAAGCTGTTTACAAACCTCTTGGACCTAGACTTGGCGCTCCGGTACCGCTTGCCGTGCGGTAGCACAGAAGACAGTCTATGACAGGATGGCTGGAGTCTTTGAAAATCTTTAGGGCTTTCATCTGACACCTCCTGGTATAGAGGTCCTGGATGGCAGGATCCTTGGCCCCAGTGATGTACTGGGCCATTTGCACTACCCTCTGTTGTGCCTTGCTGTCGGAGGCTGAGCAGTTGCCATATCAGGCAGTGATGCAACCAGGATGCTCTCGATGTTGCAGCTGTCGAACCTTTTGAGGATCTGAGGACCCATGCCAAATCTTTTCAGTCTCCTGAGGGTGAATAGCTTTTGTTGTGCCCTCTTCATGACTGTCTTGGTGTAATTGGACCATGTTAGTTTGTTGGTGATGTGGAAACCAAGGAACTTGAAGCTCTCAACCTGCTCCACTACAGCCCCGTCGATGACAATGGGTGCGTGTTCGGTCATATTTTTCCTGTAGTCCACAATCAGCTCCTTTGTCTTGATCACGTTGAGGGAGAGGTTGTTGTTCTGGCATCACAAGGCCAGGTCCCTGACCTCCTCCCTATAGGCTGTCTTGTCGTTTTCGGTGATCAGGCCTACCACTGTTGTGTCATCAGCAAACTTAATGATGGTGCTGGAGTCGTGCCTGGCCGTGCAATCTTAAGTGAACAGGGAGTACAGCAGGGGACTGAGCACACACCCCTGAGGGGCACCTGTGTTTAGGATGAGCGTGGCGGATGTGTTGTTACCTACCCTTATCATCTGGGGGAGGCCCATAAGGAAGTCCAGGATCCAGTTGCAGAGGGAGGTGTTTAGTCACATGGTCCTTAGCTTATTGATGAGCTTTGATGGCACTATGGTGTTGAACACTGAGCTGTATTCAATGAACCTAGGTAAATAGCATTCTCATATTGGTGTTCTGGTGGGAAAAGGAAGTGTTGAGTGGGATTTCTGGGATAACGGTGTTGATGTGAGCCATGACCAGCCTTTCAAAGCACTTCATGGCTACAGATGTGAGTGCTATGGGTCGGTAGTCATTTAGGCAGGTTACCTTAGTTTTCTTGGGCACAGGCACTATGGCGGTCTGCTTAAAACATATTGGTATTACAGACAGAGGGACAGTTTGAAAATGTAATTTGGTCAGTGCATGCTCGCAATACACTTACTGGTAATCCATCTGTCCCTGTGTCCTTGTGAATGTTGACCTGTTTAAAGGTTTTACTCACATCGGCTGCGGAGAGGTTGATCACACAGTCTTCTGGATCAGCTAGTGCTCTCATGCATGTTTCAGTATTATTTGCCTCGAAGTCAGCATAGAAGTAGTTTAGCACTTCTGGTAGGCTCGTGTCACTGGGCAGCTCTTGGTTTTACTTCTCTTTGTAGTCTGTAATGGTTTGCAAGCCCTGCCACATCCGACGAGCGTCAGAGCCAGTGTAGTACGATTAAATCTTAGTCCTGTATTGATGCTTTGCATGTTTGATGGTTCGTCAGAGGGTATAGCGGGATTTCTTATAAGCTTCCGGGTTAGAATCCTGCTCCTTGAAATTGGCAGCTCTAGCCTTTAGCTAGACGCCAATGACCGATGTAGTATACTCCTCAATGCAATCGGAGGAATCCTAGAACATATTACAGTTTGTGCTAGCTAAAAAAGTCCTGTAGCTTAGCATCTGCTTCATCTGACCAATTTTTTGTTGATCGAGTCACTGGTGCATCCTGCTTTAATTTTTGCTTATAAGCAGGAATCAGGAGGTTAGAATTATGGTAAGATTTTATATGCATCTTTATATGCATCTCTGTGTGTGGAGTAAAGGTGGTCCAGAGTTTCTTTCCCTCTGGTTGCACATTTAACACGCTGATAGAAATGTGGTAAGACTGATTTAAGTTGCCCTGCATTAAAGTTCCCGGCTAGTAGGAGCACCGCCTCTGGGTGAACGTTTTCTTGTTTACTTATGGCATAATACAGCTCATTGAGTGCAGTCTTAGTGCCAGCATCAGTCTGTGGTCGTATGTAGACAGCTTCGAAAAATACAGATGAAAACTCTCTAGGTAGATAGTGTGGTCTACTGCTTATCATGAGATACTCTACCTCAGGCAAGCAATAGCTCGACTTTCTTAGATATCGTGCACTAGCTGTTATTTACAAAAATACATAGTCCACCACCCCTTGTCTTACCAGACACCGCAGTTCTATCCTGCCGATACAGCGTATAACCAGCCAGCTGTATGTTGATAATGTTGTCATTCAACCATGACTCGGTGAAGCTTAAGATGTTACAGTTTTGAATGCCCCGTTGGTAGTTTAATCTGCCGCGTTGGTCATCGATTTTATTGTCCAAAAATTGCACGATGCTATCAGAATGGAAAGCAGTGGGGGTTAATTAGATCGCCAACAAATTATCAGAAGGCCCGCCCTCAAGCCCATTTTTCTCTGCCTTCTCTTCACGCAAATGACGAGGATCTGGGCCTGTTCCCGGGAAGCAGTATGTCATTCACGTCGGGCTCATCGGACTTGTTAAAGGGAAAAAGGTAGTCTGCCAGTTCTTGGTGAGTAATCGCAGATCTGATGTCCAGAAGTTAACAACGCAATGAAAAAAAGAAAAAAAAACACAATTGGTTAGGAACATGTAAAATGTCAACCTTCTTCCTCGGTGCCATCTTACTTCTAGATGATAGTGGGGTGAACAGGCAGTGGCTTGGATGGATGTTGTCCTTGATAATATTTTTGGCCTTCCTGTGACATCGGGAGCAGTAGGTGTCCTGAAGGGCAGGTAGTTTTGCAGACCGCACCACCCTCTGGAGAGCCCTGCTGTTGCGAGCAGTGAAATTGCCATACCAGGTGGTGATACAGCTCGACAAGATGCTCTCAATTGTGCATCTGTAAAGGTTTGAGGATTTTAGGTGCCAAGCCAAATTTCTTCAGCCTCCTGAGGTTGAAGAGTCGCTGTTGCACCTTCTGCAACACACTGTCTGTGTGTTGGTGTACCATTTCAGTTTGTCTGTGATGTGTACGTCAAGGAACTTGACATTTTCCACCTTCTCCACTATGGTGCTGTTGATCTGGATAGGGGGGTGCACCAAAGATCCTCTCCTTTGTTTTGTTGATGTTGAGTGAGAGGTTCTTTTCCTGGCACTACACTGCCAGAGCCCTCACCTCTTCCATCTAGGCTGTCTCGTCATTGTTGGTAATCAAGCCTACTACTGTTGTGTCATCTACAAACTTGATTGAATTGGAGGAGTGCGTGGCCATGCAGTCACGGGTGAACAGGGAGTACAGGAGGGGTCTAAGCACGCACCCTTGTGGGGCCCCAGTGTTGAGGATCAGCGAAGTGGAGGTGTTGTTTCCTACCTTCACCACCTAGTGGTGGCCCATCAGGAAGTCCAGGACCCAGTTGCACAGGGCGGGGTTCAGCCCCAGGGACTCAAAGCTTAATGGTGAGCTTGGAGGGAATCTATGGTGTTGAATGCTGAGCTATAGTCAATGAACAGTATTCTTACATAGGTATTCCTCTTGTCCAGGTGGGATAGGGCAGTGTGCAGTGTGATGGCAATTGCATTGTCTGTGGATCTATTGCGAATGTAAGCAAATTGAAGTGGTCTAGGGTGACAGGTAAGGTAGAGGTGATATGATCCTTGACTAGTCTCTCAAAGCACTTCGTGATGACAGAAGTGAGTGCTACGGTGCGATAGTAATTTAGTTCAGTTACTTTTGGCATGGTGTTACCCTCAAAGGTGTGAAAAAGGTGTTTAGCTTGTACGGAGCAAGACGTCGGTGTCCGCGACCTGGCTGGTTTTCCTTTTTTAGTCCGTGATTGTCTGTAGACCCAAGTAAGATTTGCCGAAAGGAGGGTGGGGGAGAACCTTGTTGGCATCCCAGTAGTTGGAGTAGCAATTGTCAAGTGTTTTGGCAGAGCGAGCACCACAGTATATGTGTTGATAGAACTTTGGCAGGTTTTTTCTCAAATTTGCTTAGTTAAAATCCCCAGCTACAATAAATGCTGCCTCAGGATATGTGGTTTCCAGTTTGCCTTGAGGGGTGATATACACGGCCGTGACTATAACCGATAAAAATTATTTGGGAAGATAATACGGTTGGCATTTGATTGTGAGGTATTCTAAGTCGGGTGTAGAAAAGGACATGAGTTCCTGTATGTTATCACAATTACACCATGAGTCATTAATTATGAATCTTCCCGGAGAGATATTTATTCCTGTCTGCGTGATGGACTGAGAACCCAGCTGGCTAGACCGACTCAGACAGTATATCCTGAGAGAGCCATGGTTCTGTGAAACAGAGTATGTTACAATCCCTGATGTCTCTCTGGAAAGAAACCTCGCCCAGAGCTCGTCAACTTTATTATCCAGATACTGAACATTAGCGAGTAAAATACTCGGAAACGGTGGGTGGTATGCGTGCCTCCTAAGTTGGACTAAAAGACCACTCCGAGTACTTCTCCTTCGGCAGTATTGTTATGGGTCGGCCTCTGAAATCAGTTCAATTGCCCTGGTGGGTGCGAACAAAGGATCCGCATTGGGAAGTCATATTCCTGGTCGTAATGCTGGTAGTGCTGGTGAGTTACCATCGCTCTAATGTCCAATAGTTCTTCCCGGCTGTATGTAATAACACAAAACATTTTCTTGGCAAATAATGTCAGAATTAATACAGAAAAATATGAAATACTGCAAAGTTTCCTAAGAACTAAAAGCAAGGCAGCCCTCTCTGTCGGCGCCATTTTCACATGTCCTGTTGCTGCAGGATTATTTTCCTACTGTAGCAAATGTGCTTAAATTAAGATCCTACATCTGTATGTAAACATGAACCATCTCTACTGTAGACAAACATGATACAACAATCAATATACTGTAGATTTGAAAGCATGCATTCAGGTTAAGCCTTTATGCCTGTTACAGTACATTGTGAAATTGTACTGTGGTAGTATCCTTGTTTTACTACAGTTTTCAAACAATGCCATCGTAACAGTATGTATGATTTTCAGATGATGATGGTGACAGTCTACCAAAAAGCTGTATGATGAGGAAGACCAGATCCAGATGCCAACCAGAGGCTCAGACACAATGGTCTCAGATTCCACTTGAGATCCAGCACTATCTTATCACTGCAACATGACGTTGCCTGAAGCTTGGCCTAGTCCAAGGCCATCTCCACTGCACTAGGACACTAAAATGGATGTAAACAGAGATGCCTTCATTCTACCACATTTTACAAAGTCATTTCATGTTTGATTTATGCACCAATATATTATAATGTATTTTCTATTTAACCTTTATTTAACTAGGTGAGTCTGTTAAGAACAAATTCTTATTTACAATGATGTCCTACCCTGGCCAAACCCTAACCCGGACGACGCTGGTGCGCCGCCCTATGGGACTCCCCATCATGGCCGGTTGTGATACAGTCTGGAATCAAAACAGGGTCTGTAGTGACACCTCTAAGCACTGAGATGTATTGTCTTAGACTGACCCATAATAAAGTGAATAACTTTTGTTTCTTACTTGTATGTGTTACATGTAAGGTTGAATAGGTTCATTTGGATTATACAAATGACTCAATTACAGTGTTGTTCAGGTTGACTTGAAATATTGTTATTACTTTGTCCTCTGTTTTGGTATTGTACTTTCTGTAACTGGTCTCATCACCTGCCCACTGCGTTGCTTATGAATGACACTTGCCATAAAGTGAAGCAAGCCAAGGACACCAACCTCACTGGTGTAAGTGTTAGATGGAACATCAGCGTTAGTTCAAAACGGGAATTGTTTTGATTAACTAATATGTTGGGTTGACGCAATTGCTATTTCATGTTGGCTTGTCTGACCTGGCGTAAGTGAGCTGTCTGTATAATACACTGCTCAAAAAAATAAAGGGAACACTTAAACAACACAATGTAACTCTGTCAATCACACTTCTGTGAAACTGTCCACTTAGGAAGCAACACTGATTGACAATAAATTTCACATGCCGTGGTGCAAATGGAATAGACAACAGGTGGAAATTATAGGCAATTAGCAGGACACCCCCAATAAAGGAGTGGTACTGCAGGTGGTGACCAAAGACCACTTCTCAGTTCCTATGCTTCCTGGCTGATGTTTTGGTCACTTTTGAATGCTGGTGATGCTTTCACTCTAGTGGTAGCATGAGATGGAGTCTACAACCCACACAAGTGGCTCAGGTAGTGCAGCTCATCCAGGATGGAACATCAATGCGAGCTGTGGCAAGAAGGTTTGCTGTGTCTGTCAGCATAGTGTCCAGAGCATGGAGGCACTACCAGGGGACAGGTACCAGGTACATCAGGAGATGTGGAGGAGGCCGTAGGAGGGCAACAACCCAGCAGCAGGACCGCTACCTCTGGCTTTGTGCAAGGAGGAGCACTGCCGGAGCCCTGCAAAATGACCTCCAGCAGGCCACAAATGTGCATGTGTCTGCTCAAACGGTCAGAAACAGACTCCATGAGGGCCCAACGTCCACAGGTGGAGGTTGGGCTTACAGCCCAACTCCGTACAGGACGTTTGGCATTTGCCAGAGAACACCAAGATTGGCAAATTCGCCACTGGCGCCCTGTGCTCTTCACACATGAAAGCAGGTTCACACTGAGCACATGTGACAGACGTGACAGAGTCTGGAGACGCCGTGGAGAACGTTCTGCTGCCTGCAACATCCTCGAGCATGACCGGTTTGGCGGTGGGTCAGTCACGGTGTGGGGTGGCATGTCTTTGGGGGGCCGCACAGCCCTCCATGTGCTCGCCAGAGGTAGCCTGACTGCCATTAGGTACCGAGATGAGATCCTCAGACCCCTTGTGAGAACATATGCTGGTGCGGTTGGCCCTGGGTTCCTCCTAATGCAAGACAATGCTAGACCTCATGTAGCTGGAGTGTGTCAGCAGCTCCTGCAAGAGGAAGGCATTGATGCTATGGACCGCCCGTTCCCCAGACCTGAATGCAATTGTGCACATCTGGGACATCATGTCTCGCTCCATCCACCAACGCCACGTTGCACCACATACTGTCCAGGAGTTGGCGGATGCTTTAGTCCAGATCTGGGAGGAGATCCCTCAGGAGACCATCCGCCACCTCATCAGGAGCATACCCAGGCGTTGTAGGGAGGTCATACAGGCATGTGGAGGCCACACACACTACTGAGCCTCATTTGACTTGTTTTAAGGACATTACATCAAAGTTGGATCAGCCTGTAGTGTGGTTTTCCACTTTAATGTTGAGTGTGACTCCAAATCCAGACCTCCATGGGTTGATAAATTTGATTTCCATTGATAATTTTTGTGTGATTTTGTTGTCAGCACATTCAACTATGTAAAGAAAAAAGTATTTAATAAGAATATTTCATACATTCAGATCTAGGAAATGTTATTTTAGTGTTCCCTTTATTTTTTGAGCAGTGTATATCCTTTGCTACAGCACTACTAATATCCAACTTCGACTTCAATAATGTCTCTTCATTACCATCAATATTTAGCTTTATTGCTGCCCAGGCATTGCAATCTAGTTGCATGAGCAGGATGGAAAAGAGTATTATACAAAAAGTATTATACGGGCTAGATATATACTGTAGATGACCATACTGTAGCTAGGTTTCAGTTTGATATATCACAGCCCCGAACATAGAAAAAAACAGATATCCAATCAAGACATGCTGCATTTCTCACTTTGAATGAGACTGTAATGATCTTTATGTAATTACTTAGGTTTCCTTAATTTTTTTATGGAAAAGATAGCAGATATTTATTTATGGAAAAGATAGAAAATATTGATTTGAATTACATCAACAACACCTTTCTCGGATATTCAAATGTAAAGCACTTCTGATATTTCATCTTTCTCTGTGAATTCTGTTGACTATTTAGTGGAATTTCTTAAATTTTTCCTGAGATCTCACCTATGGGATAATGCAAATATTTTAACCCACCTTTTTGGAAGATCACAGCACTATCTGGTGTCCATTTAGGGAATGGAGTTCTCAGCCGAGCTACCAAATTTTGTTCAGGAAAATTGAGTATTGACGGAGAAAAGAGGAATGGAAAAGGTATTTTTAACATGCATTGGCCAATCAAAACCTAATATAGACATGACAATAATGGAACATTAACTTTTGTTGCATTGCAATGTGAGTAGGGGAGATTGTAATGGTTGTAAGGGTGCACTGTTTTGGGGTCTCTTTTCCTATGTAAAACAAATGTACTTACGGTAAAACAATTGAGTAAATCGGTCAGGGGTAGGGGGATCCTGCCTATGCTATTCTCCTGTACTAAACACATCGATCTTCATCTGGCTCAATCCTGCTCTATTGTAATGTGAGTGGATAAGGGTTCAGTGGATTTATATGGTATGCTGTAATTACACAGGAGGGTTAAGGCACGCAGAGAAAATTAGCCTTATCAATACCTACTAATTACTTTTATTGATGGATCCTGCACATCTCCACCTCTCATGGGTACTGTACACGTGCATTTCTTCTAATCTTATTTTTCTTCTGTCCATATATGCACCCGATCGTGCCACACGAGACCAGTGGATTTGCACATAAAAAGTGGTCTGGTGGAACATGTGGTGATGAACGACAAACAGCTATTCTACTCTGCATATGTTATCTGGCATATTCTTTTAAAGAAACGTTTGTTGGAGCTCTCTAGGACAGTGTTTAATCGTAGTGAGGGGAGAGAGAGTGAAATTCCACAACAACAAACTAATATTTCTTATGTTATCTTTAGTACCCACATTTTGAAGAACGCTTTCTTGCCAAAAATAGACGTTTCAAACCAAACAATCAGTCTGTTTTTTTTATTCATTTGAAACATGCTGGTGTAAGGTGTAATTACTGGATAATTGTTCTTTCTTATCAAAAATGACATATTTCCAGCAGCAAACAATAGATTTTAGGCCCAGTGCATCCCTCTGTGAGTCCCAATGGAAAACTGACATTAATGTTAACCGGGCCACTGTTTATGAGAGTAATTGATTCAATTCCTTGATCAGCAAGATGAGTCAACAAACATCCTCAGTCTTTGATAACAAAGGGGAGACCAAAACAAAACAGTATGAATCAAACTCTGAATCAAACTCTCACTGCTTTCAAACTGTCTGAATATAAGATATGGAATCACAGACAGCCTTGGGCAGACTCTCCTTAGACATGACGTTGCCTTATAAGACAAGCAATATAGTGAATACCTACCTGCCTACTGAAACATGTCCACCAAAGCCTTGCTGACCGGGATTCAATCCAATGTGTGTTTTAGGGAAAACAATTGCACTTGACTTTGAAAAGATCATTCAAAATTTCACATGTAGACTTCCACAGCACCGACATCTGCAGCACCAACATCCACAATCTCTGCAAATATTGGAAGCATTGTTGACAAACCACCGCGGATTGCATCCAACCTCACTCTCTCTCATCAGGTCACGGTCTACTTTCTGAGTTGATGAATGGGAGATAACTAGTCAGTTGTACAACTGAATGCCTTCAACTGCAATGTGACTTCTGCATTTAACCCAATCCTTCTGAATCAGAGAGGTGTGGGGGACTGCCTTAATCAACATCCACGTCATTGGCGCCCAGGGAACAGTGGGTTAACTGCCTAGCTCAGGGGCAGAATGACATATTATTCCCTTGTCAACTCAGGGATTTGATCCAGCAACCTTTCGGTTACTGGCCCAACGCTCCTACCAGCCAGGCTACCTGCCGCCCAAAATAGGGAAAGGAGGAATGGGATGAAGTGGGATGATATAACACCACTTTACAATTCTGAGGAATAAAAAAAAACACTGATTCAAACCAGTGAATGTGTAATCAAAAGTGAATCAACATTTCCACTCTGGATAATATTTTCTTTACTTTCTTGACATAGGCAGGGTGACGGCTCAGAGGATGCCTCATACAAACATGAAAGATTTGACCAGTCTGCCACACATGAAATCCTTCACATACTGAGCAACGCAACCAAATCAAAGTACTGGCTTGGACTGATGGTTATTAATTTCCTGCTGCACATTACTTAGCTTCGGTCTCTCTTCCATCCTCTACCTTGAAGTGATCAACGTATGTATGTGGTTTGATTTTGCTGTCCTTGTGGGGACCAGAAGGGTTAGTGATTAGGTATAGGGTTAGGAGGCAGGGTTAGGTTAAGTTTTAGAGTTAGGGATTTGGCGATAAGGTTAGGGTTAGGTTAAGGGTTAGGGAAAATACGCTTTTTTTTATAAGGACATTTATTTGGGGTCCCCACAACGATAGTAAAACAAACATGTGTGTGTGTGTTTACCGAAACAGGAAATGAGAGTAAGTGCTCTGTAAGCACAGACACACTCATCTATGGCTCCATTTCACGACAGCAGACATTAAGAAAGAAGAGCCTTCAATAGACAAAATAACAACAAACCACCCACTTAGCCATCGAAAACCAAACGAACCCTGGTTGAACGAACCCCCTTCAGTTGGTGTTGCTTCACATCACTCATCAAGTGTACCAAAATAAGTCTTAGTCCAGTTTGATTAATCTTGGCTATCACACAACAATATTGTGACTCTTGGGAAGGGAAGTCCATACTGTACACTAGCACTATAGTGAGTATATGGTTAGAATTTCATTTAACAGTGACCAGCCCACACATTCTGAAGTTTGGATTCACATTAGCTGTTGCAAAAGCAGCTGGGGTCCACACACAACATAAACCTGACATAATACAGAACATTTCAGACTACAACAGCTCAAGGACAGAATTACAGAACTACATCAATTATCTCTGAAGTTGAACTCTCAGACTTTCAGTCTCATCTCCCTGGATCAATGCAGGCCTTTATTACTGCTTGAAGATGCTAGATCTGAACTAGTAGCTAATTGCCTCTCTGTTTGTCTCGGAGATGCTGCTTACGGAGGCAGTGAGGAGGGTACAGATGTACATGTGTTATTAAATGTGAACCTGGAGTGATGCACTCTCGTTGTTTCCTAGAAGTCGTGATCAATGTGAGTTAGACGGAGTCATTAGAAGTCATTACCAGCTTCCTCTCTCCTCTATTACATGATCTGTTATTCTCTCCTCTCCCTCTCTCTCTCTCTCTCTCTCTTTCTCGCTCTCTGTTCCCTCTCTCTAACCAGCCCTGCTTGTGGGCTGATGTGAGCCATTCAATAGCCGGGTGTCTGTGCTGCTGAAGGGGTAATCAACAGCTAAAGACAGAAACACCAGACAAAGGAGAAAACATTGCCTTTAAGCAAGGGGTGTAGGAGTGTGTGTGTGAGAGAGGGCACATGTCCTCCCAGTGCTAGAAGCAGGTAAAATGGTTCCCCCAATATATAAAAAGACTTGAAAAAAGGAGTCACCAGATTTTAATTTTGAAAAGGCCTACGCTGCTGGAACGTGAGTCACTTCCCCCGCCCCCACTGACTGCTTTGTTCTCACTCTCGGTTGTTACAAGCAGTGAGGCAGTGTGTTAGTGAGAGAAAAAGTACTGTGCAGCACCACCATTATTACTCACCGCACCGGATAGAGTAATTGTTTTTGGCAACAACACAGTAAGTTTAAGTAAAAGGTGCATGAATGAGAATAAACGTTGACATATTAGTAGTTAGTTAGCTTTAAATTGTCTGGTTAGTCATTTTTAGCTGTGTCAGGTTTTATCAAACTAGCTAACGCTGGGTAGTGTGGCTGTGTGAAATAGCCATGAATACTTGTTAGCTACAGAATTACTTGCACAATCACTGTCTTCGCCTTCACCATAGGGTCAGCAAGTTAACAATGGATGTGCCACCAGTCAAGAAGATAAAAAAATAGGACATAAGAGTTAAAAGACTGTAAGTAAGGTTCTTGGCAACTGCCCTCACACCTTGGCAAACTAGCTGGCAAATGTGAGTGCTTTCAGCTTAAATGTCTTTAACTTCATCAAAGTGATTATGGGTCATGAAGCTGTGTTCCATGTGTTCAGACTTTGTTTGGCGTTATTATGATCATGGCAGGAGAATGACAGCTTGACCAGACAGACAGTCAGAAAGGGAGAGGCCACACACCAACAGTGAGAAGTGCCTCTTCAAGCCCATAGAGTTCATAGACTGATGGTCTGTCATAGTGTGAATAAATCTGAATTATCATTTAAGATCTCTGATGAAATTATAGCAGCTTAAGTGTAGAGGGTGTATTGCATGTGTTAACTTCATGCAGGAGAGTGGCTGCCATGACGATATATACAGTAGTAACAACCTGACATGGGGGAAGTGAGAAAATAACAAGGAAATTAATCATACATTCATGGAGAAATAGTACAAAATAGTTGTTTAATTGAATATATCCACATTAACGGTCACACTGGTATTAAACCCTCCTAGAGTCGATGTCCGCGCCACATAACAATCTGTCGCTTTAAGCTTTTTTTTGCACTGCATTGAGTCTCAATCCACCGCATCCGCCGATGTCGCACTTCCCTATCTGAGGTGAAAGGTAACAGAGCTAGAGCAGTGTTTGTCGGTCTTCTCTAAAAATAGGCTGTAGAGTCTAGCCAGTTTGGCTTACAAACTAGTATGATACTTCTATGAAAAAATTAGACTCTCACGAATACGATGCTTTATGAGTCCCACAAGTGTCTCTGGACTCGTTTGAAGTCTGTACAGACGATCAGCCGACTTCTGTGTGTAACGTTTGAACAGTTTGGGCTACACACTAATATGACCCCTCTGTGAAAAGGTGAGATTCTCACAAACAAATACAGTCCATAGGATGCACACAGGCCTCACAAGACTTGCCTGAAGGTCCTCTGCTACCAGTTGAAAAAAATTGTGTGACTCGTTTCAAGAAACTAGGCGTATGTCGCGGGTCACTAATTCACAGGAGAGCCACGTTTGTTTTTGGCAGAAATGCATTCTGGAACTTCTGAACTTTCATGTTCCTTAATAACAAACTTGTACGCCATCTGTAAATACAAATAAAATTGTTAAATTATGAGCTTAATTGATTCAGCCACGGAAAAAGTCAGCAACCTTCCCACTAGCCATGATTGGCTGAGATAATGAGTGAATAATGAGTGGGCTGGACAAGCCGAGAGATGAGTTTGGATTGGTCTGCCATTTAGCACGCTTCTGTCTATAATATGAGCTGGTCAGTATGTGTATGTTTATAACGCAGCTTTTTTGAAAGATAACACGTAGTAAAACTGCATGAGTGTTGCTCTCCACTTTCTGGAGGACCGAGTTGTGAAATCAGTTGAATTGGAGTATGATAGCTAAAGAGATGGAGATAATTGTGACGTTTGATTGCAAATATGCAGGCAGAGTTGAAAAGAAAACATACAGAAGGCTGTTGTATAAAACACCTGTCTTTGGATTACTGTTACATCTACAAACTAAGGACAACCATGGCATCTGTGACAGAGGGAGAAATGTCCATCTATGTATACGGGGTAAGATAGACTAGCTTACAGATATTACACGTTCCTAATTTAGTCAGAAAGTCATTTTCATTTCAAGTTAAAGTGTACTGTTTTGTTAACTAGGTAACTCTAAAATGTGCAGTTTTGTCACACAACAATGCCACAGATGTCTCAAGTTGATGGAGCGTGCAATTGCCATGCTGATGCAGGAATGTCCTCCAGAGCTGTTGCCAGAGAATAGGAATGTTACTTTATCTACCATAAGCCACCTCCAATATCGTTTTAAAGAATTTGGAACTACGTCCAACTGGCCTCACAACTTCAGACCACGTGTGTGGCGTCGTTTGGGTGAGCAGTTTGTTGATGTCCACATTGTGAACAGATTTCCCCAGTGGGGTTATGGTATGGATATTTTAATGCAGAGAGACACAGTGATGAGATCCTGAGTCTTATTGTCGTTCCATTCATCCGCCGCCATCACCTCATGTTTCAGCATGATAATGCTAGGCCCCATGTCGCAAGGATCTGAACATAATTCTTTGAAGCTGAAAATGTCCCAGTTCTTCCATGGCCTGCATACTCACAAGAGATGTCACCCATTGGATGCTCTGGATTGACATGTACGACAGCGTGTCCCTGTTCCCGCCAATATCCAGCAACTTCGCACAGCCATTGAAGAGGAGTGGGACTACAGTACATTCCACAGGCCACAATCAACTGCCTGGTCAACTATGTGGGAAGGACATGTGTTCCGCTGCTTGAGGCAAATGCTGGTCACACCAGATACTGACTGGTATTCTTTTTAAGGCATCTGTAACCAACAAATGCATATCTGTATTCCCAGTTATGTGAAATCCATAGATTAGGGCCTAATGAATATATTTCAATTGACTGATTTCCTTATATGAACTATAACTCAGGAAAATCTCTGAAATTGTTGCATGTTGGTTTTTATTCAGTATTTATACAGTATGTTTCCTGATCGTTCTTATATCTCTCAAATATAGGACACACATAAGAGCAAACTTCCTTTTGATATTTTGGGGGGACTATCTGTTGTTCCATGTAGTGAATCTGTTATTGTATTAAAATCAAATAAAATAGCTAAATGGTCCTTTGTATGACCTTCTTAAAACAATTCCGCATAGCTTAGTGGCAGTTTAGATTTGTCTGCAGGTAACCTAGTGGTTAGAGCATTGGGCCAGTAACCAAATGGTTGCTGGATTGAATCCCAGAGCTGACAAAGTACAAATATGTCATTCTGTCCCTGTGGAAGGCAGTTAACCCACTGTTCCCCGGGAACTGAAGACGTGGATATTGATTATGGCAGCCCCCCACACTGCTCTGATTCCTAGAGGTTGGGTTAAATGCAGAAGACACATTTCAGTTAAATGCATTCAGTTGTACAACTGACTCTGTATCTCCCTTTCTCAAAAGTGACTTGAAATTAGCATTTAAAATCTGTATTTGTTGTGTGTGTTCCAATGTCAAAGTCACTTCTACGCCCCTGCCTTTAAGGCACCTTGTTAGAGTCAGTGAAGGGCCAGGGGAGAGAACAAGAGGGAGAGGCAGCGCGGCGGAAAGAGAGACATTCAAAACAGGCTGGCGTTGTATTATGTGTGGGCTCTCATTGTACTGTATTACATTGACTTTCAGATGAATACACGGCCGCGGCCAATTAAAAGCAACTCAAAGGTTAAAATAGCCACCATCTTAACTCAACCCCACGTTTATTTATTTTTATTTAACTTGGCAAGTCACTGAACAACAAATTATTATGTACAATGACAGCCTACACCAGCTAAACTGAGACAACGCTGGGCTAATTGTGCACCGCTCTATGGGACTCCCAATCACGACCGGTTGTGATACAGTCTGGATTCGAACCAGGTTGTCTATAGTGATGCCCCTAGCACTGAGATGCAGTGTCTTAGACCCCTGCGTCACTTGGAAGCCTGTCACATACCTTGGTTGTCATGGAACATTCACATGCTGTCACGCTTCCCACCTCTCATAATTTCCTTTCTGTACACACAGAGGGGTTTCACATTATAATACATTGCACCAAATCCCCATCTCATATGATTGGCTTCTCCATACAGACCATGGGATTTATCTTGTATTGGTATGTGCTTCCATGCTGATCCTTCACAGTGAGAGAAAGCCCAGCCATCACATGTTCACACTAATGGCTCACGACAGATTAAGATTAGCCTCACCTCCAGCCAAGCACATTAGTAATGGAATGTAAGCGCATTTAACAAGGATTATTACAGCACACAGTACAAGCACAACTCTCAATCATTTTAAACCCAAGGACCTTCATTATGTACGATAGAAACCTTTTCAGGAATGTTTAATAGACTTCCATGCGTTCTAGGTTAATAGAGTCACTCACCCAGTTCTACCGTGACTGCATGGTACTGTTAAGTCATCATATTGGGTCATCAGGTTTAGAGTGTGGACATCTAGATAGTAATACTATTTACATATTATATACTCATACTGTGCAGCAACTGCACAACAAAAATGAACTCATCAAGACAATGTTTTCATGGCTTAACCTTATGTGCAGAGATATGGTTGTTTCAGCTATATTTATTCTCTAGGAACTTTATTGAAAAATGTTTTATTCTGCCTTTGAGATCAAATAAGTGTCTTAAAATGACTAAAGGTCTCTCGTAGATTATTGCTGTAAACCTTCATGTGCCGTAATAACAAACTTGTATGTAATCTGTAAATATAAATAACGTGAAATCACAAAGATTTTTAGAAATGGAGAAAATACAGAATCTTGCTCAGCCATGATTGGTTGAGATAATGGTTGAAGGTGTCACGGATCCCTCCAGAACCGTCATTACGCACACCTGGCCCACTGATTCCCACTGATTGAATTTGTATATACGTGCCCTTCCGTTTCCATTGGGTGGTTGATTGTTGTGACAATGTCTGTTGGTGCATGTGAGTACCTTTGCTGTGTGTTTTGGCTTTTGTGCCATTGTGGATTGTGCGGGCCCCATGTGTTAATCGTTGTGCGCTTGTGTTATTTATTCAAGGTACTCCTGGCTCTTCTGTTTGGGTTTTTACCCTGTGTTTTGTATAGCGTTTGTTTGGTCTTTGTTACCATGCCTTTACGCGGCACGACGTAATTTGGGTGCAATAAAAAAAAACTATTACGCATTCCTGCGTCTGTCTCCCGACTCAATGATACCAGCGTGACAGAATGCTTCTCTGTCAAATGGCACATCCTGCTCTCTGCTACTGCGGATATTTGAAATAGCCATTGGAATTTAACAAATATTTTCATCATGGACTACATGTAGTTCATCATAGCTTATACATTTGATTGACTACATGTAGCTACAGCTTTCAATAGAACTGCTGAATACAGCTGTCCTGAATACAGCTGCTGATATCAACACAGCTGTCTTCTGTGGTTAAAGCAGTCTGCACTGGTTGAAACTGAGTGGGAAGGATTATTTTGAAAGTTTGTCTGCTATGAATCATCATAATCCATACACCGGTAGCTAAGAGTCTACAGTTAAAATGCCAAGATAGCTACATGTAAATATGTTGTCTCAACTGTATCAATCATTTTCCTTTCTAGCTATATAGCTAACTAGCTAGACAGTTGCATATGTTATATCTTGCTTCGTCCCGTAATGAGCCATTGTTTACAGATGGCACGTTGCGGGAAGAAGCAATGTTAAGATGGCTAGCTGAGCTGGCCAGTTGCATTCTGTTGTTAATTTTGATTGCTTGTGAGGTTCAAAGGCATGCATGACATGATCCTCTTTTTAATGTTTGCTAGCTACTGAAAATATCCACTGGTACGAATGCTACTTGATTAGCAAGTTAATCAAACCCCATGTTATGTTATAGGGACACATGCTAAGTTGGCTGGCTAGCTAACCACGATGAAAGATGATACATTTTCAAGTATTTTGAAATATATCCCTCTCCTAGGGAGGGTGACATGTTCGATGCCAATATAACGCAGAGACGAAATCGAGTGGTTTGCTTCCAAAAAGTGGGCCGCAACTGGGTAAATTGAGTTTTTGCCCCTAATGGTGCTACGATGCTCTGAGATACGTACTTTTCATTTGCGATTTGTTTTGTTGACTGAGAACACATTCTCATTTACAGCAACGACCTGGGGAATAGTTACAGGGGAGAGGAGGGGGGGATGAATGAGCCAATTGGAAGCTGGAGATGATTAGGTGGCCATTATGGTATGAGGGCCAGATTGGGAATTTAGTCAGGACACTGGGGTTAACACCCCTACTCTTACGATAAGTACCATGGGAGCTTTAGTGACCACAGAGAGTCAACACACCGTGTAACGTCCCATCCAAAAGACGGCACGCTACACAAGGCAATTTCTCCAACCAGTGCCCTGGGAGTTGAGATATTTTTGTTAGACAAGAGGAAAGAGTGCCTCCTACTGGCCCTCCAACACCACTTCCAGCAGCATCTGGTCTCCCATCTAGGAAACGATCAGGACCAACCCTGCTTAGCTTCAGAGGCAAGCCAGCAGTGGGATGCGGGTGGTATGCTGCTTGAAAACCGATCAAGCAGTCAACTCCTGTGTCATATCCTTCTCCATTCCCTGATCATCAGTAATCAGATCATATCAGCTCATATGAGCTGATACCATCCCAGCCTGACTGACAAGGTGGATGGTGGAGGGCTAGTCACTGACAAGGTGGAAAGTAACTGACTTTCAGGGCGGAGGGCTACTGACGGAATGACTGACAGGGTGTCAGGGTGGAGGGATACTGAGGGGAGGTGAGCATCCACATTCAGTTTATTTAGATCCCCATTAGCTTTTGTAGAGGCAGCAGCTACTCTTCCTGGGGTCCACAAAAAATACAAAACATGACAAGTTACAAAACACTGGTACACAAGGACAGTCAGACAAATGGAAAATACAAATATATAGAAACAATACAAAAATATATACAGTATATATATATAATAGTACAAACAATACAACTTAAACAAATGTGTGTGTTAGAGTGTGTCTGTGTGTGCATATGTTTTTGTCCCCATGACAGTCCCCTCTGTTCCATGTTGTTTAATCTTTTTTTAAATGTAATTTTGCTGGTTGCTTGAGTAAATGAAGATGAAATGGAGTTTCATGTGATCATGGCTCTGTATAATATTGTCCGTTGCCATGAATTTGTTTTGGACTTGGGGACTGTGAAGAGACCCCTGGTGGCATATATTGTGGGGTATAGGTGTCTGAGTTTAATGTTTTAGAGTTTTTTCATTACAGTAATACTTATAAAACCTAGATGAGTAACAGTTATTAAATCTCTCGTCAGCCCTCAACCAGGATAGACTGGCGTGCATGTTGTTGATGTTTGTTCTGTATGTGCAGTTAAGGGCAAGGCGTGCTGCTCTGTTTTGAGCAAGCTGTGGCTTTGTTAGGTCTTTCTTTGCTGCATTTGGCCATATTACCGAACAGTAATCAAGAAGACCAGAGCCTGAATAACTAGCATAGTTGATTTTTGTGTCAAAAGCGCAGAACATCTTTTTATAAGAAACATACCCCTCCCCATTTTCACAACAACTTTGTCAATATGACTTAACCATGATAATTGACCATCCAGTGTTATACCTTGGAGTTTAACAGGTGTTTAGCGAAATTATGTGCTACTGACTTACAGTAGTTATGATCTCAGACATAAAAAGACAGTTACTTCCCTCTAGGAAGGTGCCTAGGAGCCTTACTCTGGGCGCATACCGAACAGGAAGAGACATAAACCCTAACGTCCCTAGCGAAGGTGGGCCACCAATACTTCTCCCTGAGGCCACCCACCGTCCTTGCCACCCCAGGGTGACCCGAGGAGGGTAAGATGTGAGCCCACTAAATCACTTGGTCTCGGACACCAAGCGGCACGTACTTCCGCCCAGCCGGACACTGAGGAGGCGCGGGCTCCGCCCGTAACGTCCGCTCGATGTCCGAGTCCACCTCCCATACCACTGCTGCCATCAGCTTCAAGGAGGGAAGGATGTGTCATGTTTTGTCATTGGTTATCATGTCTTGTCTCTGTGCTTCCCTTCTATTCGTTTCCCTCTACTGGTCTTATTAGGTTCTTTCCCTCTTTCTATCCTCTCTCCCCCTCCCTCTCTCCCTCTCTCGCTCTCTCTCTCTATCGTTCCGTTCCTGCTCCCAGCTGTTCCTCATTCTCCTAACTACCTCATTTACTCTTTTCACACCTGTCCCCTATTTTGCCCTCTGATTAGAGCCCCTATTTCTCCCTCTGTTTTCCGCTTCTGTCCTTGTCGGACCCTTGTATGATGTTCGCTGTTCTGTGTCCTTGTTACGCCCTGTCGTGTTTTACCTTCTTCAGATGCTGCGTGTGATCAGGTGTCAGTGTCAGCTACGGCCGGTGCCTTCCCGAAACAACCTGCAGTCTGTGGTCGAGACTCCAGTCATTCCTCTCTACTGACGAGTGGATTTCAGTTTTCCTGTTTTGTTTTCACCTTGATAATATCCAGGATTATCACTTTTGTCTAGAACTGGAATAAAGACTCTGTTTTCGTTAAGTCGCTTTTGGGTCCTCATTCACCAGCATAACAGGATGGGAGTAGGCTCGGTGGACCGATCCTTTGTGTCTTAAAGGCGGGACAGTACATCAGCCTTTACGTTCTGGGAGCCCGGTCTGTATAACAACGTAAAACGGAATCGGGTGAAGAATAATAATATAATAATAATAATATATGCCATTTAGCAGACGCTTTTATCCAAAGCAACTTACAGTCATGTGTGCATACATTCTACGAATGGGTGGTCCCAGGGATCGAACCCACTACCCTGGCGTTACAAGCGCCATGCTCTACCAACTGAGCTGGCCCACCTTGCCTGACGTGGGTTCAGTCTCCGAGCTGCCTGAATATACTCCAGATTCTGGTGGTCGGTCCAGATGAGAAAGGGGTGCTTAGCCCCCTCAACAAGCCAGTGTCTCCACACCTTCAGAGCCCTGACCACCGCTAACAACTCCCGGTCCCCCACATCATAGTTACGCTCCGCTGGACTGAGCTTCCTTGAAAAAAAAGAGCTGTGATAGCACAGCACCCACCCCAGCCTCGGACGCGTCCACCTTCACTATGAATGCTAGAGAGGGGTCCGGGTGCACCAACACGGGTGCATCCGTGAACAGCGCCTTGAACCTGTTGAAAGCTCTGTCCGCCTCTGCTGACCACCACAAACGCACCGGGCTCCCCTTCAAAAAATCAAGACAAACATGTGACCAACAGGGGGTTCTGGGTAAGTTTGGTGCTGAGTCACCTGGGGTGACCGAGAAGCGTTCCGCATGCCATCTCGACTCCCAGACGGACCCCCCCAGCACCGATCAGCCTCCTCCTCCAGTACCCCTCGGCACGGCCCCTCCCAACTCCATCGGAATGGGAGCGGGGGAGCTGGGTAGTGGAACGCAAAGGACCCTCTCCGAACGCCGGCGGTTAGCCAGCAGATTGTCCAGCTGGATGGACATGTCAATTAGTTAATCTAGGGAGAGAGCAGTGTCCCGACACGCTAGCTCCCTGCGGACGTCCTCCCGGAGACTACACCGGTAGTGGTCGATAAGGGCCCTGTCGTTCCACCCAGATCCAGTGGCCAAGGTCCGGAACTCCAGCGCTCCTCCTCTCCTGCCTAAGATGAAACAGTCGCTCTCCCGCCACTCGGCCCTCTGGAGGGTGGTCAAACACGGCTCGAAAGCGGCGGGTGAACTCTGGGTAGTGCTCCTTTGCTGAGTCTGGGCCATTCCAGACCGCGTTTCCCCACTCCAGAGCACGACCCGTCAGGCAGGAGACGGAGTGGGTCTCACGGTCGCCAGGTACAGCTCCAGTTGGAGTAAGAACCGCTGACACTCCGCTGCCACTCCATCATAATCACTCGGGAGAGCAATACGGAGAGGGCTGGATCAGGGGGATGGGGAGAGAGGAGAAAGGGGGTCTTGAGCTGCGGGAGCCAAAGGTGGAGAGAGGAGACCACTCCTCTCCCATCAGTCCATTCTCTCCATCATTTGGTCCATGGCGGATTCGATCCAATGGAGGACGATGGTGTGGTGGAGAACACGTTCCTCCATCGATGGGAGAGGGGTGGCCGCTGCTCCTGCTGACTCCATTTCAAAGGTGCGGGATGCTGTAATGTTCTGGGTGTCGTGGGTGAGAAGTCAGGCGCAGGATGCAGAGAGTTCAGGGTAGTGCTAATTTAATGCACAAAACGGCGAACATAAGCCAACCCCACGAAAACACAGGGCGTACAACAAAATGAACACCCCTAACACGGGGACTTAAACTGTCCAGCAAAACCAATAAAGCCCAACTAATCAGTAAATACAAAACAGGTGTAACCAATAAACAGACAAGGGGGGGAGGAAAGAATCAGTGGCAGCTAGTAGGCCTGTGACGACGACTGCCGATCGCCACCCGAATGGGAAGGGGAGCCACCTTCGGTAGGAGTCGTGACATATGGCCACTTCACAACAAGCTGTTCTATGTTTGATGCGCGTGCTACCCAAATTGTGGCCTTCCCAACTGTAAGTGCTTGTGAAGATCAGCTTTAATATTGCAAATAGATTGTAGGTTCTATCAATTTGATTGTTTGCATCATTTATATTCACACTTGTTTTTTTGTTTTATTTTTTATTTTCTCTATACTTTTATACTTTTGTTTTGACTCTATTTGTTTTGACCCTATTACTCTATTTCCTAGATCGTTTGTGAGAACCAGTTATAGCCTTCAGTTCTAGTTTTGATTCACCTGCCTGTTTGCCTACCTGTGACCACGATTCCTGCCTTCTGAGAAGGCGAAATAAACACCTGCTGTGCTCTCTCACCTTTTTCTCCCTGAGTATTCATTACAATATTCCTAATTTCATTCACCCACATGGGCCAATCCACCCTCATTCTGGTCTTAACTCCGATGTCCACAGATTAACCCATCGTTCCCAGTATAATGCCATTTTGCTATTTCCTTTTGCAATTCATCCCTCCATTTTACTATGAGGTCTTAAGAGGTTCCTGAACCTACCGATAATTGTCCTAAAAATAAATGTGTTACTCAAGAATATAATGACATTTTCCATTGACTGATCATGTTTTTTTTTAGATGCCCTATCAAATAGTATGACATTAATAACCATGCCTGGACCTGACTCTAAAAGCGACCCACCGATGAAGTACCAGAAAATATGTTCTATTGACTCTGTTTCCCCGTGGCAGTCTGACTGTTCAATGCCACATATATTGAACATTACTTTTATAGCACGTATCTTGTATAATAGCTTCAATTGAAAGGAAAGGATTGATGTGTCAATTGCTGTATATGTCAGTTCACAGACCGAATGACAGGGTTTTAAGAAATCAACAACCTGCTCCCAACTGACTTGAATTTTATACGGTATTGCTGTCAAACCTTTTTACATTCAGTGAAACGGATACATTTGTCAATTTATACTAATCATTTTTAAGCCATTTAGGATTTTTAATGGATGTCAGACTAATTCTTACATTTCTTCTTTAGATAATTGTCTCTTCCAATTTTGTTGGAGAACCGCGATGAGTTGGTTATCATTTTGTATTGAGCATACACCTCCATACACTGTTAGTTGCTTGTGACAATTTTACCGTTCTTGTTCACAATATCCTTCATAAATATTATACCACTGTATTTTTCTCTATCAATATATTGTTTAGCAATATTATTTGCTATCATTAAAGCTGTCATCATGGCAAAGGGTGGCTACTTTGAAGAATCTCAAATATCAACAAATGAAAATATATTTTAACACTTTTTTGGTTTCTATATGATTCCATCTGTTATCTCATAGTTTTGATATCATTGTAGGTGTGTCAACTTTTGACTGGTAATGTATGTATACTAATATGACTCATGATACCATTGCTAAGTCCAATATATATATTGCCCAACCAGAATGAAATCAGAAACTTTTTTCATTTCATTTTAATTTTTTTACAATTATTTTTTTGTTGAATGTTTTTGGAGCCAGTATGGGTACTCTCCGACTGTAGAGGGGTCTGGGTTGCTATGTGTTCAGCTCCCATACCAATTCCCAACCGCTGTGTAGTTAATGTCAGTACTACAGTGCCTTCAGATGGTACCATCACAACATGGTAGCAGATCAAAACATGGCACAGACATTATTGGTTACAGACAACGGTAAGAGTGTCCATGACTTAGTCTTTGAATGAAGAGATGGAGATAAAACTGTCCAGTTTGAGTATCTGTTGCAGCTCGTTCCCGTCGCTAGCTGCAGCGAACTGAAAAGATGAGCAACCCAGGGATGTGTGGGGACATTTAGCAGAATGTGACTGGCAGAACAGGTGTTGTATGTGGAGGATGAGGGCTGCAGTAGATATCTCAGATGGGGGGAGTGAGGCCTAAAGGGGTTTCATAAATAAGCATCAACCAGTTCGTCTTGCGACGGGTATACAGAGATGACCAGTTTACAGCAGAGTAAAAAGTGCAGTGATGTGTCCTATAAAGAGCATTGGTGGCAAATCTGATGGCTGAATGGTAAAGAACATCTAGCGAGTGAGCACCCTTACCTGCTGATATATAAATGATGTCTCCGTAATCTAGCATGGGTAGGATTGCCATCGGAATCCGGGTTAGTTTGGCAGCTGAGGTGAAAGAGGAGTGATTACGATAGAGGAAACAAAGTCTAGATTTAACTTTAGCCTGCAGCTTTGATATGTGCTGAGAGAAGGACAGTGTACCGCCTAGCCATTCTCCCAAGTATTTGAATGAGGTATCTACCTCAAGCTTTAAACCCTCAGAGGTAGTAATCACACCTGTGGGGAGAGGGACGTTCTTCTTACCAAACCACATTACCTTTGTTTTGGAGGTGTTCAGAACAAGGTTAAGGTTAGAGAAAGCTTGTTGGACACTAAGAAATCATTGTTGTAGAGCGTTTAACACTAAATCCGGGGAGGGGCCAGCTGAGTATAAGACTGTATCATCTGCACATAAATAGATGAGAGAACTTCCTACTGCCTGAGCTATGTTGTTGATGTAAGTTGAGAAGAGTGTGGGGCCTAGGATCACGCCTTGGGGTACTGCCTTGGTGACAGGCGATGGCTGCGACAGCAGATGTTCTGAATTTATACACTACACTCTTTGAGAGAGACACAAATACTCCTTAGCTGGCCCACAAGAATGGAATGATCTACCGTGTCAAAAGCTCAAGTCAATAAAAATAGCAGCACAACATTGCTTAGAATGAAAGGCAATGGTGACATCATTGAGGACATTTAAGGTTGCAGTGACACATCCATAACCTGAGCGGAAACCAGATTGCATACCAGAGAGAATACTATAGACATCAAGAAAGCCAGTCAGTTGATTATTAAGATTTTCCAACACTTTTGATAAACAGGGCAAAATAGAAATAGGCCTTTAACCTCTTCCTCCTACCCCCTAATTTTTTCGAACATTCTGTTAAAAATCGCGCAACATTTCAGCGCCCTGCTACTCATGCCAGGAATATAGTATATGCATATGATTAGTATGTGTGGATAGAAAACACTCAGACGTTTATAAAACTGGTTAAATCACGGCTGTGGCTATAACAGAACGTGAGTTTCATTGAAAAGCGCAGGAAAACCTGATCACTGAAAGTGGAAATAAATATCTTTGCGCTACTTCCAGGAATTGTTCAAAGTGAATCGAATTACATGAGACCGAGGTTTCAGCGCCTACAGCTTCCACAAGTTGTCTAGAGTCTTGTCATTTGATTCAGCTTTGATTCTTGGTCTAACCGGTTCAAGGGAACTCCTTCCCTCCGGTATCCGACCTGATGTTTTGGTCGAGCTCTCTCCGGACATGTATTTCCAGACGACACCTATAGAATTTACATCGCCTCCTGATGAATTTTATCGCTTATTAACGTGTACTAATACCTAAAGTTGCATTACAAAAGTATTTCGAAGTGTTTTGTGAAAGTTTATCGTCTGCTTTTTGAATTTTAAAAAATGACGTTACGTTATGAAACGCTATTATTTTCCGTTTATCACACAGTCTACATAGAACGATATCTAGGCTATATATGGACCGATTTAATCGAAAAAAAGACCCAATAGTGATTATGGGACATCTAGGAGTGCCAACAAAGAAGATGGTCAAAGGTAATGAATGTTTTATATTTTATTGTGCGGTTTGTGTAGCGCCGAATATGCTAATTATTTTGTTTACGTCCCCTGCGGGTCTTTTGTGGTGTTACATGCTATCAGATAATAGCTTCTCATGCTTTCGCTGAAAAGCATTTTAAAAATCTGACTTTTTGCCTGGATTCACAACGAGTGTAGCTTTAATTCAATACCCTGCATGTGTATTTTAATGAACGTTTGAGTTTTAACTAATACTATTAGCATTTAGCGTAGTGCATTTGCATTTCCAGAGCTCTAGATGGGACGCCTGCGTGTTGTGTTGGGGCTGAGCAGCCACTATGAACACAGACTGTAAAATAGTGATCACCAAGGTCATTACAGAGAACACCAGACTGATACCTATATCAGGATTATTTGTGAGGATAACATTGAGGAGAGGAGCCTTTTCTGGGTGTTTGGAGTCATACCTTGTGGGATTGGTAATAATCTGAGAAAGATTTAGGGAGTCCCATCGATTTAGGACTTGGTCAGGTGGTTTACGCATGTCCCAATTCAGGTAACCTAGCAGGGCAAATTCAGTCTTATTGTAAGGGGCCAGTAGAGAGCTTAGGGCAGGTAGGGTACAGGCGGGTGCTAATGGAGGACGATAGCACCCAGCAACAGTCAACAAAGAACTATTTGAAAGTTTAATGCTTAAACCCAGTAAATAAAATTGTTTGGGTACAGACTTGGTCGAGACATCGGAGCACTGAAGGTAATCCTTGGTAAAGATGCCACTCCTCACTTTCAATTGATCTATTTTAGGAAATAAGCTTCTAGTGTTAACATGCAAAAAATCCAGGCTTTTACGAGAGCAGAAGTCAGTGAAGCAGATATCAGAGCACAAGTCAGAATTGATAATTGTACAGTAGATGGGCCAGGGTGTACATACTTTCAAAGGCTGGTCATGGCTCACATCATCACCATCATCCCGGAAACACTAGACCCACTCCAATTTGCATACCGCCCCATCAGATCCACAGATGACGCAATCTCAATCTCACTCCACACTACCTTTTCCAACCTGGACAAAAGGAACACCTGTGTGAGAATGCTGTTAATTGATTACAGCTCAGCATTCCAACACCACAGTGCCCACAAAGCCATTCACTAATTTAAGGGACCTGGGAATAAACACCTCCCTCTGCAATTTGAAAATTGTCAAAGACCCCAGTCACCTAAGTCATCATCCAAGTTCTCCCACTTAAAAGATGAGAGAGGCCTGTAATTTTCATCATAGGTACACTTCATCTATGACAGACAAAATGAGGAAAAAAATCCAGAAAATTACATTGTAGGATTTTTAATGCATGTATTTGCAAATTATGATGGAAAATAAGTATTTGGTCACCTACAAACAGCCAAGATTTCTGGCTCTCACAGACCTGTAACTTCTTCTTTAAGAGGCTCCTCTGTCCTCCACTCGTTACCTGTATTAATGGCATCTGTTTGAACTAGTTATCAGTATAAAAGATACCTGTCCACAACCTCAAACAGTCACACTCCAAACTCCACTTTGGCCATGACCAAAGAGCTGTCAAGGGACACCAGAAACAAAATTGTAGACCTGCACCAGGCTGGGAAGACTGAAACTGCAATAGGTAAGCAGCTTGGTTTGAAGAAATCAACTGTGGGAGCAATTATTAGGAAATGGAAGACGTACAAGACCACTGATAATCTCCCTCGATCTGGGGCTCCACGCAAGATCTCACCCCATGGGGTCAAAATGATCACAAGAAAGATGAGCAAAAATCCCAGAACCACACGCGGGGACCTAGTGAATGACCTGCAGAGAGCTGGGACCAAAGTAACAAAGCCTAACATCAGTAACACTCAACGCCACCAGGGACTCAAATCCTGCAGTGCCAGACGTGTTCCTGTGCTTAAGCCAGTACATGTCCAGGCCCGTCTGAAGTTTGCTAGAGAGCATTTGGATGATCCAGAAGAAGATTGGGAGAATGTCACATGGTCAGATGAAACCAAAATATAACTTTTTGGTAAAAACTCACCTCGTCGTGAGGTGTGAAGCACGCGGGTGGAAACATCATGCTTTGGGGCTGTTTTTCTGCAAAGGGACCAGGACGACTGATCCGTGTAAAGGAAAGAATGAATGGGGCCATGTATCGTGAGATTTTGAGTGAAAACCTCCATCCATCAGCAAGGGCATTGAAGATGAAACAGTAAAATGACTGAAGGACCGAAATGGACAAATGAGGACCCTATTTTTAGTCTTTCAGCATGACAATGATCCCAAACACAACGCTCGGGCAACGAAGGAGTGGCTTAGTAAGAAGCATTTCAAGGTCCTGGAGTGGCCTAGCCAGTCTCCAGATCTCAACCCCATAGAAAATCTTTGGAGGGAGTTAAGTCTGTGTTGCCCAGCAACAGCCCCAAAACATCACTGCTCTAGAGGATATTTGCATGGAGGAATGGGCTAAAATACCAGCAACAGTGTGTGAAAACCTTGTGAAGACTTACTGAAAACATTTGACCTCTGTCATTGCCAACAAAGGGTATATAACAAAGTATTGAGATAAGTATTTGGTCAATAACAAAAGTTTATTTTCCACAATAATTTGCAAATAAATTCATAAAAAATCCTACAATGTGATTTTCTGGAGAAAAAAAAATCTATTTGTCTGTCATAGTTGAAGTGTACCTATGATAGGCGCTACAGGGAGTAGTGCATACAGCCCAGTACATCACTGGGGCCAAGCTTCCTATCATCCTGGACCTATATACTAGGTAGGCGGTGACAGAGGAAGGCCCAAAACATTTTCAAAGACTCCAGTCACCCAAGTCATAGACCGCACGTCAAGCGGTAAGTCCAAAAGGCTCCAACTTCTACCTCAAACCGTAAGACTACTGAACAATTCATCAAAGAGCCACCAGACTATTTACATAACCCCCCCCCCCTTTGTTTTTACAGTGCTGCTACTCAAAGGTTATTATTTTATTTTTACTTTAGTTTATTTAAATCTATTTCTTGAATTACATTGTTGATTAAGAGCTTGTACACATTTGCATGTGACAAATCCAATTTTATTTGATTTTATTTGATATGAACATCTTCTTAGAAATGCCACAGGGCTGTCGTAGGGACATGTCAAAATGCAGAATCTTTGCACATTTGCCCTTTTTTTGCACAGATTTATTGAATTCTTTATGTGGTCCATATTACATGGCGCTTCATTTAATATAACAGGCTTTTATAAGTCAATATTGGTGTACAATTTCTACTTAAAATACCAAAAGGCACCAATTTAGTGGAACGTCGATAAGAAGCAATTTTTGTTTGTTTTCAAATAAAATGGTAAAAAATAATCACAGTAAGGTATAAAGTTACCCAGAAATTATTTGATATTGAGATCAAAATAGCTGCAATTAAAATATAAACTCAACAAAAAAGAAAAGTCCCTTTTTCAGGACCCTGTCTTTCAAAATAATAGTAAAAATCCAAATAAATTTACAGATCATCATTGTGAAGGGTTTAAACACTGTTTCCCATGCTTGTTCAATGAACCATAAACAACTAATGAACATGCACCTGTGGAACAGTCGTCAAGACACTAACAGTTTACAGACGGTAGGCAATTGAGGTCACAGTTATGAAAACTTAGGACACTAAAGAGGCCTTTCTACTGACTCTGAAAAACACCAAAAGAAAGATGCCCAGGGTCCCTGCTCATCTGCGTGAATGTGCCTTAGGCATGCTGCAAGGAGGCATGAGGACTGCAGATTAATTGCAATGTCCGTACTGTGAGATGCCTGAGACAGTGCTACAGGGAGACATGACAAGCTGATCATCCTAGCAGTGGCAGACCACATGTAACAACACCTGCAAAGGATCGGTACATCTGAACATCACACCTGCGGGACAGGTGCAGGATGGCAACAACTACCCGAGTTACACCAGGAACGCACAATCCCTCCATCAGTGCTCAGACTGTCCGCAATAGGCTGAGAGAGCCTGGACTGAGGGCTTGTAGGCCTGTTGTAAGACAGGTCCTCAGTAGACATCACCGGCAGCAACGTCACCTATTGGCACAAACTCACCGTTGCTGGACCGAACAGGACTGGCAAAAAAACTGTAGACCTCTGCAAGTCTGGTTCATCCTTGGGAGAAATTTCCAAATGCCTGAAGGTACCATGTTCATCTGTAAAAACAATAGTACACAGGTATAAACACTATGGGTCCACGCAGCCATCATACCGCTCAGGAAGGATACTCATTCTGTCTCCTAGAGATGAACATACTTTGGTGCGAAAAGTGCAAATCAATCCCAGAACAACAGCAAAGGACCTTGTGAAGATGCTGGAGGAAACAGGTACAAAAGTATCTATATCCACAGTTAAACGAATCCTATATCGACATAGCCTTAAAGGCCGCTCAGCAATGAAGAAGCCACTGCTCCAAAACCCCCATACAAAAGCCAGACTACGGTTTGCAACTGCACACGGGGACAAAGATTGTACTTTTTGGGGAAATATCATCTGGTCTGATGAAACAAAAATAGAACTGTCTGGCCATAATGACCAAACAATTTAAAGGCAATGATACCAAATACTAATTGAGTGTATGTAAACTTCTGACCCACTTGGAATGTGATGAAAGAAATACAAGCTGAAATAAATCATTCTCTCAACTATTATTCTGACATTTCACATTCTTAAAATAAAGTGGTGATCCTAATTGACCAAAGACAGGGAGTTGTTGCTAGGATTAAATGTCAGGAGTTGTGAAAAACTGAGTTTAAATGTATTTGGCTAAGGTGTATGTATGTAAACTTCCGAGTTCAACTGTATATCCGCCTCCACCGAAAAGTGAACAAAACAGCTTTCTCCAGGAGCCCCAGGATGACCAGATTAGTGACCAGCAACATTGTGATGTACTTCATACTATGGACTCCTGTCAATGGCATCAACGCGCTGGCAGTGGCAGCTATATTGGTGAAAGGTAAGGCTCTGATAAAGTTTTGTAAGGTCAGTTTGAGCATAGTTGGAGCTCTGATCAACAGCTGTGTGAATCCATTCCTCTATGCCTTCACCTCCAGAAACACCAGACAGCCAGAGGACAGTGTGACTCCGGAGTGACACAGTAGTCTCTCATCCACTGTAGATTTTCAGCCACTGTCTTATAGGAATTAATAAAACATACTCCTTGATATTAGATGTTTTTGTACTTAGTGTCCATACCTCATTGATATTAGAATTTCTAAGCTGATAATCAAAAAATGATGGATCTATTAATCTAAATATTCAAACCATATTTCTAATGAAGATACAAAGGTTAACTCTGACTTTATCAAACTATGTGATCTGGATTTTACTAGGCAAGTCAGTTAAAGAACAAATTCTTATTTTCAATGACATCCTAAGAACAGTGGGTAACTGCCTTGTTCAGGGGTAAGATAACAGATGTTTACCTTGTCAGCTTGGGGATTATGATCTTGCAACCTTCCGGTTACTAGTCCAAGGATCTAACCACTATGCCACCTGCCACCCCAGATGCCAAGTGGGTCAGTGTTTATCTGATTGTACTTGCAAGTGTTTGCCTGCTGTCTTCCTTTATAGCCATGCTATCTCACAAACCACAGGGGTTTTAGTCTGGACCAGCATGTGTGCAATGAGATAAAATGATAATGTATGACTCTGTATGAGTTCATTGATTGTGTTTGTATATATTTCAGGTATACAGTACATCAATGTTCTTTCTGTGAATATATGCAATATTTCATAAACACCCCTCTCTATTCATTATTATTCTGTCTATGATATTGATAATCTTTGAAAATCTTGGTATTTTAGCCCATATTTATTGTTACTCGTGCATGGAATGGAGTAGGTAGATGTGTTTCCTAGCCAGAGGTCCCTCACCTATACAGTAAGTGGCGTGAGGGCAGAGGGGAAGAGAGCTGCTCTGGACAATGAAGGTCATCCCTGCTTCCACGAACATGGTCAGGTAGCCCGTAGGCCAATTTGCATGGCGTTCATATGTAGTTTCAACATTTTGCAATCTATCTCCATCGAGCACCCACCTGTGTTGATGAACTTCTAGATGACATTTGCCTCTTGACCTTGATCAGCTTGAACAGGAGCACTAAACAGGAGCAGAGCAGGGCCAGGGAGCCCATACTTTGCTCATACTTCAAGTTATCCGTCTGATGCTTTGTGCATACACTGCCATCTTGTGGACACCATCGGAATTACAACCAGAGTGATGGCTAGAAGTGGGACCTTTCTATTGTTATATTCTCCTACATTCAATTCACATTTCCACAAACTTCAAAGTGTTTCCTTTCAATTGTTGAGACTGTGATGTGGTTAGACAGATGGTCTGGGGGTGACAATGATGACAGCGATGACAGTGAGGAGGCGACAGTGTTGAGAAAGTGATGGTGTTGACAGAGGTCAGTACCGTAACTAGATTGGTGTGGCACCAGTACTTGGCAGGCTCCTGTTCCTCATGCCCTCATCTCCCATGGTGATGGCGGTAATCACATGCTATCCAACTGACGGAGAGAGGGGAGAGAATGGATGTTTATGACAGGTATTCATTAGGTATTTGTATTGACTGTTTTAATGCTTGATTAGATAAAGCATTACATTAAGTATGCCAGCATATAGACTGAATTACAGAGGAGTAAAGTATTCCTCTCCTTCCCTCCATCCCCTCTCCTTCCCTCCATCCCCTCTCATTTACATTACATTTAAGTCATTTAGCAGACGCTCTTATCCAGAGCGACTTACTCTCCTTCCCTCCATCCCCTCTCCTCTGCTTTCCCCTCCATCCCCTCTCCTCTGCTTTCCCCTCCTTCCTTCCCTCTCCTCTGCTTTCCCCTCTTTCCCTCCCTCTCCTCTGCTTTTCCCTCCGTCCCCTCTCCTTTCCCCTCCTTCCCTCCATCCCCTCTCCTCTGCTTTCCCCTCCTTCCCTGCCTCTCCTCTGCTTTCCCCTCCTCCCCTCCCTCTCCTCTGCTTTCCCCTCCTTCCATCCATCCCCTCTCCTCTGCTTTCCCCTCCTTCCCTCCATCCCCTCTCCTCTGCTTTCCCCCCTTCCCTCCCTCTCCTCTGCTTTCCCCTCCTTCCCTCCATCCCCTCTCCTCTGCTTTCCCCTCCTTACTTCCCTCCATCCCCTCTCCTCTCCTTTCCTCTCCTTCCCTCCATACCCTCTCCTCTCCTTTCCCCTCCTTCCCCCCCTCTCCTCTGCTTTCCCCTCCTTCCCTCCATCCCCTCTCCTCTGCATTCCCCCCTTCCCTCCCTCTCCTCTGCTTTCCCCTCCTTCCCTCCATCCCCTCTCCTCTGCTTTCCCCTCCTTCCTTCCCTCCATCCCCTCTCCTTTCCCCTCCATCCCCTCTCCTCTGCTTTCCCCTCCTTCCTTCCCTCTCCTCTGCTTTCCACTCCTTCCCTCCCTCGCCTCTGCTTTCCCCCTTTCCCTCCCTCTCCTCTGCTGCTTTCCCCTCCGTCCCCTCTCCTTTCCCCTCCTTCCCTCCATCCCCTCTCCTCTGCTTTCCCCTCCTTCCCTCCATCCCCTCTCCTCTGCTTTCCCCTCCTTCCCTCCATCCCCTCTCCTCTGCTTTCCCCCCTTCCTTCCCTCTCCTCTGCTTTCCCCTCCTTACATCCCTCCATCCCCTCTCTTCTGCTTTCCCCTCCTTCCCTCCATCCCCTCTCCTCTGCTTTCCCCCCTTCCTTCCCTCTCCTCTGCTTTCCCCTCCTTACATCCCTCCATGCCCCTCCTCCTCTCCTTTCCCCTCCTTCCCTCCATCCCCTCTCCTCTCCTTTCCCCTCCTTCCCTCCCTCTCCTCTGCTTTCTCCTCCTTCCCTCCATCCCCTCTCCTCTGCTTTCCCCTCCTTCCTCCATCCCCTCTCCTCTCCTTCCCTCCATCCCCTCTCCTCTCCTTCCCTCCATCCCCTCTCCTCTGTTTTCCCCTCCTTCCCTCCATCCCCTCTCCTCTCCTTCCCTCCATCCCCTCTCCTCTCCTTCCCTCCATCCCCTCTCCTCTCCTTTCCCCTCCATCCCCTCTCCTCTGCTTTCCCCTCCTTCCTTCCCTCTCCTCTGCTTTCCCCTCCTTCCTTCCCTCTCCTCTACTTTCCCTCTTTCCCTCCCTCTCCTCTCCTCTGCTTTTCCCCTCCGTCCCCTCCTCCTTTCCCCTCCTTCCTTCCTTCCCTCTCCTCTGCTTTCCTCTCCTTCCTTCCCTCTCCTCTGCTTTCCCCTCCTTCCTTCCCTCTCCTCTACTTTCCCCTCTTTCCCTCCCTCTCCTCTGCTTTCCCCTCCGTCCCCTCTCCTTTCCCCTCCTTCCCTCCATCCCCTCTCCTCTGCTTTCCCCTCCTTCCCTCCCTCTCCTCTGCTTCCCCTCCTTCACTCCCTCTCCTCTGCTTTCCCCTCCTCCCCTCCCTCTCCTCTGCTTTCCCCTCCTTCCCTCCATCCCCTCTCCTCTGCTTTCCCCTCCTTATTTCCCTCCATCCCCTCTCCTCTGCTTTCCCCTCCTTCCCTCCATCCCCTCTCCTCTCCTTTCCTCTCCTTCCCTCCATCCCCTCTCCTCTGCTTTCCCCTCCTTCCTTCCCTCTCCTCTGCTTTCCCCTCTTTCCCTCCTCTGCTTTCCCTCCTTCCCTCCATCCCCTCTACTCTGCTTGCCCCTCCTTCCTTCCCTCCTTGATGGCAATTTGCAAGTGAGTGGAAGTATCTTAGGTTTTTAACTGAAGAGCTGGTTTTATTGTTGCTGTGCCCTCCCAAGATAACGACAAACTGATTCATATGTAGATGACCCTTTGAGCATTTAGGCACAACACACACACACACACACACACACACACACACACACACACACACACACACACACACACACACACACACACACACACACACACACACACACACACACACACACACACACACACACACACACACACACACACACACACACACACACTGCTGGGCGGTAGTAGGGTCATTCCACAAAATGAGTGTCTTTTGCATCCCTTTGATATTTTATGTAGAAATTGTGCACAAATATTGCGTTAAAACAATGTTATATTAAATGAAGTGCATTAATATGAATAAAGACTTGTTAAAGTTCCCTCTGTGCTACCTCTGGGGCTTCTAGGAATATTGTAACCCAGTTAACCCCAACATTTCTCAAAATTTTCACCATCTTTGTAAACCCATAGTTATGTTGCTTTTCTTTTTATTTAATATGATTAGTGATTCATTTGAAGGTCCCTCATGTTAAGGTCAACTCTGTTACGTGAACTGAACTCTCATTTAAATATTGTGAAAATATTCCTTTTAAAATATTCAAAAGAAACATTGAACATATTGTAGCCAAATTATAGTGTAAAAGCAGGTGAACTGGTTCTACTCGTTTTGGCCATTTCTGGTGTTTTTTTGGTGGAACGCTGAGAGGGTTGAGCATACCACGTCAACCCTGTTACCAATAGATATATAGGCTGGAAATGTTTGAAAAGTCGATATTTGTGAAGCTTACATGCAATTTCCCCTCCCTGTGGTACACAACAAGCTTACATTCTCTGTCTCACAAGTGGATTCACGATTTAAGAGGAAATTGTCAGCCCTGTTACGGTCAACCATGTTACTTTACTTGGCACTTAGGCCTACTATTGTCATTTTTTTAACTTAACCTATTGAGATGGGAAATCATGCTTGAGATGTTGAACATGTGCTCTTCATGACCGAATGTTACAATTTGGTGAAACAACTGTTTTCTTTCTACCAATATACACTACTCAAAAGGCACCCAATAGGTAGAATGTCCTCTCATGTCCTCTCTGAGATTGGCTGCTGTGACAGCGACAGTCCTGGCATACTGATATGCCATGCCCGCTGGTCACATACACACAGTGAATGAGAGGTGTCTGCCGATAACCCCTATTAGCAGCAGACAGTTCATACACCTGAGATTCACTGTAACAAAGTGGTGTTGGAGGACCAGTAGGAGTCACCCTTTCCTCTTCCCAGTGCCCCAGGGCAGTGATTGGGGACATTGCCCTGTGTAGGGTGCCGTCTTTCGGATGGGATGTTAAACAGGTGTCCTGACTCTCTGTGGTCACTAAAGATTTTAAAATATTTGTTATTTAATTAACCTTTATTTAACTAGGCAAGTCAGTTAATTAAGAACAAATTCATATTTACAATGATGGCCTACCCCAAGGCACTTATCGTAAGAATAGGGATGTTAACCCCGGTGTCCAAACTAAACTCCCAATCTGGCCCTCATACCATCACGGTGACCTAATTATCCCCAGCTTGCAATTGGCTCATTCATCCCACCTCCTCTCCCCTGTAACTATTCCCCAGGCCATTGCTGTAAATGAGAATGTGAACTCAGTCAACGTACCTGGTAAAATAAATATTATAATAATAATAATAACTAATCACTGACAATGAGAGAGGAGAATAGGTCAACCACTTTGTTTTAAATTCAAAAGCATGTTGTTGTCGTGTTACGACCGTCGTCAGAATGAGACCAGAGAGCAGCGTGTAAAGTGTACATTTAAAATGAACACCAAAAAACAACGAAAGATCAACGAACATAAAGTTCTGCAGGGCTTTACAGCTACTGTGCAAAAACAAGATCCCACAAACTCAGGTGGGAGACAACAATAGACAGCTGCCTCTGATTGGGAACCATACCTGGCCAACAAAGAAATAGAAAACTAGAATGCCCACCCAAATCACACCCTGAGCTAACCAAATAGAGAAATAAACAGGCTCTCTAAGGTCAGGGCGTCACATATCTCTTGTCCCTTTGATGCTATTCAGTCAATTGATCAGATTTACAAGCCATGTTTTCACTCTCATTCCGACACTGAGAAGAAGAGAACCACCCACACACATAATGATGGAGGTGGATGTGGAGGAGCTCTGGACAGGTAGTGTGACCAGTATCTGCACCACCAGCTCGGCTAATGGGTTAGGCAGCACCACATTGTCCTTGAAGATGTCCCCCGCTATCTTACCTTCAGTAACACACATACAGGACATATTACCCCAGGTCAATAGACAGAGTTTCCACCTAGTTCAGAGTACTTACAGCATTTGACTTACAGTACCCTATCCAAAAAGTTGTGAATCAGTTTGTCATTACCTTGGGAATATCAGGTTCTATCTGTGCAAAGCATAGTTATGAGATATTGAGCATCAAATTTTCACATCCCAGATCTCAGAACTGTTTTGTAGTAAAAGGTACCTAAAGTGCAGAGTATTAAAATCCTGAGACATTTGTATATACGTTTTTTTTTTATAGGGGGTGCCATCACAGATACAGTTGAACCTTATGGTTCTGAAATGTCAATCTGGGTTCAACCATAAGGTTCTGACACTTCTGAATTATACATTTTTAAGAACACCTTCGCTTTTTCAATACTGGTTCTCATTAAAGTCCAGGAGATCATTTCACCATTCCTTTTTGCTTAAAAATATCTACGACACAAGATTCCAAATGAACTATGAATGAAGATTGAATTTGTTTTGATTAAATGTATACATTTATTGTGGTATTGAAATTGTAGTTTTTGATATTGTAATCTGTAGTTTATATTTATTTTTTATTGGAATGTTCGTAGATAGTCAGAACACATCAGACAAACTGTTACCACTGAAGAATAAATCGAATCAAATTAAATGTTATTTGTCACATACACATGGTTAGCAGATGTTAATGGGAGTGTAGCGAAATGCTTGTGCTTATAGTTCCGACAATGCAGTAATAACCAACAAGTAATCTAACTAACAATTCCAAAACTACTGTCTTATACACAAGGTAAGGGGATAAATAATATGTACATAATGATATATGAATGAGTGATGGTACAGAGCAGCATAGGCAAGATACAGGATCGGGTACAGTATATACATATAAGATGAGTATGTAAACAAAGTGGCATAGTTAAAGTGGCTAGTGATACATGTATTACAATAGGATGCAGTAGATGATATAGAGTACAGTATATACGTATGCATATGAGATGAATAATGTAGGGTATGTAACATTATATTGGGTAGCATTGTTTAAAGTGGCTAGTGATATATTTTACATCATTTCCCATCAATTCCCATTATTAAAGTGGCTGGAGTTGAGTCAGTGTCAGTGTGTTGGCAGCAGCCACTCTATGTTAGTGGTGGCTGTTTAACAGTCTGATGGCCTTGAGATAGAAGCTGTTTTTCAGTCTCTCGGTCCCAGCTTTGATGCACCTGTACTGACCTCGCCTTCTGGATGATAGCGGGGTGAACAGGCAGTGGCTCGGTGGTTGTTGTCCTTGATGATCTTTATGGCCTTCCTGTAACATCGGGTGGTGTAGGTGTCCTGGAGGGCAGGTAGTTTGCCCCCCGTGAAGCGTTGTGCAGACCTTACTACCCTCTGGAGAGCCTTACGGTTGTGGGCGGAGCAGTTGCCGTACCAGGCGGTGATACAGCCCGCCAGGATGCTCTCGATTGTGCATCTGTAGAAGTTTGTGAGTGCTTTTGGTGACAAGCCGAATTTCTTCAGCCTCCTGAGGTTGAAGAGGCGCTGCTGCGTGAGTGGACCAATTCAGTTTGTCTGTGATGTGTATGCCGAGGAACTTAAAACTTACTACCCTCTCCACTACTGTTCCATCGATGTGGATAGGGGGGTGTTCCCTCTGCTGTTTCCTGAAGTCCACAATCATCTCCTTAGTTTTGTTAACGTTGAATGTGAGGTTATTTTCCTGACACCACACTCCGAGGGCCCTCACCTCCTCCCTGTAGGCCGTCTCGTCGTTGTTGGTAATCAAGCCTACCACTGTTGTGTCGTCCGCAAACTTGATGATTGTGTTGGAGGGGTGCGTGGCCGCGCAGTCGTGGGTGAACAGGGAGTACAGGAGAGGGCTCAGTACGCACCCTTGTGGGGCCCCAGTGTTGAGGATCAGCGGGGTGGAGATGTTGTTGCCTACCCTCACCACCTGGGGGCGGCCCGTCAGGAAGTCCAGTACCCAGTTGCACAGGGCGGGGTCGAGACCCAGGGTCTCGAGCTTGATGACGAGCTTGGAGGGTACTATGGTGTTGAATGCTGAGCTGTAGTCGATGAACAGCATTCTCACATAGGTATTCCTCTTGTCCAGATGGGTTAGGGCAGTGTGCAATGTGGTTGAGATTGCATCGTCTGTGGACCTATTTGGGCGCTAAGCAAATTGGAGTGGGTCTAGGGTGTCAGGTAGGGTGGAGGTGATATGGTCCTTGACTAGTCTCTCAAAGCACTTCATGATGACGGAAGTGAGTGCTACGGGGCGGTAGTCGTTTAGCTCAGTTACCTTAGCTTTCTTGGGAACAGGAAAAATGGTGGCCCTCTTGAAGCATGTGGGAACAGCAGACTGGTATAGGGATTGATTGAATATGTCCGTAAACACACCGGCCAGCTGCACTGTTTGTATTCGGTCATGTTACCAGTCACCTTTCCCTGATTAAAAGCAGTGGTTCCGCGCTTTCAGTTTCACGCGAATGCTGCCATCAATCCACGGTTTCTGGTTAGGGAATGTTTTAATCATTGCTGTGGGAACGACATCTTCAACGCACGTTCTAATGAACTCGCTCACCGAATCAGCGTATTCGTCAATGGGCGGGGAAGTTAGAGTAACAATGATCCAAGGTTTTTCCACCCCTGGTTGCGCAATCGATATGCTGATAAAATATAGGGAGTCTTGTTTTCAGATTAGCCTTGTTAAAATCCCCAGCTACAATGAATGCAGCCTCTGGATAAATGGATTCCAGTTTGCAAAGAGTCAAATATAGTTTGTTCAGAGCCATCGATGTGTCTGCTTGGGGGGGAATATATACGGCTGTGATTATAATCAAAGAGATTTCTCTTGGTAGATAATGCGGTCGACATTTGATTGTGAGGAATTCTAAATCAGGTGAACAGAAGGATTTGAGTTCCTGTATGTTTCTTTGATCACACCATGTCTCGTTAGCCATAAGGCATACGCCCCCGCCCCTCTTCTTACCAGAAAGACGTTTGTTTCTGTGGGTTTATGCCAGCTTTTCCCAAATTCGGTCCTCGGGATCCCAATGGGTGTACGTTTCGGTTTTTACCCAAACACTGCACAACTGACTGAAATGATCAAAGCTTGATAATTAGTTTATTATTTTAATCAGCTGTGTAGTTCTAGGGCAAAAAACAAAATGTACACCCCTTGGAGTCCCTAGGACCGAGTTGGGGAAACCCTGGTTTATGCCGATTGAGCATTACAAAAAAAATCACTTAAAGTAAAAAAATCTAACTTCGCAGACATATAAAGAATCATATGAAGACCAATTATATGTAACTAACTTACTTTTGACAAATTTCAGATAGAACCTTATAGTCCCAAGGTCTTGTTGTTCTAATAGTATATATCAGTTTAGTTAGTCTAGTTTATACTATGTTTATATTATGTGTTGTATTATACAACAGCATTAGTCATAGTCATATACTGTAGTCAACAGGTTTGAACTTGTTTCCTCCTCAGAGTTATCAAAATGGACGAGTCAGTTTATCTGACTAGACACGTCCAGAGAGGACAGACAGTGTAACCCATCCACTAGTTATGGTGGGACAGAGAATCAGTCATTACCTAATGTATAACTCATTAATAAACCCCTGGAGGGACAGCTGAGGGTAATCTACTCACAGCCAGCCAGCTGGAACACTGAACTCAGTGTGTCTAAAGAACAGATGAGGAGGAGGAGGAGGAGGAGGAGAGGGTTCTTGGAGAAGTTGATGAAGAGTTCTCTCATTCTGCTAGGAATAAGCTCTATGTCCGGTCCTATTAGTGGTGGCTGATCAAAACAAGCAGAGAGTAACACTACAGAGTCAGAGAACGAAAGAAAAAGAAAGAAAAGAAATTGAAAGAACCCATTATTACAACGTTTCTTCCTGTAGAACAAACCACAATTTGACGTTAATAAATGATTTCATTTTCACCAGATAAGGAACCTTGAAGGACATCAGAAGGCTCTCCCCCCACATTCAATCTGCTACATGTTCCCTTGTATGAGAGTACTAGATGTTCTCTTGTAGGACCTAAATATAGTATCATCGCATGCAGGGTGAAAATTTATCATGCAATTCTGTACCATCCTCTTTTTTTTGGGGGGGGGGGGGGCTCTCCCCATACCTGGATTTGGGGGAAGAGGTAGGAGAGGGAGTGTCATCCTTCTGGTGCCACTCGCTGCTGCTGTTGAGGTCCAGAGCGGACCAAAGGAATGACGACCTGTCCTCCTTCCGGGGGTATTTGGAATGCAGGGAGGGGGGGAGTGTCATGGGTCCGTACCCCTAAAAACACAGTTTATATTTCACTGAATTCAAACAATTATGTCTGAATTCAATGTTCAAGCCAAAGCCAAAGTTGTACTTATTTACAAAGTACCTTGAATCCACCGGGCACACTTTTTGTTCTGACACAAAAATCACTGCTGGATTTGGTTAACGTTGTAGTTTCCTAAAGAACCAAAATGTTCCACACGTTCTAATACCGTATAAGTTCTGAGTTCATTGCGAGGTGCATATGCCAATGTTACTCTCTAGCTTCAAGACAAAAATAATTAACACCAACTTTAATTCCAGACATTAAACTGCAGTACTGGCCACCTATCAGACAGTCATGGAGCAGGGACAAATACTGGCCTTACATAACCCTATCTGCTTTCACAGTGTGCATCCCTTCACCAACTAGCAGGAGAGACAGACGCGATGGCGGCCAATTAAACGTGAACAAAGGCAGGCTGCGTTTTATTAATTGACAGCTGTCTTTGATGTAAGGGGTCAACAGTCCTCTGCTCCCTGGCAGCAATGGATACACTTGTTTTGTAGACATCATGCCTGTCAGTCAGATGAAGATAACATCAATGGCCTCAGAAATATCACTGTTCTCCGTTTCCCCCTCTAAACTCCAGCAGGAAAAAAAGTTCCTGTACTAATGGTTGTCAAACAGTCCTTTGCCTTTCTTCAAAGGTGTCTCGTTCTCTCTGTAGGTGAATGCTTTTTTTTCATTTCTAAGCTGATGCTTTAGAGGGTTTTCAGACTGGGGGACACCTGCGAAGGCCACTAATGTGTTCTTAAAAGCCTAGTATTTTTTTTTGTGATGTTAGCACTCTGATGTTCTACGTTGTATTTCTGGTTGGAATGTGCAAAATCGAGCTGTTATCTGAGTGTGGTCATTTATACCAACAGAGCTGAAAGTAAGAGTAGGCTAATACTGTATATAGATCTGGAGATATAACTGAGTGTAACTCTGAAATACTTTATGTGTGTTGTGTGTGTATGTGTGTGTGCATGTGTGTTGTGTGTATGTGTTTTGGTTGATGTCTTTTCAGAGAGATCGGTCAAAATTGTATGATGGGTTGATTGCTTATCAGGTGGGATTATTCCTGTGTCCAGTCGTTACATAGATATTTCGGAATATGAATGAATTCGGGTGTGATGTCCTTTTTTTCTAGAAGAGTGCAAAGTAATGTTTATTTAGTTTGGGGGTGAGTTTCAGTTTTTCCATGGATAAAAAGACAGTCGAGCAGAGGACTTTTGGTTTAACTGAGAACTTGTATGCAAGCCTCCTGTGTGTAAAGACAGAATTTATCTCTTCAATATCATTGTAAAGACCCGTGCAAACACCTAAGTCTTTTTTTGGGACATTTACTCTGCTTATTTAGTATCATGTATTCATGTACACTGTATTAGTTTGAGTGCTATTTTGTGACGAATAAACCTATTAGTTGATTTGAGTAAATGCATTCCTTGTTTAGAGAGCAACTATTTCACTGACTATATGTTCATAATTTAATATTTGTGAATTCTAAATTGTCGACTTATTTATACTGCACATAGCATATTCTTGGGTTGCACCTTGACATCCCTGATCTACTTGACTCAATACATTTATGCTAGAACATTGGATTGCCAGCATTTGTGTCTAGCATTCTTAATAATTGCTTAATTAACTGTGCAAGATAGACACATGTTCATTATAGTCACACTGAGTCGTTGATGCAATGATTCGCTACCTTGTCAGATCCTCCAGAGACTCACAGGGCCTGTTGCATTTCTTTCACATGATAATGGAGTCAGATTGAAGAATTCAGTTTTTCATTATTTAACACAATTCTCCCTGAACTGTATGTGTACCTCTATGAGAAATCTATATAGGTTTTCTTGAAGCACAGAAAAGGCCCTTGAGCCAGATATGAATAATCAATCATTAAGCAACTGTCAACCAACTTCATGTTGGGTGACATGTTAATGTAGCCTTATTTATGAAGGGATACATTGTATAATGTAAAATCTGTAGGAAGAATGGTTAGATAGCTTCAAAATGCAGGGCTTACATGCATGGTCAGTAATCTGATGACCATTATCCTCAATATGTAGACTTACTTTAGGGTTTATCATAATATGATACTATCATATCACCACATCAATCTTAACTTATTTTGTCCCTTAGCTTCACTGTTCCTTTGATGAAGTGTCTACAAAGAAGATACTCTATATAAGGAAAACTTGATACCAGACATACTATTTAACAACTGACTGAGTTTAAAGTTTGAAAGGGGACACCACATTTCTTGTTGATTAACAGCTCACGTCATTTGGACTTATAATGTTCACCAAAAAACAACAATATCACATCAATCACACCTAAACTGACATATTCAGGATAGTAGTTTCTATTAAATTGACCCATCTAAGTTTCTATCATGATTAGGCTGAGGTGTTTGTTCAAAAGGTCATCATTTAATTTTAGCCTCTCTGAGTGTAGATTAGAAACTGCATAAGATGAAGGTGTTTGTATTTGATTAATAACTCGTGTTATTTGCTTCTTAAAAAGCAGCGGGGGAAATATGACATCTAGTGGTTAGAAAATTGGAATAGTATAGTATTCTCCAGTCCTGCTTGTCCTCAGTGTAATTCAAGGAAATGTTTTCTCCACATTATGAATATAGGAGGCACAATGTATTTCTCACAAGCAGTATTGTTGACCAGAGAAGACTGTGCTTTAATCAGAAATGGAATAGGTAGGCCTACTGAAGAGGCTCTGGACACGCATGCACACGGTGGCACACACAAAGAGAGAGTGAGTGAGTGAGTGAGTGAGTGAGTGAGTGAGTGAGTGAGTGAGTGAGTGAGTGAGTGAGTGAGTGAGTGAGTGAGTGAGTGAGTGACTTTCCGTAAGGCTCCTTGGGTAAAAGCCTTGAGACAGAGAGTAGTCGAAAGTTAATTATTGCTCTTTGCACAGTACTTTCATATCAGCAGTATTTTCTCCCAGATCTGTTGAACCCAGACAAATAATGCCTGACAAACAAGAGAGCAACTGAGTTCAGTGTTCACATTCCTCCTCAGGGACGGACCACATGGGAAAGACAACCTGGAAATATGCTGGAATAGATACAGTATTTGTAATTCTTCAGCTGATGTTGAAAAGAGATTAACGTGGAGGTAATAGCAGGTTAGAGACCAATCCTGGATTTTAGCACCACACACCTGCACGCACACGCGCACACATACACACACTGAGAGCATTGTCTGGCAAAGGTCCAAGATCCCCTGGTAAACCTCTGGTAATGATGCTAATTTAGGCCAGCTGTGCCAGCACCAGGGCATTGTCTCTGTTTCCACTACTGCTGCCAGTGCTGCCCAGTATGGCACAGGGACACAGAGTACCAGGAAAACCGGGCCAGACTTAATGCATGCCAGTAAAAATACTGTTGCCTTGAAACATGACAGTGTAACACTAAAAATAAAATAAAGCTAAAAGTGAAATATGCAGTACCAGGCCTTCTGAATGGCGCAGCAGACTAAGGCACTGCATCACAGTGCTGAGGCATCACTACAGACCCGGGTTTGATCCCAGGTGGTGTCACGACTGGCTGTTACAACTGGCCAATAGGCCCTGCGTCATCCGGGTTAGGGCAGGGTTTGGCCGGGGTGCTTTACTTGGCTCATTGTGCTGTAGCAACTCCTTGTGGCGTGCCTGAAGGCTGACTTTGGTTGTCAGTTGAATGGTGTCCTCCGACACACATTGGTGCAGCTGGCTTCCGGGTTAGGAGGGCAGGTGTTAAGAAGTGTGGTTTTGTAGGACGCATGACTTGACCTTTTCCTCTCCTGAGCTCGTTGTGGAGTTGCAGCAATGAGACAAGATTGCAACTGATATCACGATATTGGGGAGAATAAAATGGGTAAAATACACACAAAAAAATATATATATATACACTTTCCCCTTTTGAACTTTCCCTCCCTCCTCATAAACCATGATGTTGACTACCACATATTTTCCCTCAGAAATGTCTATGTCCCAATTCCTATATATTCTCAGCATTTTGACAAATTCTAAGGGAAAATGTAGAGATGGGTCCACTCAACAGCACTGCTTTATTGTGAAGAATGCACATTCAGTTTGGTATGTACAGAAAACTCACAGTACAATGATACAGGATCAACACGTGCCCATTTCTTGTGTTATTCTTGTTCTTGTTGTCTTGTGTGTGTGTGTGTGTGTGTGTGTGTGTGTGTGTGTGTGTGTGTGTGTGTGTGTGTGTGTGTGTGTGTGTGTGTGTGTGTGTGTGTGTGTGTGTGTGTGTGTGTGTGTGTGTGTGTGTGTGTGTGTGTGTGTGTGTGTGTGTGTGTGTGTGTGTGTGTGTGTGTGTGTGTGTGTGTGTGTGTGTGTGTGTGTGTAGGCAGATCGCTCCAGATTGACTTCAAAATGAGCACTAATTACTAACATGTAGGCTTGGGTTTTGCTACAGCGGTGCGGACATAATCCCATGAGACATAATGGACATAATCCCATGACTCTGAATCCGAATGCCACATGTTATCTCCCAGTGGTAGAAACACATTTTAAATGTTTTGTTTTCAACCTATCCCAAATCCTAACCCTTAACTTAACCATTCAGAATTAATGTCTAACCTTAATATCTTCACCCTATCCAAAATGTTAACCCTTACCTTAAATGTGATGCTGAACAGGAGTCAACACATGGTGTCAAAAACACTTCGAAATTTGACGTTTGGCGCAGCGTCTAAATGTTATGCTTGGAGAAACGTGGGTAAACGTCAGAATCTGAAGTCAAATTGGTTAAATCGTGAGATCTTGTTGGTGTGTGCGTGTGTGTTTCTCTCTGACTGATCACATGACTTTCCACCAACTCAGTTTATCAATTCAGTGTTTGCATTTAAACAAACGTATAAGTGTGTGTAGGTATGTGACTGTGTGTGTGTGTATGTGAGTCTATGTGTGTGTACAGTATGTGTTCATGTTTAATGAGCAGATGGAAGGTTCATGGCCTTATTTCCCTTAGGGACCCCAGCCGTCATCACTTCAGCTCCTCTGTGGAGGACGAGGGAGTCTCAGAACCTTCTGGGCCTTCCTGAAAGGTGCAAACACAGTTTGTGACATCGCAGTGAAAAGCAATTTACACACACAAAATGAACTGTGTATTAGTTACTATTAATTCTGATAATCCCATTACTGGAAATAAGGAGTCCAAAGCATGCACACATGCACACACACAAACACACACACCTTGACTTTGTCCAGGTCCGGCCCACCGGGAAGGGATTTCTGTGATGAGAGCTGTGAGGAGAAATTTGGAATGGAGAGATTAGGCTCGAGATGAGTCACAGGAAGAAGTACAGAAGGATGAAAGAGTGAATAGAGGTCATGTAAGGCACAGCGAGGTGGCTGCTCACCCTCTTGGTGTGCTGGATCTCATCGGTGGATTTGGACCTACTCTTCATCTGCTTCTGGGGGGAGGTGGTGGTGGGGCACTAGACACAAAACACAGAGAGATGGTGTCAATCACAGCTACGCCAGACAGCATACCCTAGGGGCAGTGGTTCTTCGGGAATGGGGATTTGGATGGTGTGTTCAAATCCTGGATGGTTTGTGCTTGTACTGCTGTTTTGTCACCACTAGCTAAGATGCTACAGGTGGGACTCACTTCATTGATTTTCTGATCCATGGTTGGGCTGTCTTTACTGAGGTTCACAGTGATGACAAAGCTGGGGTTGAGGTTGCAGCTGTACACAAATGATCACACTCTTTTTGTCAATCTGCGGAGGATAAGAGAAGAGTAGCTCATTAGTTCATGCAGTGATCGTCAAAGTCCAGCTGATGGCGACACTGACCAAGGGAGAGCATTACTCCTTTGCACCTTATTTGGATCTGAGTGCTTGTAAGGGTGACAAGCGCTTTGCCCCATTGAAGTATAAAAAACTATATACCAAAATGATTTTATGAAAAATTTGATTTGTCCCTACTGCTATTAGCCAATACAAATGCATTGAATAAAATACTCAGTACATGGAAGAACAGATCCCCCCCTAAAAACTCTAAAGGAAGCTTGTTCTGAAATGTCTGTCCTATATCTGAACGATATAAGAGAGATCAGGAAATGTTTGCTATTTTTTTTCTATGTATTAGAAAAATATTTTGGCACTAAACAGTCTCCATATATACAGTACTTCCATTCATTTTTTTCAACTGGTAACGCGGAACCTTCCGACGAGTCTTGTGAGGCCTGTGGGCGTCCAAGAGAAACCCACATGTACGTGTTCGAGAGAGCCACACCTTTCCACAGAGGGGTCATATTAGTGTGTAGCCCAAACTGTTCGGCCGCTACAGACATAAAATGGCAAATCGGCTGTACCTACTTCAGATGAGTCCCAAGAGTCGTGGTGCAAAACGGAGAACACTATCGTGTTCGTGAGAGTCTCAACTCACTTTAGATAAAAGCCAAACCATTCGGACCCTACAGACGATTTTTATGAGATAATCGATTTCCGGGATGTGCCATGGTCTGACAAACACCGCTCTAGCTCTGTCACCTTTCACTTCAGATGCAGAAGTGTGACATCGGCGGATGTGGTGGACTGAGACGCATCCAATGCGTCTAGCTTCAACTTTATGGAAATGCTTGTATTATGCTAATTAGACATCGACTCTAGGTTGTTTAATAGACCCTGATGTTTAAAAGTAATCCAGAACACTGAATATAAATGTCCTCCAGAAGAGGAACAATGTATATTAACAGCATGCATCATATTGTATGTACAGTACATGCAATCTCTCCCTCACCAGGACTGAGTGTTCTGTGGTAGTCTGTCAGTCTCTCTGAGGGAAATGACCTAGATGTGGTTGATTTGAGGCCTAGCTGACTGGACTTTCCCTCTCCTCTCCTCCTTATCCCTCCATTCCAGGGCCTATCTCTCGATTTGGGAATAATTTGTTCCCTGTGTTATAGAAGTGCTATTATAAACGAGGGCCTGTAGAATAAGGGTCTGTAGACTAGAGTGTCTCATGTGTGTGTTGCCCCAGTGGAACACCCTGTGGCTCAGAGAAAACACTTCCCATCGATTAGTCCACATGACTGACTCAACGACAGCCAAGGTGACACATCCGAATAGGACACTTAGATGTGTTTATTACCCTCACACAAAATCATGGACACACATACACACACACACAGATTTATGGCAGGCCACATACACACATATCATAACTCACATAAGCACGAACACACACACACACAGCAAGAGGTATGTCCCCTTACACAGATTTCTGCAATGGTAGGAAAAACCACGCTGGCTGCAACTCTCTCTATTTCTCTCCTTTCACTATCCTTGTTTCATCCCTCCATCATAAGGATTTAGAGACGGGATGAAAGGGCAGCTCTCACAGAATAAGGTTCAAAGGCGGTAGAAATTAGGATGAATAATCCCTGGGTGAGTTATGATGTGAACTGGTGTGTTTTGTAATGCATTAGTCTCCCAGTAACAGGCCGACCCCTAATTTTGGTAATTTTCTCACTGAGAGTAGAACGTGATGAGAGGCTCTGTGTGATGAGAGAGAGAGAGAGAGAGAGAGAGAGAGAGAGAGAGAGAGAGAGAGAGAGAGAGAGAGAGAGAGAGAGAGAGAGAGAGAGAGAGAGAGAGAGAGAGAGAGAGAGAGAGAGAGAGAGAGAGAGAGAGAGAGAGAGAGAGAGAGAGAGAGAGAGAGAGAGAGAGAGAGAGAGAGAGAGAGAGAGAGAGACTACATTCATAGATCCGAAGACTGTTCCCTCAATCTGGAACGGCTGTACGGTATGTCACCACCTGCTGTTCTAACCGATGAAATCATCTCTAACACAGAGATGATGTCACAGACACTGAGCAGATACCTTTTAGCTCAGTGAGCTGACCTAATCCCAAAATGATTGAAATAATCATTTCAAACTCAATAGTCGACCACACATCCTTCCAATAGCAACACTGGGCGCGCATCCTCCATAAATAAGCACCTGTCAGAGGCACATAATCACTTGAGATCATTTTTGCCCCAGCCAACCTCCTATGGGGTGCCATTTGCTTACAGTGTAAGAGTGGGCAGAAAGCCCCACAGTTCTGTCTCCGACTGTCACTGATGTGTTTCCAATCCCCTATTAAGTTTTTCTCCCGTTAAATGGACAACTCATACCCTATTAACAGGCAGAAACTTGGAGGGCGAAGTAAAGCCTAGCCACCTAACTAGCATGTGTGCTAGTGACAATTATAACAGAGAGAAGAGGTAGGAAACACATACACCAGTGGCGGTCAATGCCGTTTAGTATATATATTTTTTATGAGCATGGCCTTATTTCTATTACAGCATATTGGATGACTGTCATTTATAGTCCATTCACTCAGCTCAATGTAACATCGATGGGTTTAGGCTACTACATGATACTACAGTTTCCCCAATACCCATGATGAGGTTACTACAACCTAGCCTATGATTGAAGCTTTACAATGTAGGTGCACAGGTCTAAGATATTTTTTTACACTCTTCAATACACTCTTGACTGCATCAAGCTGATCTTGGTTGTAATCATTAGTCCAACAGTTGCAAACGAGAGTTTATATTGGACACATTCAGATATGTTTAACCTCGTTTCGTTCCTTTTGCTTCCATTGAAAATACATTTTTCAACAGAATCGGCGGAATGAATATCACACGCAAACACAGTTCACTTTTAATAGCTGCCACATACAAACAGCATGATCACTTTGCTCGTTGTAGAATTCCTTCTCTCATCTACGAGCTCTTTTCCTCTCACCTTTTCCCTTCCGCTTGTGGTCTTAAGTGCACAACACGTCAGCTGTATGTGACCAGGCAAAAAATACTTTCCAAGCCAAACCTTCACATCATAACCACTACACACAGCCGACATCGTTGACATCATATTAGCTGATGTCAAAGTCAACATAACTACTAGAACTAAAGCGTTAGTAAACCTGCATCAATCATGCAGTAAGCAAGTCATTTAGCAGTTACACTGGCAGACCCCGATGGCAATAAATAAATTAAACCATAAGCTTACCTTGACTTGGAAGAGTTCCAATGTTAGATAGCCATAGCCAGCTAGCTAACTGTAGTAACCTGGTAAATTTATGTTAAGTATTATGTTTACCAATAGATAGCAGTATTGACTCAATAACAGGGTTTGCTTTCCACTATCCGTAGCCGTTAAAATGTCTGCCATATAACCGTGCTCGGAAATGCCTCAGGTAGCTTACGCCAGGTGCATTCCAGTAATGTTATTCTAAATTACAATTAAATATTAAAAGGTACTTACGTGTCCGGTGTCATCAATCTAAGAAGCATCCCAGGTTAATATATATTTGCAGTGGTGTAAAGTACTAAAGTAAAAATACTTGAAAGTAGAAATGAAGTAGTTTTTGGGGGGTATCAGTACTTTACTTATATTTTTTACAACTCTTACTTTTACCTAACTACATTGCTAAAGAAAATTATGTACTTTTTACTCCATACATTTTCCCTAACACCCAAAAGTACTCGTTAAATTTTGAATGGTTACCAGGACAGGAAAAGTGTCACACAATTATCAAGAGAACATCCCTGGTCATCCCTACTGGTCTGATCTGGCAGACTTACTAAACACTCTTTATTTGTAACTTATGTCTGAACGTTGGAGCGTGCCCCTGGCTATCCGTAAATTTAAAAAACAAGAATATGGTGAAATGATTTAAACTTTTACATTTGATACTTAAGTATATTTCAGCAATGACGTTTACTTTTGATACTTAAGTATATCAAATACCAAATATTTTTAGACTTTTACTCAAGTAGGATTTTACTGGGTGACTTTTACTTGAGTCATTTTCTGTTAATTAAGGTATCTTTACTTTTACTCAAGTATGACAATTGGGTACTTTTTTCCACCACTGCATATTTGGTGACGAGGATGACTATGGATGACCGCGTTGGATTTGTTTGCCACGAATTCAACGGAGTGTCTGGCGTGCAACGCTGGATGTGAGACTCGAGTGAGCAGTGGAAGAGACTGAATGATTGATTCCCTGGATACGGGTAGGACAAATGAATGACTTTGTGAGGGGAGAGAACAATATGCTCACTGCCACCATTTGATCCTAAAAATCAGGAACAGTTCTTTGCCGCTAATAAAATAACTGATGCCGCTATACACAAATCCATACTCATAAACGTTTCCGGCGCACAGACATACAGTTTGATGAGAAACCTGCTGAGCCCAGATACAACAGGAGACAAGTAATTTAGAGATATGGTCGATCTATTAAAAGATCACTTCAAACCCAGTGAAATTCAAGTTGAATTCAGGCATGAGAATACCTACCAAATCGATGCGGGAATATATGGCTGAGTTGAGAACTAGCACTGGACCGTAACTATGGGAAGACATTATCGCAAATGCTACACGATCGGCTGGTGTGTGTGCCTCGGGGTAGCAGCCAATAGAGATTGTTATCGCTGCAAAGGCAAACACGCAGCGTTTGACTGTAAATTAAAACATGAAAAGTGTTATGCGTGTGGGATAATAGGACACTTTGGGAAGGAGGGCCGCAATAAAAAAGCAACGGGCTACAGAAAAGAAAACAGACAGGAGAAAAACGATGCTCTAACTACGGCTCAAATCAAGTTACAGAAAGTGAAAGTGGGTGTCTCAGACGAAGAGCAAGCGTTTTCGGTGTACAGTGTGCTGGAGGCGAATACAGTATGACAAAAGTCAAGCCTTTCATTGTGGAAATGGGAATACATGGATTTAAAAGGTACTGTTTGAAATAGACACATGATGTAGCATTACATTGATGAACAGGTCTCAATTAAAAGAGTTAATTGCCTAAACTGAGAGACACCCCCATTAAACTCAAAACATACACAGGGGAGGAAATCACTGTGATTGTAGTTGCTGATGTTCAAGTGGAATATCAAGGGGAAAATTAAAGTATGCCTCTCTTAGTAGTGGAAGATACTGGCCCCAGCTTACTAGGGAGAGAGAGGGTGGTTGGAGGAAATACATTGAACTGGGCTGAAATCACACATCTCCACAGTGACATTGACATTGCAGCAGTTGCTACTCCCAAATTCTATAGGCCAAGATCAGTTCCATATGACATGAAGCCTAAAGTGGATGTGGAAATTGACAGACTTAGCAGAGGATATCATTATTCCTGTCAAGTACTCTGATTGGGCAGCACCAGTTGTTCCCATACTCAAACCAGATGGTTCAATCAGACTATGCGGTGACTACAAGCTGACTGTAACAGGAGTTTCGTCACTGGAGCAGTACCCCATACCCAAAGTGGAGGATTTTCTTTCAACGTTAACCTGAGGCAGTGGCGCATTTAGGTATAGGTGACATGGGCAGCCGCCTAGGGCGGCATCTTGCCGGGGGCGGCACAGGGCGCGGCCACAAAAAAAAATATAGTTTTAAATGTTATGATTATTTGTGTTGTTCCAAATGTCTGAATAAAAATAAAGTTTTTTTTGTTGGGGGCGGGGGGGCTGAAGGGGGGGGGGGGGGGGGGGGTTCGCCCAGGGAGCCATACAAGCTAGAACCGCCACTGACCGGAGGGCAACAGTTCATCTGGGTCACAAGGTGGATGCCAAGTGGTTACACACTGTCAAAGCTAAAGAGAGGGCTGTCGTGGAAGCTCCAGCTCTGGCAAGCGTTACAGAGCTGAACTAGTACAATCGCTTCCTCTGTAACATCTCTACCCTCTTAGCTCCACTACATCAACTGTTAAGGAAGGATGTGGCCTGAAAATGGTCAGAAAGAGAGGAAGGAGTTTTTGCTAAAAGGACTGGCTGTCACATTCGGAATACAGAGATTCCACAAGTGTTTATACGGTAAAACATTCGCTATTGTGACTGACCATAAGCCTCTATTCTCTCTGTTCCATGAACAAAAGCCAGTACCACAAACGGTCTCTCCAAGAGTTCAGCATTGGTCTGTGTGACTCAGGGGCTACGAGTACAGAATTACCTACAAGCCAGGTAGATACCATAGGAATTCTGATGCACTGAGTAGGCTGCCCGTTCCTGAAATCATCACTCAGGAAGGAGAAAATGACCAAGTCTTGATGATCAATTTGTTGTATGAAGCACCGGTGAACACAGCACTAATCAGGCAAAGGATGTGATGCTATCACAAGTGCAGGAATTTATCCTTGAAGGATGGCCTACTACGCACGCTGCTTGGCCTTGAGTGTTCGAGATGGGTACATCTTGTGGGGTTCAAGAGTAGTTATCCCAACACAAAGGCGGGGTATGCTACTGAAGGTGTTGCACCAGTCTCATTCAGGTACGTCGAGAATGAAAGGCCTAGCGAGGTCATACGTCTGGTGGCCAAAGATGGACCAGGATTTAGTCTCAAATGGATTCCAGCTACAATTGAGGATTGCTCAGGACCAGTGTCATATACTGTGATCATTGGAATTGCACAGACTAAGGAGACACGTGGATCAGATCTGAGCTCGAATTCCAGTTTGATCCATGGACTTGGATCAATGCTTAAACAAGCAGGACAGGACATTGGAATGTTCCCCAGAGTTGCAGTTGGATAAACAACCTGAGAACACCAGTCTGGTACAACCACCTGTAAAGTGTCCACAAAAGGACTTTGTTTCACCATCAGGTACTGGTGGCACCAGCTACACCACCTTTGAACAGAGAGTAGCAGTAGCGTAAAAGAGGGGGTGGCGGGTGGCGGGACACAATGCAGATTGCCCAGTTAGCCAATGTGCGGGAGCACTGCTTGGTCGGCCCAATTGAGTTATTATGTACATTAATGTATAGTTAAAGTGACTATGCACATATGATAAACAGCGAGTAGCAGCGATGTACAGTATTAGCTTTAAAGGGGGAATCTACAGTAGTAACCTGGTATATTTATGTTAAGTATTATGTCTACCAAGATGGCAGTATTGACTCAAAAAATCTTATCTTACGCCTGGTACATTCCGGTCTAAGTTACAATTAAATACTAAAACGTACTGACATGTCCGGTGTCATCAATCTAAGAAGCATCCAAAGATACTACACTGACATAGCATCCCTCTCTGTTTGAGCTGGGCGTTTAAGTTGGCTAAACTAGCTAGCTGCATTCTCTAACTAAGTAAGCAAAAGTTTTTAAAAATGTCGAAAATACAACACAATCTCTCTCTCTCTCTCTCTCTCTCTCTCTCTCTCTTCTCTTTCATTTTTTAATACATATCTTTTTCCTAAACTTTTCAACTATTGTCTTTCTCTTTCAGTGAACTACTCACCACATTTAATGCACTGCGGTGCTAGCTAGCTGTAGCGTATGCTTTCAGTACTATATTCATTCTCTGATCCTTTGTTTGGGTGGACAACATGTCAGTTCATGCTGCAAGTGCTCTAATAGGTTGGAGGACGTCCTCCGGAAATTGTCACTATAACTGACAGTCTACGAAAGCGGGGGAGAAACATGAGCCTCCTAGGTTTTGTACTGAGGTCAATGTTCCCAGTGGATAGAAACGACCTATGTACCCAGAGGAGGACGGAAACTATCTGTCCTCCGCCTACACCATGGTGCTACCATACAGACTGCTGTTGAGGCTACTGTAGACCTTCACTGCATAACAATGTGTTTTAATAAATTATTTGGTGATCTGGACACCAATGTCATACGCACACAAAACATAGACGAAGCCAAGCAAGATACAGGTGAACATGAGACGATGGGAATGGAACAATCACACAACGTCACACTGAATAACACACCGATCCCAAAGACGTGTCCTATACAGTACACAATCACTGGTCATCAGCTTTACCACACTCAGCCATATCCACGGTCTATACCCTCTACTCATCCCGAAACAGGGGCCAGTGCTGCCTCACTCTCCCTGGCATTGTCACAGCTCAACCAAGCACATCTCATCTCGTCTGAGCCTGAATCAGTTCCTTACATCATGCTTCCCCACCATCTTGCTCATTTCAGGTTTACCATACAGAGCATATCCTCTTTGCCCTTCACTGGCTGAGCACACTCCCTGCTGATGTGTTGACCCTATAGTGATTCACTGACCAAGCATTTTTACAAGCACTTGTTATCTAATGGATGGGTCTAGTTTTACACAACCCATGCATTCAAATGCATAGCCTAATGCCTGCTGGCACAATGAGTATCTCAGCACCCATTAACAAAGGATCGAGTTCGGAAGAAAAATAACAAATGTGCCACACAATGCAAACTTAGTGATATTCTTCCCCCATACATATAGGCAGGGATAATGTACCATAAGAGCTTGAATTTTGGATCACATTTTAACCACCGTTGGTATTGGTTTCAAATGACTAAACCTCTGACACGCACACACAGTAAGCTTACCTTTCCACCTGCCTCGTTCTATGGCGCTACCTGGATATTACATATATGTGGGTCTGTATGAGGAGATAAGGCAATTTGGTCTAGAACCTCAATAACTCACAGCATTAAATACAGCTAAGCGTTTCATCCCAAAGAGTGAGAGGTAGAGAGAAACACGCAGAGTGAGAATGAAAATGAGAGGGAGAAAGAGAAAGAGAGAGGAAGGTACATGTAGACCTCAGAACACATGCAGAAATCAGAAGAAAATTACAGATTATTGCAAAACCGAGGGACAAAAGGATACACACCTTTCTCCTTATTTCTCCTTCCCTTATTCTCTCTCTCTCTCACTCAGTGGAAATGTGCTGGTAGGGAGATAGTGCTCCTCATTTCACTGGTGTACTGCTGCCTCTGACAGTGCACACCCCTCTCAGCCCATTCATTGTTCCACTGACGTGCCAGGCATGCAAGGACGCACACACACACACACACACACACACACACACACACACACACACACACACACCACACCACACCACACCACACCATAAATAACACTTTATTACTGAAATTGTTTTTCAAGCATTTTTGCAAACATACATGATTGATAACAAAGGACTACATTCTGTGTGCAGTCGAAGCATGACAGTCCTTTAGTACTAGGAATGTCAGAGTTTATCGTTTACCATTATTTATATTACACACACTCCCCAGACTGCCCACTGCATTATTTGATCAATCAGTCTGGATAGTTTGGCATTGACATTCCTTTCACTGTATGTAAATATTTGCAAAACTATTTCAGTAGAGTGTAAAGGGGTTACGATGCAGGTGGTTTACAGCTTACCAGCCATAGACTGCCTCGCATTTGAATGTCAGCTTGCCGGAGTAGTCTAGTGAAAGATTCTATCCTAACAATTGAATCTCTGATTCACAGACAAGCAATCCCCAGTACCTGCCTCCATCCGAGAAAAGCACATTCAAAGACGGAGCACCTTCCAGCAGCAAGTTTATGGAGGTGAAGGATGGTCAGAGTCAATCAGAGTGCAGTCCCAGTGACATGTTCATTTCGGGTGACAACACTGCTATTAATCTCAGGGACAATTAACTCAAGTCTTGCTAAATAGCGTCAGATGCTCGATTAGAGTTTATGTTACATAGTCTGTCCACAAGAGCTCACTCTGCGGTGGATGTGAGAGAGTAAACAGTCAGCATACAGGGGTAAATTAGATCAATATCACATAATTTATTAATGCACTGTACAATGCATGAGAACATTATAGGTTAATACAGAAGTTTGACCCTGAGTAGCACTCTGATAACACGGTGAGAAAAGGATTGGCCGTCACAGGAGACCTGGCATTCAAAGTGCAAACACAGCAAAGAAACAAAAATGTGCTCATAAGTATTAAATGCCAACGAATCAATTAAATTAAATATCAAACTTTCACAAGAGAGAAAAGTACTCAAAATGCAAAATACCAAACACCTTAATTAAATATCAAATCACACACTAAAGAGAATTTACTAAAAGTACAATTAGTTCAAGTTAAATATTATGATAAGTGAAATACCGCAAAATATGAAAGACCATCTTGAAAGTAATTCCTTAATTGAAAAACAAAACGTCTGTTTTTTAAATATTTTTTATCAGACGTCAGGGGAGGAATTGGAAGCTAAAATAGATCCTTCATATCATGACATATTGTACCTTTGACATTGGGGATTAAAACAAACAATAGAGTTAATACAGTTTCGTACCAGACACAGTGATAACACAATCTTTGATGAACAATCTTTAAACAGGATTAATTGCTACATGTGTCAACATCCCTTTGCCCAAACCTGACCTCAGCATGTTCACAAACACACACACACAGTAAAATGGGTCCTATACACACACTCACACTTACACCAGGTACACAAAGTAAAAGTGACACTTAGAATGTTTTTATCTCTCAGACACTTGTTTGTTTTGAATCTATGTGTTTGGAACCTGATGAGTCTGTTACACACGCTCCTGACTCTGCTGCTCCAACAGGGGTGGGAGTGGAGGAGGTAGTGGGTTGGTTATCTGACTCCTCTTTAATGTCTGTGGGGGCTCCATCCCCCTGTTCCCCTGCAGCCTCTCCATCCTCCCCCTGTTGCGTCTCCTGGTCCTGGCTAGGGGGTTTCAAGAGGAACTGGGGCAGCTCTAGGTGTTCCTTGGTCAGCAGGCCTCTCTGGTCATCCACCCGACAGGCCTGAGCTCTGGACAACAGCTCTATCATCGCTGAGAGAGAGACACAGGGGATGGGAAAAGGGGAGAAAGAAAGAATAGAGACATATAAACAGTTTGTCTCAAATTAGGGCTAAGGTGAGACTAAAATGTTATTGTTACAGCTATTAGGAAGTCTCCAGGGTTTAGTCCTAGAGATGCGCAGTAAATAAGCCATGACTCGTACCATCCATCTCTTGGTTCTTCCTGACTCTGGGCTTGGGGTTGGCTGCCTGAGGGGACACACGGACCTCTGGGCCTACTGGAGATGTAGCTTGATTCTGGAAATGTTTCAGAAGAACAGACAAACACTTGCTAAACTCTGGACACATGAGTAGGGCCAGGACATTTTCCCTACCGTGCGAACTGGCCATCACTATGCAGGACTCACCTGTGTGACTGGAGTTGAGCCACTGACCCCGGAACTGCTAACTGTAAAAACAACAATAGTCAGTTATAGGCAGGCTACTGTACATGTTATGGAGTTTGACATAAGGAAAAACCCTGACATCAGTCACTTAAAAGGCGCTTTTCCCAGAAGAAGCTACAATAACCCCCCCCCCCCTCCCCAGTCCCTTTCTCATTATCTCCTAGTCCCTCTTTCTCATGAGTAATGAGTAGGCCTCAGCGAGTGACCACATATCCAAAGTGAAGGCAGTTCTGGTCCCAGAGCAGTAGAGAGAGGAGAGGTGAGTGAACTCACAGTGACACAGCACTCAACAAGCCAAATGTACTCAGACATCTAAGGGAGAGAGAGTGAAGAGAAGAGAGAAAGAAATAAATAGTGTACGGGCAGGCGGAATAGAACGAGCCAGAGAAGGAATTGATGCCATTAGAAAAACAGAGAAGGAAATAAAACACTGTACATAGCTGACATTTCATAACCGAGTTTATATGGACTGGAAAACCAGTGAGGTTACACAACCCCAGGACTACAATGCCCTGAATCCTGTCCATTCTTATTTTCACCATGGGACGAAGAACTAGTTAACAGGTGTGTGCTAATCACTATGTATTCACCTTTGACCTCGTGGAGCTGCAGCGTCTTATTGGCTAGTTTGAACACATTGGTGCTCATGCTCAGTGGTACATCACTCCCACTCTGAAAAACAGGACATATGATCACACACAGACACTTTCTCTCTCACACACTTTCTCAATAATAAACTGGTCTTGAACATCTCTAAAACTAAGAGCATTGTATTTGGTACAAATCATTCCTTAAGTGCTAGACCTCAGCTGAATCTGGTAATGAATGTTGTGGCTGTTGAACAAGTCTAGGAAACTACATTACTTGGAGTTACCTTAGATTGTAAACTGTCATGGTCAAAACATATGGATTCAATGGTTGTAAAGATGGGGAGAGGTCTAGCCGTGATAAAGTGATGCTCTGTTTTTTTGACACCACACTCAAAAAAAGGAAGTTCTGCAGGCTCTAGTTTTGTCTAATCTTGATTATTGTTCAGTCTTGTGGTCCAATGCTGCAAGGAAATACCAGCTGCAGCTGGCCCAGAACAGAGCATTTTGCATTTTGCTCTTAATTGTAATCAGAGGGCTGATATAAATACTATGCATGCCAACTCTTGGCTAAGAGTTGAGGAGAGACTGACTGCATCACTTCGTATTTTTATAAGAAACATGGATGTGTTGAAAATCCCAAATTGTTTGCATTGTCAACTTACACACAGCTCTGACACACACACTTATCTCACCAGACATGCCACCAGGGGTCTTTTCACAGTCCCCAAATCCAGAACAAATTCAAGAAAGCAAACAGTATTATATAGAGCCCTTATTGCATGGAACTTCCTTCCATCTCATATTGCGCAAATAAACAGCCAACTTGTTGTTGTTTTTTTTAAACAGATAAAGCAACACCTCACAGCACCACGCCTCTCCCCTATTTGACCTAGATAGTTTGTGTGTATGCTACGTGTGCCTTTTGTAGGCTACGTGTGCCTTTTTTGTAAATGTATGTAGTTCTGTCCTTGAGCTGTTCTTGTCTATTGATGTTCTGTATTATGTTTCATGTTTTGTGATGACCCCAGGAAGAGAAGCTGCTGCTTTTGCAACAGTTAATGGGGATCCTAATAAAATACCAAATACCAATACATATTCACTCAGAATTTCTAGAACACACACACATCCACTCAAGACATTCTATAACACACACACACGCACAAACACACACAGTCCTCACCATGGTGACCATGGCTTCGTGTGTTCTGAGTTGGTGTTTTTGTAGTACCATAGAAAGGGCATCCAGCAGAGTCTTACTGGACTTCACTATGATGCCGAATGTCTTACCAGTGAAAACCACCTCCAACCTGAAACACACACACAGCAATATACAATACATATTCAGAAACAGTACACATATCAAATCAAATGTTATTGGCCCCATACATACATTTAGCAGAAGTTATTGCAGATGTAGCAAAATGCCTGTGTTCCTAGCTCCAGCAGGCAGTAATAACTAACAATTCACAACAATGCACACAGATCTAAAATAAAAATAATGGAATTAACAAATACATAAATATTAGGATGAGCAATGTCGGAATCCAGAGTATAAAAAGATTTACAGTACCATTCAAAAGTTTGGACACACCTACTCATTCTAGGGTTTTTCTTTATTTTTACTATTTTCTACATTGTAGAATAATCAAAACTATGAAATACCACATATGGAATCATGTAGTAACCAAAAAAGTGTTAAACCAATCAAAACACATTTTAGATTTGAGATTCTTCAAAGTAGCCAACCTTTGCCTTGATGACAGCTTTGCACACTTGGCATTTTCTCAACCAGCTTCACCTAGAATGCTTTTCCAACAGTCTTGAAGGAGTTCTCACATATGCTGAGCACTTGTTGGCTGCTTTCCTTCACTCTGCGGTCCAACTCATCCCAATCCATCTCAATTGGGTTGAGGTCGGTTGATTGTGGAGGCATTGACTGACCTTCATGTCTTAAAGTAATGATGGACTGTTGTTGCTTATTTGAGCTGTTCTTGCCAATATATGGACTTTGTCTTTTGACAAATAGACATATCTTCTATATACCGCCCCTACCTTGTCACAACACAACTGATTGGCTCAAACACATTAAGGAAAGAAATGTAAAATGTGTTTTTTTACATTGGATTAAAGCAGAGACACAGAGCTACAAAATGGTATATCATACACTGCATTTGAGGAACCATGGGAAAGTAATTCTGCTTAGAAAGTTGTAACCTCACTTTTGAGAAAATGGCCTTTGAATGTTTTACTACCTACTGGAGAGCTCTTATTTGTCTACACCCATTCAGCGTCATTCACACCCTCTTAATGTGTGTGTGGGATGAATAAGACTTTGCAGTATTTCTATAGCCCAGAAAATGTTTTGTGTTATTACAAACATCTGGAAATAACATTAGGATATCAGAGAGGCGGTAACTCACAAGCATTCAGACCATAAATACTTTCCCGAATTGGGGTCCTTTGTTTGTACCCGCCCAAGGCAATTGAACTTATCCCAGAGGCTGCTCCAAGACACCCCTGGTGGAGCGGAGGTATTCAGTTGAGTGAACTTCTAATCTGACTCAGGAGGTGTGCATACCATCCACCTCTCCTGAGTATATTACTCGCTAATAGTTTGTCCTTGGACAATAAAGTAGATGAGCTCAGGACGAGGATCTCCTTCCAGAGAGACATCAGGTACCGTAACATACTCTGTTTCATGGAATCATGGCTCTCTCAGGATATACTGTCCCCATCCAAAAAAGCCAGCTGGGTTCTCAGTACAGCGCGCATACAGGATTAATTAACTACTCATGTTGTGATTGTGACAACGTACAGGAACTCAAGTCCTTTTGTTCACCCAACCTAGAATTCCTCACAATCAAATGCCAAGAGAATTGTCTTCGGTTATAGTCATAGCCGTGTATATTCCCCCTCAAGCCGATACCAGGACGGCCCTAAAGAATCTACACTGATCTTTCTGCAAACTGGAAACTGAATATCCTAAGGCGGCATTTACTGTAGCTGGGAAATTTAACAAAGCAAATATGAGGAAAACACTACTGAAATTCTATCAACACATTGCCTGTAGTACTCGCGCATCAAAAACTCTCAACTGTTATTATTCTCCATTCCGGGTTGGCTACAAGGCCCTCCCCCACCATCCCTTTTGGCAAATCAGATCATGACTACATTCTTCTCTTCGCTTCCTATAGGCAGAAACTCAAACAGGAAGTACCCATGCTAAGGTCTATTCAACACTGGTCTGACCAATCGGAATCCATGCTTCAAGATTGTTTTGATCACGTGGACTGGGATATATTTTGGGTTGCCAATGAGAATATCATTGACATGTACACTGACACGGTGTTCATCAGGAAGTGTATAGGGAATGTTATTCCCACTGTGACTATTAACTTCTAGGATATAGGGGGCGCTTTTTAAATTTATGGATAAAAAAAACGTTCCCATTTTAAACAAGATATTTTGTCACGAAAAGATGCTCTACTATGCATATAATTGACAGCTTTGGAAAGAAAACACTCTGACGTTTCCAAAACTGCAAATATATTGTCTGTGAGTGCCACAGAACTAATGCTACAGGCAAAACCAAGATGAAACTTCAAACAGGAAGTGAGCCAGATTTTTGAGGCGCTGTGTTCCAAAGTCTCCTTATATGGCTGTGAATGCGCCAGAAAAGCCTACACTTTCTGTCATTTCCCCAAGGTGTCTGCAGCATTGTGACATTTTTGTAGGCACATAATTGGAAGATTTACCATAAGAGACTACATTTACCAGGTGTCTGCCTGGTGTCCTCCGTCGAAGTTGGTGCGTAATCTCCAGCTGCATGTATTTTCCCATGTGATTCAGAGGAGAAACAAAACTGCCACGAATGACTTATCATCGAATAGATATGTGAAAAACACCTTGAGGATTGATTCTAAACAACGTTTTCCATGTTTCTGTCGATATTATGGAGTTAATTTGGAAAAAAGTTTGGCGTTTTGATGACTGAATTTTCAGGGTTTTTTCTCAGCCAAACGTGATGAACAAAACGGAGCGATTTCTCCTACACAAATAATATTTTTGGAAAAACTGAACATTTGCTATCTACCTGAGAGTCTCCTCATTGACATCCGATGTTCTTCAAAGGTAAATGATTTTATTTGAATGTTTTTCTTGTTTTTGTGAAAATGTTGCCTGCTGAATGCTAGGCTTAATGCTATGCTAGCTATCAATACTCTTACACAAATGCTTGTTTTGCTATGGTTGAAAAGCATATTTTGAAAATCTGAGATGACAGTGTTGTTAACAAAAGGCTAAGCTTGAGAGCCAATATATTTATTTCATTTCATTTGCGATTTTCATGAATAGTTAACGTTGCGTTATGGTAATGAGCTTGAGGCTATAATTACGATCCCGGATACGGGATTGCTCGTCGCAACAGGTTAAACCTCCCCAAACCAAAAACTGTAGATTCGCTGAAAAACTGAAAGTGTGAACACGCGCATTTAACCATGGCAAGGTGACTGGGATATGGTTGAATACGTTCAGTGCAGTTATGTTATTAAACAGGAAAAACATCAGCACAGAGACAACGTGTTCAATGTCTCAGACACGAGACATATGTGGCAGGGACTCGAGATGGATTACAAAGTGAAAACCAGCCATGTCGCGGACACCAATGTCTTGCTCCCGGACAAGATAAACACCTTCCTCGCCCACTTTGAGGATAACACGGTGTCACCGACGTGGGCCGCTCCCGGGGATTGTGGGCTCTCGTTCTCCGTGGCCGATGTGAATAATAATTATGCATGTTTTAACCATCGCAAGGCTCCTGGCCCAGACGGCATCCCTAGCCGCATTCTCAGAGCATGTGCAGACGAAATGGCTGGAGTGTTTACGGATATATTAAATCTCTCCCCTATCCCAGTCTTCTGTTCCCACTTGCTTCAAGATATCCACCATTGTTCCTGTACCCAAGAAAGCAAAGGTAACTGAACTAAGTGGCTATCGCCTCGTAGCACTCACTTCTGTCATCATGAAGTTCTTTGAGAGGCTAGTTAGGGATCATATCACCTCCACCTTACCCGACACCTTAGATCCACTTCAGTTTGCATACCACCCTAATAGATCCACAGACGATGCAATCGTCATCGGACTGCACACTACCCTATCCCATCTGGACAAGAGGAATACCTATGTAAGAATGTTGTTCATTGACTACAGCTCAGCCTTTAACACCATAGTACCCTCCAAGCTCATCATTAAGCTCAGGGCCCTGGGTCTGAACCCTGCCCTATGCAACTGGGTCCTGGACTTCCTGACAGAGCACCCCCAATGCTGATTCTCAACACAGGGGCCCTACAAGGGTGTGTGCTCAGCCCCCTCCTGTACTCGATGTTCACCCATGAATGCGTGGCCGCGCACGCCTTTGCCCCTAAGACCCTCACAAACTTTATAGACAATCCTGTCGGGCTGTATCATTTACATTTAAGTCATTTAGCAGACGCTCTTATCCAGAGCGACTTACAAATTGGTGCATTCACCTTATGACATCCAGTGGAACAACCACTTTACAATAGTGCATCTAAATATTTTAAGGGGGGGGGGGGTGAGAAGGATTACTTTATCCAATCCTAGGTATTCCTTAAAGAGGTGGGGTTTCAAGTGTCTCCGGAAGGTGGTGATTGACTCCGCTGTCCTGGCGTCGTGAGGGAGTTTGTTCCACCATTGGGGAGCCAGAGCAGCGAACAGTTTTGACTGAGCTGAGCGGGAACTGTACTTCCTCAGTGGTAGGGAGGCGAGCAGGCCAGAGGTGGATGAACGCAGTGCCCTTATTTGGGTGTAGGGCCTGATCAGAGCCTGGAGGTACTGAGGTGCCGTTCCCCTCACAGCTCCGTAGGCAAGCACCATGGTCTTGTAGCGGATGCGAGCTTCAACTGGAAGCCAGTGGAGAGAGCGGAGGAGCGGGGTGACGTGAGAGAACTTGGGAAGGTTGAACACTAGACGGGCTGCGGCGTTCTGGATGAGTTGTAGGGGTTTAATGGCACAGGCAGGGAGCCCAGCCAACAGCGAGTTGCAGTAATCCAGACGGGAGATGACAAGTGCCTGGATTAGGACCTGCGCCGCTTCCTGTGTGAGGCAGGGTCGTACTCTGCGGATGTTGTAGAGCATGAACCTACAGGAACGGGCCACCGCCTTGATGTTAGTTGAGAACGACAGTTTGTTGTCCAGGATCACGCCAAGGTTCTTAGCGCTCTGGGAGGAGGACACAATGGAGTTGTCAACCGTGATGGCGAGATCATGGAACGGGCAGTCCTTCCCCGGGAGGAAGAGCAGCTCCGTCTTGCCGAAGTTCAGCTTGAGGTGGTGATCCGTCATCCACACTGATATGTCTGCCAGACATGCAGAGATGCGATTCGCCACCTGGTCATCAGAAGGGGGAAAGGAGAAGATTAATTGTGTGTCGTCTGCATAGCAATGATAGGAGAGACCATGTGAGGTTATGACAGAGCCAAGTGACTTGGTGTATAGCGAGAATAGGAGAGGGCCTAGAACAGAGCCCTGGGGGACACCAGTGGTGAGAGCGCGTGGTGAGGAGACAGATTCTCGCCACGCCACCTGGTAGGAGCGACCTGTCAGGTAGGACGCAATCCAAGCGTGGGCCGCGCCGGAGATGCCCAACTCGGAGAGGGTGGAGAGGAGGATCTGATGGTTCACAGTATCGAAGGCAGCCGATAGGTCTAGAAGGATGAGAGCAGAGGAGAGAGAGTTAGCTTTAGCGGTGCGGAGCGCCTCCGTGATACAGAGAAGAGCAGTCTCAGTTGAATGACTAGTCTTGAAACCTGACTGATTTGGATCAAGAAGGTCATTCTGAGAGAGATAGCGGGAGAGCTGACCAAGGACGGCACGTTCAAGAGTTTTGGAGAGAAAAGAAAGAAGGGATACTGGTCTGTAGTTGTTGACATCGGAGGGATCGAGTGTAGGTTTTTTCAGAAGGGGTGCAACTCTCGCTCTCTTGAAGACGGAAGGGACGTAGCCAGCGGTCAGGGATAAGTTGATGAGCGAGGTGAGGTAAGGGAGAAGGTCTCCGGAAATGGTCTGGAGAAGAGAGGAGGGGATAGGGTCGAGCGGGCAGGTTGTTGGGCGGCCGGCCGTCACAAGACGCGAGATTTCATCTGGAGAGAGAGGGGAGGGGTATCAACGCTTGGTGCGGCAAATGCACCGCCTGGTATGGAAACTGCACTGCCTGCAACCGCAGGGCACTCCAGAGGGTGGTGCGGTCTGCCCAACGCATCACAGAGGGCTCACTGCCTGCCCTCCATGACACCTACAGCCGCAAAATGTCACAGGAAGGTCTAAAAGATAATCAAGGACATCAACCACCCAAGCCAGGGTCTGTTCACCCCGTTATCATTCAGAAGGTGAGGTCAGTACAGGTGCATCAAAGCTTGGACAAAGGCCATCAGACTGTTAAATAGCCATCAATAGCCAGCCTTCACCCAGTACCGTGCCCTGAACTTAGTCAATGTCACTAGCCGGCTACCACCCGGTTACTCAATCCTGCACCTTAGAGGCTGCTGCCTTTGTACATAGACATGGAATCACTGGTTACTTTAATAATGCAACACTGGTCACTTTAATAATGTTCACATACTTTTTACCCACTTCATATGTATAGACTGTATTCTAGTCAATGCCATCCTATTAAACTATTGCTGTACATATGTACTATTCTATCCTGTGTATTCTACAGATATACTAAATACTCTATCCACATACTGTCCATAATGTCTGTACATCCCATCATATACAGTACCAGTCAAAAATGTGGACACCTACTCATTCCCTCAATCAGCTTCGTGAGGTAGTCACCTGGAATGCATTCCAATTAACAGGTGTGCCTTGTTAAAAGTTCATTTGTGACTGATCTCAGGAAACTAGGTGTATGTTGTGGGTCACTACTTCACAGGAGAGCCATTTGAACATAAATCAAAATGAAGTTTTTGGCATAAATCCCTTGTGGAACATGTGAAGTTTCATGTGCCTTAATAACAGACTTTTATGCCATCTGTAAATATGAATAAAATTGTTAAATTACAAGCCCAGTTTGTTTTGCCACAGGAAAAATTAGCAACCTTCCCGCTAGCCATGATTGGCTGAGATAATGAGTGGGCAGGATATGCCGAGATGAGTTTGAATTGGTCTGCCATAAAGCATGCTTCTGTCTATTTGAGCTGGTCAGTATGTGTAGGTAATCCTGCACTTAAAAAACTGTATCCCGTAGTAGAACTGCATAAGTGTTGCTCTCCACTTTCTGGAGGACCAAGATTTGAAATCAGTGGAATTAGAGTATGATAGCTAAGGTGATAGAGAAAACACATGTCTCTGGATTACATCTACAAACTAATGGCAACCATGGCATCAGTGACAGGGAGAGGCGTCCATCCATGATGTACACGGATAAGATAGTCTATCTAGCTACATTTTCAGATATTACACTTTCAAATTTTGGCAGAAAGTAATTTTCATTTCAAGTAAAGTCTACTGTTAGCTGGCTAGCTAGCTAGCTAGCTAACATTATTTTCCTGGCTCGCTAGCTAATGTTACATGTATGGTCTTATTATTCGTATCTCAGAGCCATTTGCTTTGCTAGTTATAGGCTAATGTTTGTTAGCTAACATTGAATCTGGTTGGTTAGCTCCCTGAAGTTGTTTTCATTTCAAGTTAAAGTGTACTGTTAGATAGTTAGCTAACATTAGCTGGCTGGCTCGCTAGCTAACATTACATTTTCTTTGCTAGTTCATAGCCTAATGTTAGCTAGCTAACATTGAACCTGGTTGGTTAGCTACCTGCAGATTCATGAAGGGTAGTAACGTCATGAGTTGGGATTTTGGTTAATTGTATACCTAGCTAGCTAGCTACATGTCTTAACAAAAGACTCCATTATGCAAGTAACCATTTCAATAGAATGTCACTGTGACAACTGTGGATAGACATAGCTGGTAAATTCACTCAGGCTATCCACTCTCGTCTGAGTGTGCCAGGCCGCAGAATAACTGATGAATTTATGAACGCTCAACACCCATTGAATATGGCCGGTGTCAGTAAAGATTGGCAAAAAAAGCATAAATTGTTGCCAGAAGCGCATTTGCAGTCACCAATGTTCTGGATAACATAAAAACTGTCTAACCAGCTCTGCTAGGGCAAGTAAAATGGTCAGTGAGTAGTTCTCTCATTTGTGTCTGAAAGAAGCTAGCAAGCTAGCCAATGTTAGCCAGTTAGCTTGGGTGCTTGATTGTTGTTAGGACAGAGCGCTAAGAACAACCATTAAAGAGATGGGTGGTGCTAAAGCCCTTTTTGGGCTCGGTGGGCCACTAGTGACCCACCTCGCCAACATCCTGTGAAATTGCAGTGCGCGAAATTCACAATACATAAATCGTAACATTAAACATTCATGGAAATATAAGTGTCATACATCGTTTAAAAGCTTAACTTCTTGTTAATCCAGCTGCTTTGTCAGATTTCAAAAAGGCTTCATGGCGAAAGTATACTATACAATGATCTGAGGACAGCGCCACGCATACAAAATCATTCAAAACATTTTCGAAACCAGCAGAGGCGTCACAAAAGTAAGAAATAGTGATAAAATAAATCACTTACCTTTGAAGATCTTCCTCTGTTTGCAATCCCAAGGGTCCCAGCTACACAACAAATGGTCATTTTGTTCGATAAAGTCCTTCTTTATAACCCCAAAAAGTTTAGTTGGCGCGTTTGATTCAGTAATCCAACCGTTCCAGTCGTTCAACATACAGACGAAGCAATCCCAAAAATTACCAATAAACTTTGTCCAAACAAGTCAAACAATGTTTCTAATCAATCCTCAGCTACACTAATATGTCAATAAACAATCAAATGTAAGACGGAGAATAATATGTTCAATACCGGAGATAAATAACGAAGTGGGCACCCTCATCCACGCACACCACAATACTACAGTCCAAATGAGAGCCACCTTGAAAAACTACAATTTCTAGCTCATTTTTTCAAAAACAAGCCTGAAACCCTTTCTAAAGACTGTTGACATATAGTGGAAGCCATAGGAACTGCAATCTGGGAGGATTTCCTTTGAATTTCCCATAGACAAGCATTTTCAATGGGTGGTGACCTAAAAAATATATATATTTGATGGATTCTCCTCGGGTTTTCACCGACCATATCAGCTCTGTTATGCTCACAGACAATGTTTTAGAAACTTCAGAGTGTTTTCTATCCAATAATACCAATTATACTGTATGTATATCCTAGCTTCTGGGCCTGAGTAACAGGAAGTTTACTTTGGGCACGTCAGTCATCTGAACTTCCGAAAACTAACTCCTAGCCCTAAGAAGTTTTAACACATAAACCCACAAATACATTGATGATGAGTGAGACAGGAAGAGACCCACTGACTTACGTAAACGTTACCCTCAGCTCCAGGGAGACCTGCTGGTCTCTCAATACGGAACAGTCCTGCTCCAGAGATAGTGGCTGCTGTAGGGAGAACATATACACAAACAATAGATACCGTCACTATAGAAAAGAACATTATAAACAAAAAACTCTCGCCCCAGAGCTCAGTCCCTGAACGGGGTGATAAAGTGAGACTTGAGCTGAGGGTGCGGGCCTGGGCTCACCCTGTTTTTGCTGTGGAGATAGATGAGGATGTCTTTAATGGGGAAACCTCTCTTCTCACAGAGGCCTGACAGCATTTCTCTTAGGGGGAGACCGGGCCGTGTAGGAGCCAGGGAGGCACTGCCGTCAGGCAGGTAGACACAGCAGTAACCCCCCTCCACACTACCACCACCTCCATCACCCTGCCCCTGGTCTGAGGGACGGGGACTGGAGCGACCGTTCTGGATCAGAGAGGGAGGGAGAGAAGGTAGAGAGAGTGGGAGTGGGGGAAAGCGAAAGAGGGAGAGAGGGAAGAAGAGAGAGATGGGAGCAGGAGGAGAGAGGAGAGGAAGAAAGGGAGGGAATGATTACACTTAATCATTGAAGTCTATATTTTTCTACATACAACGTATGTTCTCTCACCCTATTCTCCTCCCACAACCCAGATGACAGTCAAGCCCAGTATGATGCATTTATCAGCGTTATCAGAAAGCACAGGATGTATTTTTACTGCTACGAAGACGATACGCATCTTTACATTTCTGTGTCACGAGGATTTTAGGTCCACGGAAAAATTATTAGGCTGTATTAGTGATTAAAATACTTGGATGGCTCACAACTTTCTCCTACTAAATCAAAACAAGACTGAGGCACTTATTGTTGAAGCCAAAACACAGAGAGAGAATCCGGCCTCTGAGATACCCAAAGTATCTGATGATAAGCTGTAGACCACACTATCTACTCTACCTAGAGAGTTTTCATCTGTATTTTTTGTAGCTGTCTACATACCCCCACAGGCCGATGCTGGCACTAAAACCACAGTCAATGAGCTGTATTCCGCCATAAGCAAACAGGAAAACGCTCATCCAGAGGCGGCGCTCCTAGTGGCCGATGACTTTAATGCAGGGCAACTTGATTGACAAATTTCTATCAGCATGTTAAATGTGCAACCAAAGGGGAAAAACTCTAAACCACTATAACTCCACACACATAGATGTGTACAAAGATGTGTTCCTCACCTTCCATTTGGCAAATCTGACCATAATTCTATCCTCCTGATTCCTGCTTACAAGCTCAAATTAAAGCAGGAAGCACCAGTGACTCGGTCAGTAAAAAAGTGGTCAAATGAAGCAGATATTAAGTTACAGGACTGTTTTGTTAGCACAGACGAATATGTTCCGGGACCAACTGTACCAAGTGTCTTCACTGACATTTTCAACCACCCCCTGTCTGAGTCTGTAATACCAACATGTTTTATGCAGACCACCATAGTGCCTGTGCCCAAGAAAACTAAGGTAACCTGCCTAAATCACTACCGACCCGTAGCACTCACGTCTGTAGCCATGAAGTGCTTTGAAAGGCTAGTCATGGCTCACATCAATACCATTATTCCAGAAACCCTAGACCCACTTCAACTTGCACACCGCCCTTACAGATCCACACATGATGCAATCTCTATTGAACTCCACACTATTCTATCTCACATGGACAAAAGGAATACATGTGTGAGAATGCTATTCATTGAATACAGCTCAGCTAAGCTAAGGACCCTGGGACTTAACACCTCCCTCTGCAACTGGATCCTGGACTTCCTGACAGGCAGCCCCCAGGTGGTAAGGTTATGTAACAACACATCCGCCACACTCAGTCCCCTCCTGTACTCCCTGTTCACTCATGACTGCATGGCCAGGCACGACTCCAACACCATCATTAAGTTTGCCAATGACACAACTGTGGTAGGCCTGATCACCGACAACGACGAGACAGTTTATAGGGAGGAGGTCAGAGACCTGGCCCTGTGGTGCCAGGACAACAACCGCTCCCTCAACATGATCAAGACAAAGGAAATGATTGTGGACTACAGGAAAAGGAGGACCGAGCATGCCCACCTTCTCATCGATGGGGCTGTATTGGAGCAGGTTGAGAGCTTCAAGTTCCTTGGTGTCCACATCACCAACATACTAACACGGTCCAAACACACCATGACAGTCGTGAAGAGGCCATGACAAAACCTATTCCCCCTCAGGAGACTGAAGAGATTTGTCATTGGTCCTCAGATCCTCAAAAGGTTCGACAGCTGCACCATCAAGAAAATCCAGACTGGTTGCATCACTGCCTGATATGGCAACTGCTCAGCCTCCGACCGCAAGGCACAATAGAGGGTAGTGCGTACAGCCCAGTACATCACTGGGGCCAAGCTTCCTGCCATCCAGGACCTCTATACCAGGTAGTGTCAAAGGAGGGCCCTAAAATGTGTCAAAGACTCCAGCCACCCTAGTCATAGACTATTCTCTCTGCTACCGCATGGCAAGCGGTACCGGAGCACCAAGTCTAGGTCCAAGAGGCTTCTAAACAGCTTCTACCCCAAGCCATAAGACTCTTGAACATCTAATCAAATGGCTACCCAGACTATTTGCATTGCCCACCCCCCCCACCCCCACCCCCTCTTTTACTCCGCTGCTATTCTCTGTTATTATCTATGCATAGTCACTTTAATAGCTCTACCTACCCATATTACCTCAATATACCTACCCATATACCTACCCATATTACCTCAATTATCTTGACTAACCGGTGCCCCCTCACATTGACTCGGTACCTCCTGTGTAGCCCCTGTATTATAGACTCGCTATTGTTATTTTACTGCTGCTCTTTCACAAATTTTTCCTTTTATTTCTTATTCTTATTCAATTTTTTTTTAAACTGCATTGTTGGTTAGGGGCTTGTAGGTTGAGACTGTAACCTCATATAAATATCTTGGCATTTTAATGACGGCCTCTCTTTTAAATTGCATGTTCAACAACTTACAAAAAAATTGAAGCTGAAGTTTAGATTTTATTTTAGGAATAAGACCTGTTTTTCTTTTGCAGCCAGGAGGCTAGTATCAGCTACATTTATGCCTTTACTAGACTATGTTGATATTTTATATACGAATGCTTCCGCTCAGTGTTTGAGACAAAACTGTGGACACATTTATAAGAAATATTAAAACACACCTTTTTAGCTTTTTAGTTGTTCAGTTTTTATTGTTATTCTTTTGTTTTTATCCAATTGTGTTTGTTCTGCAGTAAATATTTCCTTTTCTATTTCCATTGTTGCACTTTACCTCTATCTGCCTGTAGAAGGAGCCCAACTCCACACTGCTGTTGGACATCTGAGACTCCGAACGAGACACATTCACCATGGGGTACGACACCTCTACTGAGAAGGGAGGGGAGGAGAGAGAAAGGGAGGGAGAAAGGATGAGGCACAAACAGACACATTTGTGGAGTGGTAAAAATTGACCAGAGAATAGATATTATAGATGAGCAGAAGCCTACCTCCCCATGATCCCCTCTTCTCCCGTTGCTTGTTCTTCTTCTGCTGAACACAGGTTACAAGCTATTACTCATACCCATGCAATGGATTACATCAGAGAAACTGGATATAATGACGAGATGCTTTTGTCTCCACCCTAACAATGGGATTAATTTTCCACAGAGCGGAACGGCGGGCTAATAGAATCATTTCAACATTTTTCAACAATGATCAAAACATTGCTTCCATAGTTATTGTTAAAACACATCCATCCATCCATCCCACCTTCTTGCTGTCGTTGAGGGAGGGGCTGGCAGTGGCCATGTTCTCCCATGACCCTGTGCTGGTGGGCTCAGGGGGGATTCTGGGTAGTGGCGTGCCCTCCACGCTGGCCAGGGTACATTTCTGGTAGAGAGGGGAGCGGACAAAGCGCCTGTAGCTGTCCATCTTCATCAGCCTAAAGATCTGACACAGGGGAGGGACGGGGACAAACAGACATGGCGACACACCAGTTCAGGTCATGGCACTGCATACACCACACTTCTACACTTTTGTTGGTAATACGTTTGAGTTGCTCTACTTTCTTGCTTTAACAGATACATTTCACCACTGCTCTTTCACTGTATATGTCCATTAATATGATATTAATATAAAATATGTGCAAATATAAGCATTTCTGCATCTCTCTGGAAGAAACAGGCCATCTAAATTTCCTGGTTGTAATCAAATCACAATATCCGGAATTTGTAGGGATTTCAGGATGAAGTACAACCCCGGGCGAGGTGGATCCAGTTGAGAACTGCGTATAACTATTTTTTCTTTTTGTGTCAACAACAACTGTAAATGTTTAGTCATGGTGCGGTGCTCAGTACCTAGATGTGCAAACTAGAAGAAAGCACAGGCTGCTGGGGTAACATTTCAACGGTTACCTAACAGAGATATTCCTCGGAGCCAACAGTGCCTGGCGGCAATAAAGAATGCTGCCTATGATGTGAATACTCCTGTGGAGAAATATCCAAATGTCTGCGGTTGTCGCCAGCACTTTCAGCCAGACGATTTAGAAACGGACCTGAAGTCTCAATTTAGGGGGGTTGCCAGGTTGTCGAAACAACATGACAAGATGAGCAAATAAATATACTGGAGCTAGCCATAAACTTGGTCCGTGTCTTGTTGTCATAGTTGGTATGTTTATAAGTAGGCTACAAATTATTCTGTAGTTTTTCTCTCTGTATTCTGCAGGCTTAGTTGATTGCTTATGCAAAGAATGAGGTCTAAACTGGAGAAAAGCAATTGGATATCACGAAATTTGTGAGAAAAAGGGTGCAAAATACAACAACAAAATTCAAACCCTTATAGTCAGTTTGTTGGCACGAGGGAGAGGGGCTGTTAGTTATCCTATTCACTATTATTGGCAGTGCTTGTCTACTCAACAGCACACACAACAGTTGAATTAGCGAAGTTTGCTAGGGATTGGGAAAAACTGTGACACCACTCTGAACCCCAAGGACTGGAGTTGCCCATCCCTTCTTTAAATGTCCATCAAACAGAGAACTGAATTCCAAGTGTCAATTTCAATTTAATTTGAAATTCCAATAAAATGATTGAATTTACTCATAAATTGGAAAATAACGTTGATCTAAATTCAAATTTAAAAAATCTTCAAGTTATGGAATTGAAATTGAATTAGACTCTTTGGACTTTTGATTTGTAATTGTAAAAACATGTCATATTTGGAATTGAATTGAAATAGAATTCAATATTTTTACATTTCCCAGTTAATTAGATGAATGCACATAGTATAACAAATTGACTGTAAGTGTCATGTTTACCCCCACTACCCCTCTCTGACGCTCGACGTCGCCAGTTGTCTCGTGATTACGCACACCTGCCACCATCATTACGCGCACCAGCACCCAATTATACACAACCGGACTCCATCACCTTCCTGATTACCTCCCCTATATCTGTCTCTCCCGTTGGTTCCTTCCTTAGGCGTTATTGACTCTGTTTCTGTTACATGTCTGTACGCTTTTCCTGTTTCTTGTTTTGTACTATGTTCCCATGCCTCAGCCAGCTCGCCATGGTTCCTGTGCCTTAGCCGGCTCGTCAGGCTCCCGCGCCTCAGCCGGTTCTAAAGGTTCCCACGCCTCAGCTGACTCTACGGGTTCCCGCGCCTCAGCAGAAGCGTCGGTCGTCGGGACCGTCCCTCTGGTCGGCGTCTCCCTGCGGCTGGAGCCACGCGTCAGGGAGGGGATACAGTCACATTTACACCCGCTCCCTCTCACCACAGCACTCGGCGTTGCCAGCTGCGCCTCATGACACTCACCAGGACTACATTTCCATCCATGTGTGTACGCTTTTCGTGTTTCTTGTGTTGTACTATGTTCTTTTTATTATTACATTTGCACTCCATGTACTTGCTTCCTGACTCCCAGCATACACGTTACAGTCGGATTTGGTTTTAATCATGTCAACCTGTATTTCCATATTTTCAGCATAGCTAGGCTGTCTGAACAGTGACACGAACAGCCTGAAAGCCTTAGCGAATTGAATTTGAATTTGTGTAATTGTTAGGCATAATATTGAGTTTGAAATGGAATTCTTGGAATTCACCTAACATTGAAATTCAGAGGAATTGAATTATCTTTGAATTCAATGTCTGGAATTGTAATTGAATGAAATGGAATTTACAGGGAGAGGTATTATGAGGCCTTGTGTAGCTGGTCTGTGTGAGATGTGTGTGTGTGTGTGTATGCCACCGCCAGGTGACAGTAGAGCAGACCTGTGTCTGGGCCTTGTTGAACATTTCAACTTCAGGTTTCTGCAGGTCCTCCTCCTCCACGCGAGCTGTGTCATCAATGTTCACAGAGTAGGTAGCATGGTCAGACAGGTACGTCTGGAAGATGGAGCGAGCCTCCTCAGCCAACTACAGGACCAGAATCAAACACAGTCATCAGACCACCTGTAACCTCAGCTCTGTTGTCTCATAGCACCTACATAATAGTCAACATGGAAAATGTAACACCACAAATACAGTCAAACACATAGCTAGGATTCATGAAAGAGAAGACAGAGAAATCCCACAATACCTCTTTCATCCTACTGGGAGGAATCTTCCGGAACTTCTCACAGGCCTGATAAAACAGGATGTTCTCCGCACTCACCTCTGACCTCAGGAAGGCCTTGCATGACACAACAAAGAGCATAACTGATAAACAGATTACCTACAATACAGCTCCCATCAGACCTGATCAGGAGTGTGTGTGTGTGTGTGCGTGTGTTTTTGTTTGTGTATGCATCTATGGCTCACTGTGAAGTAGCGTATTCCCATGGGATCTTCCAACAGCTTCTCAAAGCACACGGCCCAGCTGACGACACCGCTGGCCTGGGCATCTCCCCCCTGGACCCCTGGTAGACTTGTACGACTGCCCCCACAGCCACGACCAGACATGTTCAGCTCTGAAACATCACACACACGTTAACAATTAACACCCCATGTACACACCCTAAAGCCTCAAAGTATCAGACTAGCTTTACTGCTCACACAGACATGTTCAGCTCTGAGAAATAGTCTTCAGACACACATGTGCGAGAGAGCGAGCGAACACACACCATCAATTACTTACCTCCGTCTGACACTGCCTGGCTCTGCAGAGACAAGTAAGGGGAATGTGTGTCAGTCTCAATTAAGTACAATATAACATGATGCATACCATACAGATCACAGTTACACAGACATTCAAATACATTCAAATCTAAAGTTAGAAACAAACATAAGTGGACACCAACTTTATGGAACAGGAATACAGACCAACTTTACAGACCAGAATACCACACAAAACATGAAAAATCATAAAAACACTCAACCAGATCTCTCAGGCAGTGAGTGAATGAAGGATGGTCTCAAAAACACAACAACACAGCATCAGGAAGTGGAGAGGAAAGAGAACAGCTGCATGGCTTTGTTGTTCTGACATTTCCCCTCTCTGGTAAAGCACTCAAGCAGGCAAGGCCCAAGCTCACACAGGAAGAGGGTGTCACTCTACTGCTCTCGTTCTCTCTCTCTCTCTCATTCAGCTTTCAGGACAGAAAATGTTGTTTCTTCAGCTCTAGTTAATCTTATTCTTCCCCTCTGTGGTGAGAGTAATAATATGCAAACACAAAGACAGGCAGACACGCACACATATTCTTGTTCTTAGAGCACACATGAGACAGACCCAAAGAGAGCCTATGTCCTCACGCATACAGTGCATGCTAACAGTGCATGGCAACATATGCGTGTATTCATTTGAACATCGGGGACTCCACTCACACAACAGGAGACACCTTGGGAATCCAGTCACCATGACAACCATGGGGAGAAGGGCCAGAACTTGTACTCCATCCGTGGTTCATTCCTCGTATCCACACTGTCTCACTTTAAATCTTTCTCAACCATCCTCCTCTGAGGGTATGAGGGCACATCACCCAACACACACTGTGATATGACTCAATGCACCACATACAAGACATGACATCAACACATGATACTACTGACTAGTGACAGGATGTAGCAACTTACCAAGGGATGGTGGAGGGGATCTGTAGGCCCATACTGAGAACATCTGGAGACTTCTATCTCCCTCACCAACTTTAAACATCTGCTGTCTGAGCAGCTAACCGATCGCTGCAAGCTGTACATAGTCCATCGGTAAATAGCCCACCCAATTTACCTACCTCATCCCCATACTGTTTTTATTTATTTACTTTTCTGCTCTTTTGCATACCAGTATCTCTACCTGCACATGACCATCTGATAATTTATCACTCCAGTGTTAATCTGCAAAATTGTAATTATTCGCCTACCCCCCCATGCCTTTTGCACACAATGTATATAGACTCTTTTTTTCTCTTTTTTCTACTGTGTTATTGACTTGTTTATTGTTTACTCCATGTGTAACTCTGTGTTGTCTATTCACACTGCTATGCTTTATCTTGGCCAGGTCGCAGTTGTAAATAAGAACTTGTTCTCAACTAGCCTACCTGGTTAAATAAAGGTAAAATTTAAAAAACTCACCGGCCACATTGTGTACACGAGTGTTGCACGTTAAATTTACACATATATTTTATTCACATGTCTCGTAATGTTGCACCTCACTGAATTCAACCCAAATCTACAGAGAAACCGATAACTTACCATGTGACCAACACCAGGAACACCCAGAGTCTTCATATTCTTTGGCATGGCCGAAGCACCGGTGGGAATGCGAAACGATGCTCACACACTGGGGGGGTCACAGCAAAGTGATCCGCCCTGCACTGACACACACACTTGGGTCCTCCTCATTTAGGACTTCCTGCCTGAAAGGGAAGTGTCGCTGTGGCAACAGGCCACAAAAGGGGAAGTGTGGTTACAGTGATCACACTGCTCTTGTGTTGCCTCTTGAGAAATTCTCTGATGTGGATGGTTGGGTTGTGTGTTTCTGCCCTACTGTACTTCTTGCACAGACTAGGCACAGACTAGGCACAGACAAGGCACAGACAAGGCAGTGCAGGCTGTAAGGCTTATGAGGATGAAAACACGCACCTGTACTGAAAGTATGCAGATGAAAACTTGTCGGAGCAAATAAGGCTACTGTACTTGAGATATAGTAGCACCAACCACAAGAGCTGTGGCTCGGCTTCCCACCCCATCAGAGATAGGGCTGGTGAAAACACTGTAGGCCTATGTATGATTTGAGGTGCTTCATAGGCTACTCAAGTTAGACAAACATTTCAGAAATTAATTAATTAATTTCTGAAAATGTAAATTCGTTTTTTAAAAACATTTATTTTAGTTGGTGGGCGGGTATGGTTGTAGGTGCTCAGTTTCCCAAACTTATTCTGAGCGGCCCCCTTCGCCAGGCAGGAGAAGCATTGGCAGAGCCCGCTGAAAGCCCCCATTCTCTGGGAAAAAAGCTTTTGGGATGGAATAAAATGTTGTTTTTACATAGTGCTAGAGGAAAGAGAAGAGAATAGTTTGATAACAAAGCAGCAGTTTAAAGTGAACGCTAAGCTACTCCTTGAAGAGTCAGCGAATTTTGAAGATACAAAAAGCATTTGAAGACATGTCCAGGGATGTCAGGAAGCCATACACGCAGTCAGTCAGGAAAGCTAAGGCCAGCTTCTTCATGCAGAAGTTTGCATCCTATAGCTCCAACTCCAAAAAGTTTTGGGACACTGTGAAGTCCATGGAGAACAAGAGCACCTCCTCCCAGCTGCCCACTGCACTGAGGCTAGGTAACACGGTCTCCACCGATAAATCCATGATTATCGAAAACTTCAACAAGCATTTCTCAACGGCTGGCCATGCCTTCCGCCTGGCTACTCCAACCTCGGCCAACAGCCCCCCCCCGCAGCTACTCGCCCAAGCCTCTCCAGGTTCTCCTTTACCCAAATCCAGATAGCAGATATTCTGAAAGAGCTGCAAAACCTGGACCCGTACAAATCAGCTGGGCTTGACAATCTGGACCCTCTATTTCTGAAACTATCCGCCGCCATTGTCGCAACCCCTATTACCAGCCTGTTCAACCTCTCTGTCATATCGTCTGAGATCCCCAAGGTTTGGAAAGCTGCCGCAGTCATCCCCCTCTTCAAAGGAGGAGACACCCTGGACCCAAACTGTTACAGACCTATATCCATCCTGCCCTGCCTATCTAAGGTCTTCAATAGCCAAGTCAACAAACAGGTCACTGACCATCTCGAATCCCACCATACCTTCTCCGCTGTGCAATCTGGTTTCCGAGCCGGTCACGGGTGCACCTCAGCCACACTCAAGGTACTAAACGATATCATAACCACCATCGATAAAAGACAGTACTGTGCAGCTGTCTTCATCGACCTTGCCAAGGCTTTCGACTCTGTCAATCACCATATTCTTATCGGCAGACTCAGTAGCCTCGGTTTTTCGGATGACTGCCTTGCCTGGTTCACCAATTACTTTGCAAACAGAGTGTGTCAAATCGGAGGGCATGCTGTCCGGTCCTCTGGCAGTCTCTATGGGGGTGCCACAGGGTTCAATTCTCGGGCCGACTCTTTTCTCTGTATATATCAATGATGTTGCTCTTGCTGCGGGCGATTCCCTGATCCACCTCTACGCAGATGACACCATTCTATATATTTCCGGCCCGTCCTTGGACACTGTGCTATCTAACCTCCAAACGAGCTTCAATGCCATACAACACTCCTTCCGTGGCCTTCAACTGCTCTTAAACGCTAGTAAAACCAAATGCATGCTTTTCAACTGATTACTGCCTGCACCCGCATGCCTGACTAGCATCACCACCCTGGATGGTTCCGACCTTGAATATGTGGACATCTATAAGTACCTAGGTGTCTGGCTAGACTGTAAACTCTCCTTCCAGACTCATATCAAACATCTCCAATCGAAAATCAAATCAAGAGTTGGCTTTCTGTTCCGCAACAAAGCTTCCTTCACTCACGCCGCCAAACTTACCCTAGTAAAACTGACTATCCTACCGATCCTCGACTTCGGCGATATCATCTACAAAATTGCTTCCAACACTCTACTCAGCAAACTGGATGCAGTTTATCACAGTGCCATCCGTTTTGTCACTAAAGCACCTTATACCACCCACCACTGCGACTTGTATGCTCTAGTCGGCTGGCCCTCGCTACATATTCGTCGCCAGACCCACTGGCTCCAGGTCATCTACAAGTCCATGCTAGGTAAAGCTCCGCCTTATCTCAGTTCACTGGTCACGATGGCAACACCCATCGGTAGCACGCGCTCCAGCAGGTGTATCTCACTGATCATCCCTAAAGCCAACACCTCAGTTGGCCGCCTTTCGTTCCAGTACTCTGCTGCCTGTGACTGGAACGAATTGCAAAAATCGCTGAAGTTGGAGACTTTTATCTCCCTCACCAACTTCAAACATCTGCTATCTGAGCAGCTAACCGATCGCTGCAGCTGTACATAGTCTATTGGTCACCTACCTCATTTCCAAACTGTTTTTATTTATTTACTTGACTGCTCTTTTGCACACTAATATCTCTACCTGTACATGACCATCTGATTATTTATCACTCCAGTGTTAATCTGCAAAATTGTAATCATTCGCCTACCTCCTCATGCCTTTTGCACACAATGTATATAGACTCCCCTCTTTTTTTCTACTGTGTTATTGACTTGTTAAATGTTTACTCCATGTGTAACTCTGTGTTGTCTGTTCACACTGCTATGCTTTATCTTGGCCAGGTCGCAGTTGCAAATGAGAACTTGTTCTCAACTAGCCTACCTGGTTAAATAAAGGTGAAATAAAAAATATTTAAAAATGCAAGCATAACAATAAATTGTGTAATTCAAACTTAGGTCTATATCTACAACTACATTTTGGCAATTTTAAAACTGTTTGTATCCCCAAATTCTTTCACTATTGGGAAAAGTGCCAATTCAAATCAAATTGTACATATAACGCTTACTTACATGACCTGAACCAAAAATGCAGTTCAAGAGTTAAGAAAATATTTACTAAATAAACTAAGGTAAAACAAAACGTGATAATAAGTAACACAATAAAATAACAATAACTACCATTATTGCTGGACTATTAAGCGCACCTGAATATAAACCGCACCCACTGAATTATTAAAAAATATGTATTTTGTACATAAATAAGCCGCACATGTCTATAAGCCGCAGGCGCCTACCGGTACATTGAAACAAATAAACTTTACACAGCCTTTAAACGAAATATGGCTTGTAACAAAAATAAATAGGCTTTAACGAAACACGGCTTCTAACAAAAATTAAACAGTAGCCTACCGAGAAAGTCAATGGTCACTATCTTCCTCCTCCTGTGCACTGAAACCACTGAAGTCATCTCCTTCGGTGTCGGAGTTGAATAACCTCAGAATTGCTTCATCCGATGTTGGATCGCTGCCCTCTTCAACACGCAGCAGTCCAGCCTTTCGAAACCCGTTGATGATAGTGGATTTTTTGACAATGCTCCACGCTGTCAGCAGCTCTATTTCCTTTTCCAACTGCCAGATCGATCGCCTTCAACTTGAAAGCTGCATCATATGCATTTCTCCGTGTCTTTGCCATGATGAGGGTGACAAAATGACTACCTTAATCAGAATGATGGGAAGTTTGATCGCGCTCGATTTACGTCACATTATGTGACGGTGCTCAGTTTTTTGGCGGCATGAATCTTGTGAAAGCGGGAATAATCCATAAATTAGCCGCGTCACTGTATAAACCGCGAGGTTCAACGCGTGGGAAAAAAGTAGCGGCTTATAGTCCGGAAATTACGGTAAGCTATATAGAGGGGGTACCGGTACCGAGTCAATGTGCGGGGGTACAGGTTAGTCGAGGTAATTTGTACATGTAGGTAGGGGTCAGGATGCTCTTGATGGTGCAGCTATATAACTTTTTGAGGATCTGGGGACCCATGCCAAATCTTTTCTCGTGCCCCCTTCACTACTGTCTTGATGTGTTTGGACCATGATAGGTCATTGGTGATGTGGACACCAAGGAACTTGAAACTCTCGACCCGCTCCATTACATCCCCGTCAATGTTAATGGGGGCTTTTTCAGCCCTCCTTTTCCTGTAGTTCACTATCAGCTCCTTTGCCTTGCTCACATTCAGGGACAGGTTGTTGCCCTGGCACCACACTGCCAGGTTTCATCGTTGTCGGGGATCAGGCCTACCATTGTTGTGTCATTGGCAAACTTAATGATGATGTTGGAGTCGTGCTTCGCCACACAGTCATGGGTGAACAAGGAGTAAAGGAGGGGACTAAGCACGCACCCCCGAGGGGCCCCCGTGTTGAGGAGTGTGTCAGATGTGTGTCAGATGTGTTATTGTCTACCCTTACCAGCTGGGGGTGGCCCGTCAGGAAGTCCAGGATCCAGTTGCAGAGGGAGGTGTTTAGTTCCAGGGTCCTTAGCTTAGTGATGTGCTTTGTGGGCACTACTATGGTGAACACTGAACTGTTGTCAATAAACAGAATTGTCACATAGGTGTTCCTTTTGTGCAGGTGGGAAAGGGCAGTGTGGAGTGCGATTAAGATTGCGTCATCTGTGAATCTGTTAGGGCAGCATGCAAATTGGAGTGGGTCTAGTGTTTCTGGGATGATGGTGTTGATGTGAGACATGACCAGCCTTTCAAAGCACTTCATGGCTACAGACGTGAGTGCTACGGGCCGGTAGTGATTTAATCATGTTACCTTCACTTTCTTGGACACAGGGAGGTCCAAGAGGGAGGGTGGTCTGCTTGAAATACTTGTAGGTATTACAGACTCAGACAGGGAGAGGTTGACAATGTCAGTGAAGACATTTGCCAGTTGGTCAGTGCTTTGAGTACACGTCTTGGTAATCCATCTGGCCCCGGGGCTGTGTGAATGTTGACCTGTTTAAAGGTCTTGCTCACATCGGCTACAGAGAACGTGGTCACACAGTCATCCAGAACATCGGCTGCAGAGAGGGTGATCACGCAGTCTTCCGGTACCTCGAAGCGAGCATGAAAGGCATTTAGCTCGTCTGGTAGGCTTGCGTCACTGGGCAGTTTGCGGGTTTCCCTTTGTAGTCCATAATAGTTTGCCAGGCCTTCCACATCCGATGAGCATCAGAGCCGGTGTAGTATGATTCAATCTTTGTCCTCTATTGATGGTTTGTCTAAGCGTCCGGATTAGTGTCCCGCTCCTTGAAAGCTGCAGCTTAGCCTTTAGCTCGGTGCGGATGATACCTGTACTCTATGGCTTCTGGTTGGGATATGTTAGTGTGGGGACGACGTCGTTAATGTACTTATTGATAAAGCCGGTGACTGAGGTGGTATACTCTTCTATGCTATCGGATGAATCCTGGAACATATTCTAGTCTGCGCAAGCAAAACAGTCCTGTACCATAGCATTCGCATCATCTGACCACTTCCACATTGAGCGAGTCACTGGTACTTCCTGCTTTAGTTTTTGCTTGTACGCAGGAATCAGGAGGATATAATTATGGTCAGATTTGCCAAATGGAGGACAAGGGAGAGCTTTGTATGCGTCTCTGTGTGTGGAGTAAAGGTGGTCTAGATTTTTTTCCCTTTGGTTGCACACGTGACATGCTGGTAGAAATTAGCCAAAATGGATTTAAGTTTGCCTGCATTAATGTCCCCAACCACTAGGAGCGCTGCTTCTGGATGAGCATTTTCTTGTTTGGTTATGGCAAAACCCAGCCAGCTCTATTTTATCCTTGTCATTGAGCCACGACTCAGTAAAACATTAGATATTACAGATTTTATGTCCCGTTGGTAGGATAGTCTTGATCGTAGATCATCCAGTTTATTTTCCAATGATTGCACGTTGGCCAATAGTATGAAATGGTAGTGGCAGTTTAGCCACTCACTGACAAATTCTCACAAGGAACCCTACCACACCGCCCCTTTATCTCTGTCTTTTCTTCACACGAATCACAGGGATCCTGGCCTGGTCTCGGGAAAGCAGTATACCCTTCGCGTCGGACTCCTTAAATAAAAAATATTTGTCCAGTTCGAGATGAGTAATTTCTGTTCTGATGCCCAGAAGCTCTTTTCGGTCATAAGAGACGGTAGCAGCAACATTATGTACAAAATAAGTTGCAAACAATGCGAAAAAACTAACAACATAGCACAGTTGGTTCGGAGCCTGCAAAACGGCAGCAATCGCCTATGCCGAATTTATTAGGTCCTATTGCATGCTCAAAGCAAAGGATATAGACATGGTAATTTGTGCCAGTTTGTCTTTTTACTTACCAAACCAAAGTTTACAGAACAAATAAAAAAAATTAAATGAGGCAGTATTTTGCCCTTATACAGTATCAAACCCCAGTGCCGTAATCTCTCAGGCCAGTGAAATCCATCAGCAGAGGAGAGCAGAGCAGAGAGGCTGTTACAGGATACCTGCCTCAGATGACCTCAGATGTGTTGTGATAATTGCATTGTTTCCTCTATAACCTGTTACTTCATACTGTATTCCTTGCAATCAAATGTTACTGGTCACATACGCATGGTTAGCAGATTTTAATGTGAGTGTATCGAAATGCTTTTGCTTCTAGTTCCGACAATCCAGTAATATCTAACAAGTAATCTAACAATTCCCCAACAAGTACCTAATACACACAAATCTAAAGGGGTGAGTGAGAATATGTACATATAAGTATATGGATGAGCGATGGTCAAGCGACATAGGCAAGGTGCAATAGATGGTATAAAATACAGTAAATACATGTGATATGAGTAATGTAAGATATGTAAACATTATTAAAGTGCCATTATTTAAAGTGCAGTGATCAATTTATTAAAGTGACTAGTGATTGGGTCTCAATGTAGGCAGCAGCCTCTCTGAGTTAGTGATTGCTGTTTAGCAGTCTGATGGCCTTGAGATGTTTTTCAATCTCTCGTTCCCAGCTTTGATGCACCTGTGCTGACCTCGCCTTCTGGATGATAGCGTTGTGAACAGGCAGTTGCTTGGGTGGTTGTTGTCCTTGATGATCTTTTTAGCCTTCCTGTGACATCAGGTGCAGTAGGTGTCATGGAGGGCAGGTAGTTTGCCCCCGGTGATGCGTTGTGCAGACAGCACCACCCTCTGGAGAGCCTTGTGATTGAGGGTGGTGCAGTTGCCATACCAGGCTGTGATACAGCCTGACAGGATGCTCTCGATTGTGCATCTGTAAAAGTTTGTCAGGGTTTTGGGAGACAAGCCAAATTTCTTCAGCCTCCTGAGGTTGAAGAGGAGCTGTTGCACCTTCTTCGCCACACTGTCTGTGTGGGTGGACCATTTCAGTTTGTCTGTGATGTGTACACCCAGGAACTTAAAACCTTCCACCTTCTCCACTGCTGTCCCTCCGATATGGATAGAGGGGTGCTTCCTCTGCTGTTTCTTGAAGTCCACGGTCATCTCGTTTGTTTTGTTGACGTTGAATGAGAGGTTGTTTTCCTGACACCACACCTCCTCCCTATAGGTTGTCTTGTCGTTGACCACCTTTGGGCGGGCAGTCAGAAAGTCCAGGACCCAGTTGCACAGGGCGGGGTTGAGACCCAGGGCCTCCAGCTTGATGATGAGATTGGAGGGAACTATGGTGTTGAATGCTGAGCTGTAGTCAATGAACAGCATTCTTACATAGGTATTCCTGTTGTCCAGATGGGATATGGCAGTGTGCAGTGTGATGGCAATTTCATCATCTGTGGACCTGTTGGGGCGGTATGCAAACTGAAATGGATCTAGGGTGTCCGGTAAGCTGGCGGTGATATGATCCTTGACTAGCCTCTCAAATCACTTCAAGATTACAGAAGTGAGTGCTACGGGGCGGTAGTCATTTAGTTCAGTTATCTTTGCCTAATTGCATACAGGAACAATGGTAGACATCTTGAAGCATGTGGGGACAAAAGACTGGGATAGGGAGCGATTAAATATGACCGTTAACACACCAGCCAGATGTTCTGCACATGCTCTGAGGATGCGGATAGGGATGCTGTTTGGGCCAGCAGCCTTGCAAGGGTTAACAAGTTTAAATGTTTTACTCACGTCAGCCTCGGAGAAGGAGGGCGGGGGGGGGACGCAGTCTTTGTTAGCGAGCCACGACGGTGGCACTGTATTATCTTCAAAGCGGGTAAAGGTGCTTCATTTGTCTGGAAGTGTGATGTCGGTGTCCGTGACGTGGCTGTTTTTGTTTTTGTAGTCCGTGATTTCCTGTCGACCCTGCCACATACGTCTCGTGTCTGAGCCGTTGAATTGCGACTCCACCTTGTCACTGTATTTGCATTTCACTTGTTTGATTTCCATGGTTAAATGCAGTGGATCGTGCTTTCAATTTTGCGAAAATGCCGCCATCCATCCACAGTTTATGGTTAGGGTAGGTTTTAATAGTCACAGTGGGTACAACATCTCCAATGCACTTCTTCACCGAGTCAGCGTATAGGTCAATGTTGTTTTCTGAGGCTGACCAGAACATATTCCAGTTCGCGTGATCAAAACAATCTTGAAGTGTGGCTTCCAATTGGTCAGACCAGCGTTGAATGGTTCTCATCACTGGTACATCCTGTTTGAGTTTCTGCTTGTAAGACGGAATGAGCAAGATGGCGTCGTAGTTGGATGTGTCAAAGGAGGGCGGGGGAGGGCTTTTTATGCATTGCGGAAGTTAGAGTAGTAGTGGTCGAGAGTATTAGCCCTGCGTGTTGTGCAATCAATTTGCTGATAGAATTTAGGTAGCCAAATATGCTTTGATAAAATCCCCAGCTACAATAAATGCAGCCTTGGGATATATAGATTCCAGTTTACATAGTCCAGTGAAGTTCCTTGAGGGACATCTTGGTGTTAGCTTGAGGGGGAATGTACACAGCTGTGACTATAACTGACGAGAATTCTCTTGGTAGGTAAAATGGACGGCATTTGATTGTAAGGAATTCTATGTCGGACTTGAGTTCCTGTATGTTGTTGTGATTCCACCATGAGTTCTTAATCATAAAGAATACAACCCGCCGTTCCTCTTCCCAGAGAGGTGTTTATCTCTGTCATCGCTATGTATGGAAAAGCCTGGTGGCTAATGTGATTCCGACAACATATCCAGAGAGAGCCATGTTTCCATGAAACAGAGACTGTTGCAATCTCCGATGTCTCTCTGGCAGGCAACCCTTGCTCGAATTTCGTCTACCTTGTTGTCAAGAGACTGGACATTGGCGAGTAGTAAACTCGGGTGCGGTGAGCAATGTGCACGTCTACAAAGCCTGACCAGAAGGCCGCTCCTTCTGCCCCTTCTGCAGCGCCGTTGTTTTGGATCGGCTACTAGGATTAGACTCATTGTCCTGGGTGGTGGTCCGAACAGAGGATCCACTTCGGGAAAGTCATATTCCTGATCGTAATGTTGGTAAGTTGATGCTGCCCTTACATCCAATAGTTATTCCCGGCTGTATGTAATAAGACTTAAGATTTCCGTGGGGTAACATTGTAAGAAATAACACATAAAAAACAAAATACTGTTTAGTTTCCTAAGAACGCAAAGCGAGTCGAGGCAACCGTCTCTGTGGGCCATTGTGGGCCTAAGGCCAAGACAATATGAAGACACAGTAATAAATTCAACCACACCTTTGTTTCATCACAAAGCTAGAGAGCAACCTCTGTCTAGTGAAATTCACAAAGCATATTGCATGTAACAAAGAGTTACATGACCTACAGCATTGTCAAGCAAGGTAATTTTTCCAAAGTTTTCGGATTACTAAACAACTATTGATTTAGAACACCAGTGAGTTACCGCAAGTCGCAAAGAACGTAAGCTAAATATGATGTAGCTGTTCATGTTTCTTATCTGTGTGTGTGTGTGTGTGTGTGTGTGTGTGTGTGTGTGTGTGTGTGTGTGTGTGTGTGTGTGTGTGTGTGTGTGTGTGTGTGTGTGTGTGTGTGTGTGTGTGTGTGTGTGTGTGTGTGTGTGTGTGTGTGTGTGTGTGTGTGTGTGTGTGTGTGTGTGTGTGTGTGTGTGTGTGTGTGTGTGTGTGTGTGTGTGTGTGTGTGTGCAAGTAGAAAAAACATGTTGACACCCGACTTGTATAGAAATGCCAACAACATCCTCCTCGCTTTTATGTTTACAGTACACTTTTTTTTTTACCTAGGCTACCTGGCCAAAATGCTTGCTCGCTAGCCTACTTCCTTTAGGTAGTAACATTAGTCTTCTACATCTGGCTAGATATTGAACTTACATACTCTCAGTCCAGGGGCACAATGTAGGAATTTATGGTTGGATCAGAATCACCATTATAATTATTGTCCAAATACAGATAATTAATTAAAACCACAAGTCCAAATCACTATCTCTATCCATAGCTAATTTGGGAAAGGGCCAATTTTAGCTAGCTAGCTAGTCACTGGAGGACAACAACACGACGAGATGCAACAATTCAAGTCGTTTCTGTCAATTACGTATTTATCTTAATGCGATGTGATAGGAGTGAAGCCAAATCCAAACTGACTTCCCTTGACACTTTATTTTGGTGCGCTAGGACCATTCACAGTTGAGCTGACTCAGTTTAGCTCAATGCTGATTGGGTATTAACTTGTACTTTTTTTCAATAAGGGAGGCCAAATGCTTGTCTGGCTTCCCTTACATTAAACATTATGGGCAGAAACAATGTCATGCTCTTTATGACAAGACAGCATCAGATAGATGGCCTACACATACAGAGACAGGGGGAAGCTGTTTCGCTAGCTGACACGCTTTCTCCAGTGAGATACATTCAGCCTCTTGCGAATTGAAGGAAAATTATGAAAACACAGAGAGATTAAAGAAAATGTATTTTATATGTTTTTTTCTTTTTTCTAGGTAAATGTTTTTTGGGGAAGCCAGACTTCCCTTGGCATCCATGAATACACTCCACTGCTTTTCCTTCTCCTGCCCAGAGACTAATAGGAATTGATTTATTTAAGCTCTCTGAGAGGAGAAAATGACAGTTTATCCTCATTTAGGCATCAATGACTGGTAAAAACTGCAAGCTAATTGGCAAGAGAGGAAGAAAGTAATTAAAGAAGCGCGAGAGAAGGAGAGGGAAAAAAGTGTGGTACTTTGTCAGTGTATTTGTTTGATCAACAGCACTCTCTGGTGGCCATAGAGGAAGTGAATATGAAGACCTCAGAACGGACCTTTATGGCTTCAGAGCAAGACTGGCATGTAGTGGGGAAAGATTAACTTCATATCCCATGATGCAGTGTACTGTACTTTTGTACTGCTCCTCATTTTTTAAAGGTTCTGACTATGGAAAAAGGTATCTTGCTACTTTGGAAGTCAACACAGAATTTGCATGGGTCAGTTATAATGTCTGCAATTCATTCAGATAACAGGTGCATTGACACAATAGTCTTTTGTGAGTCAGTCCCTGCGTGCAAATATTATATAGCCAAGTCCAGGTTTGACTATTTGATCACTGGCATTTTGTTTGGACCAACTCAGTTGCCTTGTGGTTTGAGTTTCCACCCGGATATTGGAAGGTTGGGAGTTCGATGCCCTGCTGAGTCATACCAAAGATGGGACCCAATGCGGCTCTGCTTGGCACACAGCATTGAGAAGATTGGGTTTAAGGCTCTGTGATACATTAGCGTCCAGGGGGTCCATCAAGCTGCCTCATGCTACAGAAACAGGAGATAGGCTCCTGTTTCTGTGAGCCGTTCCAGGTTGCACACTCCAAGGCTCGTGCCTTGGTTAATGACTAATTACTTACTAATTGTGTTCTGAATCCTGTTAAATAGTCCAATAGCACCAAGGACGGTCTTAGTGCACCAATCCAACAACAAACTCCAGGCACCAAGTAGGGCGCAAACACAGTCTTGTGTTACTGTCTAGGAACTGTGGGTGATGAGGTGATTTGCATTGATATCAGTCCCATTGTAGATGGTCTTCTCCAGAAACAAACAGTAATTCTGTATGTTAGGCTAAGTAAAGTCGGTCACTCACTCCTCGCCAATGGAACTCAGTGCATGACCAGAGAGACTCAGCACAAGAGGTAAAATACTTTATTCATTTCAATAATGTAATGTTATAGGCTAATGTATTTAATTATACTGTCAACAGGTTAAACAAATGTTATTCAATTCTTTGTGTAAAGTTTTCTAGGTTTTGACATTATTGAAAATGCCCTGAAGTAAATATTGTTTTTAGGTTTAATTTACATTTGAACCCATTTCTATTTTGATTAACTCTTTCGATTAATAGAAACTGAATGACGTCTCCTGTCTCTGTCAGATGGTACCTATGAAAATGATGACAGGGACAGGCCTCTATTCGCTTGCTTGCCTTCTCATGATCAGTAAGGAACAATCCTGTTACCATTTTTTTTTTAAATCAAGTTGTTTGTTTTTACCTTGTGAGTATTATGGATTCTTCTTCCTCCCCATATCAAATGCTCTATGTATACCTCTCTCTCTTTCCCTTAATCCTGGCTCTCAATCTTCCATCCCTCTTTCCCTCCTCGCACTCTACACTCCCTCTCCCTTTCCCTCTATCCGCCTCACTATTCTCTCTCTATCTCTCTCACCTCGCTCTCTCTCTCACTGAAGGCAGTGTCCGTTCTACCTGTGTTCCTTTGGAATGTCTGAGGTGTGACATAATCCCCTCACCTGAAGTGTCTGGGAATCACAAAGCAGATGAGGGTAAACCCTTCACTTTACATATTACCCTGACATTTTATCTGTCAAATCAGACCATTATAGTATTCTAGCTCCTGTGTTAACTTGATCTTTCTTGAAACTCCGACAAACTCTAACTATGGCTGCTCTGAAAATATACATTTTTTTCTAACTCTCCCTCAGCCACCTGTGAACACCTGTGCTCTAACACTACCCAATGTCTCAATACCACTGGTCAGTATTAATTTCATATCAGTCAGTGTACTCACTACCTCCAATACATAGTTGAGTTCTCCAATGTGATACGGTGGTTGTAGAAATGTTAATTAAATACGAATGTACACAGTACCTGTCACGCCCTGACCTTAGAGAGACTTTTTTATTCTCTATTTGGTTAGGTCAGGGTTTGACTTGGGTGGGAAAATCTATGTTTCTATTTCTTTGTTGGCCTAGTATGGTTCCCAATCAGAGGCAGCTGTTTATCGTTGTCTCTGATTGGGGATCATACTTTGGCAGCCCTTTTTCCCACCTTTGATTGTGTAATTTCTTTCTGCATTGCATGTAGAGTTACATTCGTTTTTGTATTTTGTTGTTTTTTGGTGTCATTTTAATAAAAGTCAAATGTACACCTACCACGCTGCAGCTTGGTCCAACCAATCTTTAAATGATCGTGGCAGCAACAGTCAAAAGTTTGGACACACCTACTCATTCAAGGGTTTTTCTTTATTTTTTACTATTTTCTGCATTGTAGAATAATAGTGTAGACATCAAAACTATGAAATAACACACATGGAATCATGTCATATCCAAAAAACTATTAAACAAATCAAAATGTATTTTAGATTCTTCAAAGTAGCCACCCTTTGCACACTGTTGGCATATTAAATATGTTTTGATTTATTTAAAACTTTTTTGGTTACTACATGATTCCATGTGTGTTATGTCATAGTTCTTTATATGCCATTTAGCAGACGCTTTTATCCAAAGCGACTTACAGTCATGTGTGCATACATTCTACGTATGGGTGGTCCCGGGGATCAAACCCACTACCCTGGCGTTACAAGCGCCATGCTCTACCAACTGAGCTACAGAAGGACCGTAGTTCTGATGTCTTCACTGTTATTGTACAATGTAGGAAATCGTCAAAATAAAGATCAACCCTGGAATGAGCAGGTGTGTCTAAACTTTTGACCGGTACTGTATATATCTGTCTCTCTCTCTGACAAAAATGTCTCTGAGATAACCAGAGACAGGGACTCTGTGCTGTCCTAATTTGTTTCTCTCTGATATTCTCTCCTTCCTCTTTCAGATGTAGAGAATTGCATAAAAGGTATTGTACAGAAAGTGACCTAGTGGAATGTGACAAACAAACAAAAAATCACAAAACTCTCGCTCCTCTATCTATGACAAACAATATATGTATTTTGTACAACTCTTTTTAACCCCTCATTAACCACTCTTCGATTCAACAGATTTTGAAGTGTTTCTGAACACCAGTAATGGATTTGAAGTGGAGGAGGGTGATGACCTCACAATGGAGTGTGCCCACGACCTACCGGTGAGAGATCATGACCTGCTGGTGTTTGTCTGGCTGAAGGATGGGCTTCCCCTGGAGGGCGAGAACAATAGCACGGTGACCTTGGAGAGGATAGGCATAGATACCCCTGCCGAGGGGATATACACCTGCACCATCCAGAGTCCCTGTGGCAACTTCACCTCAGATCCAGAAGAACTTGAATTTAAAGGTAGACACACTCGCCAGTCATATTTGTGACTTGAAAAGTCTGTTTCTACTCATAATCAAATCAAATCGAATTGTATAGTCACATGCGCCGAATACAACAGGTGTAGTAGACCTTACAGTGAAATGCTAACTTACGAGCCCTTAACCAACATTGTAGTTTCAAAAAATACAGATAAGAATAACAGATAAAAGTAACAAGTAATTAAAGAGCAGCAATAAAAAATAACAATATATACAGGGGGGTGCCGGTACAGAGTCAATGTGCGGAGGCACCGGTTAGTTGAGTTAATTAAAGTGACTATGCATAGATGAAAACAGAGAGTGACAGTGGTGTGGAGAGGGAGGGGGGCAACGCAAATAGTTTGGGTAGCCATTTGACTAGATGTTCAGGAGTCTTATGGCTTGGGGGTAGAAGCTGTTTAGACCTAGACTTGGAGCTCCGGTACCGCTTGCCATGTGTTAGCAGAGAGAACAGTCTATGACTAGGGTGCCTGGAGGCTTTGACAATTTGTAGGGCCTTCCTCTGACACTGCCTGGTATAGAGGTCCCGGATGGCAGGAAGCTTGGCCCCAGTGATGTACAGGGCCATTTGCACTACCCTCTGTAGTGCCTTGCGGTCAGAGGCCGAGCAGTTGCCATACCAGGCAATGGTGCAACCATGCTCTCGATGGTGCAGCTGTAGAACATTTTGAAGATCTGAGGACCCATACCAAATCTTTTCAGTCTCCTGACGGGGAATAGGTTTTGTTGTGCTCTCTTCATGACTGTCATGGTGTGCTTGGACCATGTTAGTTTGTTGGTGATGTGGACACCAAGGAACTTGAATCTCTCTACCTGCTCCGCTGCAGCCCCATTGATGAGAATAGGGGCGTGCTCGGTCCTCTTTTTCCTCTCGTCCACAATCATCTCCTTTGTCTTGATCACGTTGAGGGAGCGGTTGTTGTCCTGACATCACATGACTAGGTCTCTGACCTCCTCTCTATAGGCTGTCTTATTGTTGTCGGTGATCAGGCCTACCACTGTTGTGTTATCAGCAAATGTAATGATGGTGTTGGAGTCATGCCTGGCCGTGCAGTCGTGAGTGAACAGGGAGTACAGGAGGGGGCTGAGCACGCACCCCTGAGGGGGGCCTGTGTTGAGGATCAGCGTGACGGATGTGTTGTTACCTACACTTACCACCTGGGGCGGCCCGTCAGGAAGTCCAGGATCCAGGGAGGTGTTTAGTCCCAGGGTCCTTAGCTTATTGATGAGCTTTGAGGGAACTATGGTGTTGAACGCTGAGCTGTAGTCAATGAACAGCATTCTCAAATCGGTGTTCCTTTTGTCCTACATCATCTGTGGATCTGTTGGGGCGGCATTCAAATTGGAGTGGGTCTAGGGTTTCTGGGATGATGGTGCTGATGTTAGCCATGACCAGCCTTTCAAAGCACTTCCTGACTACAGATGTGAGTGCTTTGGGTCGGTAGTCATTTATTCAGGTTACCTTAGAGTTATTGGGCACAGGCACTGCACTATGGTGGTCTGCTTAAAACCTAGCGTCCCACCTGGCCAACATCCAGTGAAATTGCAGAGCGCCAAAATCAAAAACAGAAATACTCATTATAAAAATTAATAAAACATATAAGTGTTATACATCGGTTTAAAAATTAACTTCTTGTTAATCCAACCACAGTGTCAGATTTCAAAAAGGCTTTACAGCGGAAGCATACCATGCGATTATCTGAGAACAGCGCCCAGCAGACAAATCATTACAAACAGTTACCAGCCAAGTAGAGGAGTTTCACAAGTCAGAAATAGCAATAAAATTAATCACTTACCTTTGATGATCTTCATATGGTTGCACTCACAAGACTCCCATTTACTCAATAAATAATAATGTTTCTTTTTGTTGGATAAAGTCCCTGTTTATATCCAAAAACCTCAGTTTTGTTCACTCGTTTTGTTCAGTAATCCACAGGCTCAAACGCAGTCACAACAGGCAGACAGAAAATCAAATAGCATCCGTAAAGTTTGTAGAAACATGTCAAACCATGTTTATAATAAATCATCATGTTGTTTTTAGCCTAGTTAATTGATAATATTTCAACCGGACAATAACGTCGTCAATATAAAAGGTAAACAAGAAAGGTGTGCTCTCGGTCGCGCGCATTAAAAACCTCTGGGACACTGTAGGGTCCACTCATTCAGAGTGGTCTTACTCTCTCATTTTTCAGAATACAAGCCTGAAACTATTTCTAAAGACTGTTGACATCTAGTGGAAGCCATCAGAAGTGCAATTTGAGTCCTAAGTCAACGGATACTGTAATGGCATTCAAAACTACAAACATAGAAAAATCCCACTTCCTGGATGGATTTTTCTCAGGTTTTCGCCTGCCAAATCAGTTCTGTTATACTCACAGACATTATTTTAACAGTTTTTGAAACTTTAGAGTGTTTATATCCAAATCTATTATATGCATATCCTAGCTTCTGGGCCTGAGTAGCAGGCAGTTTACTTAGGGCACACTTTTCATCCGGAAGTGAAAATAGTGCCCCCTACCCTAGTGAAGTTAAAACATTTTGGTATTACAGATACGGACAGAGAGAGGTGGAAAATGTCAGTGAAGACACTTGCTGGTTGGACAGCACATGCTAGCAGTACACGTCCTGGTAATCCGTCTGACCCTGCAGCTTGGTGAATGTTGACCTGTCTAAAGGTCTTACTCACATCGGCTGCAGAGAGGGTGATCACACAGTCTTCCGGTACAGCTGGTGCTCTCATGCATGTTTCAGTGTTATTTTCCTCGAAGCGAGCATTGAATTTGTTTTGCTCATCCGGTTGGCTTGTGTCACTGGGCAGCCCTTGGCTGTGCTTCCCTTTGTAGTCTGTAATGGTTTGCAGGCCCTGCCACATTTGATGAGCCTCAGAGCCGGTGTAGTACGTCTCGATCTTAGTCCTGTATTGACGCTTTTCCTGTTTGATGGTTCGTCGGATGGCATAGCAAGATTTCTTATAAGCTTCCGGCAGCTCTAGCCTTTAGCTCAGTGCAGATGTTTCCTGTAATCCATGGCTTCTGGTTGGGGTATGTACGTACGGTCACTGTGGGGACGACGTCATCAGTAAACTTATTGATGAAGCCAATGACAGATGTGGTGTACTCCTTCCTCAATGCCATTTGAGGAATCCCCGAACATATTCCAGTCTGTGCTAGCAAAACAGATCATAAATGGATCAGTCGATGTCAAGGTATTTATTTTTAGTTACTACTCACTAAATGAGCCTGGTGTGACAGTTACAAAAAAAATGTGTTCAATAGAATTCCTGAATTGCAATAACAGCCTGTGTTACTTCCTCTGTCTCCCGCTGGGCTGTCGCTCTGTCTGTCCCTCTGTGCTTTCCCTCTGTCTGTCAGACCTGACAGTGGTGATCATTGTGATCTGTGGTGTGTCTGCTGTGGTGCTGATCCTGTCCCTGGGCATGGGCATCAAGATCATGCTGAAGAAGGACTTTGGTGAGTCATTCACAACAAGAGAAACAATGAATAAAACAACCGTAAATGTGTAACTTTGCATGTGACGAAAGCAGTTTCGCTCTCTCTCCAACTCTCTCTCTCTTTCTCTCTACAGCGAAGACCAAGACCAGGATGCAGCGTAATACTCAGAACCTACGGAACACCGCCAACACAACAGAGTAGGGTTTCCTTTTTCCCAAAAACCTAGCCATTTTCTTCCTGAGAAAATTGAAAGCCTTTCCCGGGCATCCATGTATTTCCGTTAAAACAGGAAAGGCTTTTTAAAAGCATATAAAAATCTGATTCACTGTAAATGGAGAAAGATACACACGTGTCTAACGGTTTCTTGCTCTATTTGTTGCAATTTAAAGGTCCAATGCAGACGTTTTTATCTCAATATCAAATCATTTCTGGGTAACAATTAAGTACCTTACTGTGACTACTTTAAATTAAAATGGTAAAATAGATACAAAATTAGCTTTTTACCAAGAGCAATTTCTCAAGCAAGAATTTTGCTAGGACTGTCTGGGAGTGGTCTAGGTGGTGAGGGGAAACTGAAAATGTGCTGTTATTGGCAGAGAAGTTTGGAACTCTCTTTCATATTGGTCTATTAACTAATTTACCGCCTGGTGATGTCACCAGGTGGGCCAAAATTAAAATAAAATAAAATGGAATTATCATAATTTTCACAAATTCACAGTATTATTCGAAACTCTAGGAAATCACATTTTTTAGGCCTTAAATCAACATAAAGTCCCTTCAAAGTCACCACACTGTTTCGTTGATGTTGCCTAGTTTTAATGTAAGGTCTATGAAGCACTGTCGGCCGACTGTGTAACGGCATTCGTCTGTTGAAGAAAGAGAGTCGGACCGAAATGCAGCGTGTAGGTTACTCATGACTTTAATGAAGGAAAACGCGGTACATGAAATAACTGAATACTAAATACAAAAACAACAGAACGGAACTGTTATGCAGGTGAATGAGGACCCAAAAGCGACTTGGCGAAAACAGAGTCTTTAATCCAGTTTAAGGAAATAGCAATACTCCTAGACAAATCGGAGCGGTAAATAAAGCATAAAAACAATTTCACTCGTAATCACGAGAACTGACTGGAGACTCGATAATAAACTGCAGGTTGCCTCGGGAAGGCACTTGACCGTAGCAGACTCAGACACCTGCTCACCACGCAGCATCTGAGGGAAACACGACACGACAGGGCGATACAAAGACACAGCACGGTGAACAATATACAAGGATCCGACAGGACAGAAACGGAAAACAAGGGGAGAAATAGGGACTCTAATCAGGGGAAAAGATAGGGAACAGGTGTGGGAAGACTAAATGATTGATTAGGGGAATAGGAACAGCTGGGAGCAGGAACGGAACGATAGAGAGAGAGAGAGAGAGGAAGGGAGAGAGAAAAAGGGGAACGAACCTAAAAAGACCAGCAGGGGGAAAACGAACAGAAGGAAAAGCAAAATGACAAGACAATATAAGACAAAACATGACAGTACCCCCACTCACCGAGCGCCTCCTGGCGCACTCGAGGAGGAATCCTGGCGGCAACGGAGGAAATCATCAATCAGTGAACGGTCCAGCACGTCCCGAGACGGAACCCAACTCCTCTCCTCAGGACCGTAACCCTCCCAATCCACTAAGTATTGGTGACCCCGTCCCCGAGAACGCATGTTCATGATCCTACGTACCTTGTAAATAGGTGCGCTCTCGACAAGGACGGGGGGAGGGAAGACGAACGGGGTGCGAAGAAAGGGCTTGACACAGGAGACATGGAAGACAGGATGGACGCGACGAAGATGTCGCGGAAGAAGCAGTCGCACAGCGACAGGATTGACGACCTGGGAGACACGGAACGGACCAATGAACCGCGGAGTCAACTTACGAGAAGCTGTCGTAAGAGGAAGGTTGCGAGTGGAAAGCCACACTCTCTGGCCGCAACAATACCTTGGACTCTTAATCCTACGTTTATTGGCGGCTCTCACAGTCTGTGCCCTGTAACGGCAAAGTGCAGACCTCACCCTCCTCCAGGTGCGCTCACAACGTTGGACAAACGCTTGAGCGGAGGGAACGCTGGACTCGGCAAGCTGGGATGAGAACAGAGGAGGCTGGTAACCCAGACTACTCTGAAACGGAGATAACCCGGTAGCAGACGAAGGAAGCGAGTTGTGAGCGTATTCTGCCCAGGGGAGCTGTTCTGCCCAAGACGCAGGGTTTCTGAAAGAAAGGCTGCGTAGTATGCGACCAATCGTCTGATTGGCCCTCTCTGCTTGACCGTTAGACTGGGGATGAAACCCGGAAGAGAGACTGACGGACGCACCAATCAAACGACAGAACTCCCTCCAAAACTGTGACGTGAATTGCGGACCTCTGTCTGAAACGGCGTCTAACGGGAGGCCATGAATTCTGAACACATTCTCGATGATGATTTGTGCCGTCTCCTTAGCGGAAGGAAGTTTAGCGAGAGGAATGAAATGTGCCGCCTTAGAGAACCTATCGACAACCGTAAGAATCACAGTCTTCCCCGCAGACAAAGGCAGCCCGGTAATGAAGTCTAGGGCGATGTGAGACCATGGTCGAGAAGGAATGGGGAGCGGTCTGAGACGACCGGCAGGAGGAGAGTTACCTGACTTAGTCTGCGCGCAGTCCGAACAAGCAGCCACGAAACGGCGCGTGTCACGCTCCTGAGTCGGCCACCAAAAGCGCTGGCGAATAGAAGCAAGAGTGCCTCGAACACCGGGATGACCAGCTAACTTGGCAGAGTGAGCCCACTGAAGAACAGCCAGACGAGTGGAAACAGGAACGAAAAGAAGGTTACTAGGACAAGCGCGCGGCGACGCAGTGTGCGTGAGTGCTTGCTTAACCTGTCTTTCAATTCCCCAGACTGTCAACCCGACAACACGCCCATAAGGAAGAATCCCCTCGGGACCAGTAGAAGCCACAGAAGAACTAAAAAAGACGGGATAAGGCATCAGGCTTGGTGTTCTTGCTACCCGGACGGTAAGAAATCACAAACTCGAAACGAGCGAAAAATAACGCCCAACGAGCTTGACGAGCATTAAGTCGTTTGGCAGAACGGATGTACTCAAGGTTCTTATGGTCTGTCCAAACGACAAAGGAACGGTCGCCCCCTCCAACCACTGTCGCCATTCGCCTAGGGCTAAGCGGATGGCGAGCAGTTCGCGGTTACCCACATCATAGTTGCGTTCAGATGGCGACAGGCGATGAGAAAAATAAGCGCAAGGATGAACCTTATCGTCAGACTGGAAGCGCTGGGATAGAATGGCTCCCACGCCTACCTCTGAAGCGTCAACCTCGACAATGAATTGTCTAGTGACGTCAGGAGTAACGAGGATAGGAGCGGGCGTAAAACGTTCTTTTAGAAGATCAAAAGCTCCCTGGGCGGAACCGGACCACTTAAAACACGTCTTGACAGAAGTAAGAGCTGTGAGAGGGGCAGCAACTTGACCGAAATTACGAATGAAACGCCGATAGAAATTAGCGAAACCTAGAAAGCGCTGCAACTCGACACGTGACCTTGGAACGGGCCACTCACTGACAGCTTGGACCTTAGCGGAATCCATCTGAATGCCTTCAGCGGAAATAACGGAACCGAGAAAAGTAACGGAGGAGACATGAAAAGAGCACTTCTCAGCCTTCACGTAGAGACAATTCTCTAAAAGGCGCTGGAGAACACGTCGAACGTGCTGAACATGAATCTCGAGTGACGGTGAAAGAAATCAGGATATCGTCAAGGTAGACAAAAACAAAGATGTTCAGCATGTCTCTCAGAACATCATTAACTAATGCCTGAAAAACAGCTGGCGCATTGGCGAGACCAAACGGCAGAACCCGGTACTCAAAATGCCCTAATGGAGTGTTAAACGCCGGTTTCCACTCGTCCCCCTCTCTGATGCGCACGAGATGGTAAGCGTTACGAAGGTCCAACTTAGTAAAGCACCTGGCTCCCTGCAGAATCTCGAAGGCTGATGACATAAGGGGAAGCGGATAACGATTCTTAACCGTTATGTCATTCAGCCCTCGATAATCCACGCAGGGGCGCAGAGTACCGTCCTTTTTCTTAACAAAAAAAAACCCCGCCCCGGCCGGAGAGGAAGAAGGCACTATGGTACCGGCGTCAAGAGACACAGACAAATAATCCTCGAGAGCCTTACGTTCGGGAGCCGACAGAGAGTATAGTCTACCCCGAGGAGGAGTGGTCCCCGGAAGGAGATCAATACTACAATCATACGACCGGTGAGGAGGAAGGGAGTTGGCTCGGGACCGACTGAAGACCGTGCGCAGATCATGATATTCCTCCGGCACTCCTGTCAAATCGCCAGGTTCCTCCTGAGAAGTGGGGACAGAAGAAATGGGAGGGATGGCAGACATTAAACACTTCACATGACAAGAAACGTTCCAGGATAGGATAGAATTACTAGACCAATTAATAGAAGGATTATGACATACTAGCCAGGGATGACCCAAAACAACAGGTGTAAAAGGTGAACGAAAAATCAAAAAAGAAATAGTCTCACTGTGGTTACCAGATACTGTGAGGGTTAAAGGTAGTGTCTCAAATCTGATACTGGGAAGATGACTACCATCTAAGGCGAACATGGGCGTAGGCTTGTCTAACTGTCTGAAAGGAATGTCATGTTTCCGAGCCCATGCTTCGTCCATGAAACAACCCTCAGCCCCAGAGTCTATCAAGGCACTGCATGTAGCACCCGAACCGGTCCAGCGTAGATGGACCGACATAGTAGTACAGGATCTAGATGGAGAGACCTGAGTAGTAGCGCTCACCAGTAGCCCTCCGCTTACTGATGAGCTCTGGCTTTTACTGGACATGAATTGACAAAATGTCCATCAAATCCGCAATAGAGGCACAGGCGGTTGGTGATCCTCCGTTCCCTCTCCTTAGTCGAGATGCGAATACCTCCCAGCTGCATGGGCTCAGTCTCTGAGCCAGAGGAGGGAGATGGTTGCGATGCGGAGCAGGGAAACACCGTTGACGCGAGCTCTCTTCCACGAGCTTGGTGACGAACATCTACCCGTCGTTCTATGCGGATGGCGAGAGCAATCAAAGAGTCCACACTGGAAGGAACCTCCCGGGAGAGAATCTCATCTTTGACCACTGCGTGGAGTCCCTCCAGAAAACGAGCGAGCAGCGCCGGCTCGTTCCAGTCACTAGAGGCAGCAAGAGTGCGAAACTCTATAGAGTAATCCGTTATGGATCGATCACCTTGGCATAGGGAAGCCAGGGCCCTAGAAGCCTCCCTACCAAAAACTGAACGGTCAAAAACCCGAATCATCTCCTCTTTAAAGTTCTGGTAATTGTTTGAACAATCAGCCCTTGCCTCCCAGATAGCTGTGCCCCACTCTCGAGCCCGGACAGTAAGGAGTGAAATGACGTAAGCAACCTGAGCTCTCTCTCTAGAGTATGTGTTGGGTTGGAGAGAGAACACAATATCACACTGGGTGAGAAAAGAGCGGCACTCCTTGGGCTGCCCGGAGTAGCAAGGTGGGTTATTAACCCTAGCTTCCGGAGGCTCGGCAGACCAGGAAGTAACAGGTGGCACGAGACGAAGACTCTGGAACTGTCCAGAGAGGTCGGAAACCTGAGCGGCCAGGTTCTCCATGGCATGACGAGCAGCAGACAATTCCTGCTCGTGTCTGCCGAGCATGGCTCCTTGGATCTCGACGGCAGTGTTACGAGCGTCTGTAGTCGCTGGGTCCATTCTTTGGTCGGATCCTTCTGTTATGCAGGTGAATGAGGACCCAAAAGCGACTTGGCGAAAACAGAGTCTTTAATCCAGTTTAAGGAAATAGCAATACTCCTAGACAAATCGGAGCGGTAAATAAAGCATAAAAACAATTTCACTCGTAATCACGAGAACTGACTGGAGACTCGATAATAAACTGCAGGTTGCCTCGGGAAGGCACTTGACCGTAGCAGACTCAGACACCTGCTCACCACGCAGCATCTGAGGGAAACACGACACGACAGGGCGATACAAAGACACAGCACGGTGAACAATATACAAGGATCCGACAGGACAGAAACGGAAAACAAGGGGAGAAATAGGGACTCTAATCAGGGGAAAAGATAGGGAACAGGTGTGGGAAGACTAAATGATTGATTAGGGGAATAGGAACAGCTGGGAGCAGGAACGGAACGATAGAGAGAAGAGAGAGAGGAAGGGAGAGAGAAAAAGGGGAACGAACCTAAAAAGACCAGCAGGGGGAAAACGAACAGAAGGAAAAGCAAAATGACAAGACAATATAAGACAAAACATGACAGGAACGTGAAACTAATTACAGCCTATCTGGTGACTACAACACAGAGACAGGAACAAACACCCACGAAATACAAAGCGAAACTCAGGCTGCCTAAATACGGTTCCCAATCAGAGACAACGATAAGCACCACACCCCTAATCAGCCGCGATCCCAAATAATACAAACCCCAATACGAAACACAACATATAAACCCATGTCTCACCCTGGCCTACCCAAACATAATAACAAAAACACAAAATACAATGACCAAGGCGTGACAGACTGATAACATATTGTTACAGCCTAGTGAAAAATACGGTCATAACCATGTCATAATATGTATATAGCTGACATATCTTGTCATAAGCTGTTATAATATGGTCATAACCCTGTCGTGACACTTATATTTCGGCCTGTTGTGACATATATTACGTTATTTTATGGCTGGTTATTATGACACCTAGATAAGAGTGTCAAAACCCACAGAACCTACCGCACAAGGCAAAACATTCAATTACACCATAGCCTACATGTCTACAATACGTTTATGTTATATTTCTTGGTTGAAATTGACCATATTAAATTATCATTGTAAATGAGCACACATTGATGTCAGACATACACCTACCTCAATGCTCTCTTGCTGATGACTGGGATGAATGCAGGAGCAGATTTCAGGAACAGGACAAGACACCCTCTTTTTGACTGATGACATAAGGGCCTATCTGTCTTATATTTGATATGTATTAGCGTTCCCATTAGCCGCTGCAAAGGCTTCAGCTACTCTTTCTGGGATCCACATGAACATGACATAGTACATAACATTATTAGTCAAGGACTTAACTACATACATGTAAAATGTAACACATATAGCCTACATTTCAGTCCATACACACAATATCTAGGACAAATACATAGTACAGTGTAAATTACAGTACAATATAGGTAGAATGTCTGTGTCTCTTCACAGTCCCCTTTGTGCAGTAAGGTGTTCTTTTAATCTGGTTCTGTTGCGAGCTTGAGCTATATGATTAAGGTGGTCATGATGCTTGTTGACAGTGACATAAAGTGTATTTTGTTAGTCCAGGTAGAGTGACACAGGGAGGTCATAATGCTTCATGACAGTGAGTATAAAGTGTATTTTCTATGTTATATAAAATATGATGGAAAAAAACCATGACTGTAAAGAATACATTACAACAACAACAACAACAACAAACAATGTACAAACCTTCAAACAAAGGGAAACCTCTTGGCAGGGAAAAACTGAATAAATGTGTGTTTTAACACTCTTATGTAGGTTTCATAACCAGCCATAAAATAACACAATATATGTCACAACAGCTGTAAATATATGGGTCATGACAGTGTTATGATCAGTGTTATGACATGTTATGTCAGCTGTTATGACATATTATGACATGGTTATGACCGAGTCATGACGTGTTATGACACTGGGTGTCAAGTAAAATGTTACCAAATTTACATTAGTCTTAGTCTACCTTTGACTGAAAGATGTCAGCCAGCTTTTTGGTCCTTTTCTCTCTCCTTACACCTGGCTATCAGGGGAATTTGCGACAGTTTGGGCTGTTTGCACTTTATGATACCTTTGGCACGACATATCCAATGCACCACTAAACAAACAAATAAGCAAATAGATTCAGAACCGTGGATAGCAAACAACATGGAGCAAATGTTGCAAATGTCCATTTCCTTGAGCGCTTGTGTGGACAATGTCGGGTTGTCAGATGTTTTGTTAACAGTGAGTAGCCACAATTGATATTTCCAGCCTCTGCCAGTGCAGAGGCCTGAAATCTCTTGATACCTGTTACCGGTATTAAACCACACAACAGAAGTATTTGGCTACTGACCAGGCCCAGAGAAACATACATACCTATTCAGTTTTCACTTGTTTATGCCTCTGTGTATGTGCATGTAGTAGACTTTACCTTGAGCCAGAAAACAAAGGTTAAGTCCTCAAACAAACCTGGATATTTCTGTCTCATTCCAGACTTTCAAAGTACTTTAAAAAAAGCAATAACAATGTTTATTTTCTTGTAAATGTATTTAATTCCAGCCTAGATTATTTTCACCCTCCACAACTCTTTCTAATATGTGTGTTTGTTCCATCACTTGTGAGAAATTGCATTTAATTTAATAAACAAGTCAAGTTTTGAAAATATGACTATCAGAGTTTTCTAACTCAGTGCGTGTGTGCGTGTGCGTGTGTGTGTATGTGTGTGTAAGAGGCCTGGCCAGGCCAGGGCGGCTCTATTGTGTAACCAAGCGACGGGCTCTTAGCAACCAGATTAGCCACTCCTACTGCACAGCGTCTCCATTCCGTGGAGTAAAAGCACCAGGAAATGCTGTAATCCTCTCTCGGGCCTATTGCATGTAATCCTACTGCCTGCATATAGGGACACTGTGTGTCTCTTTACTTATATGGGTTTTGGTGTGAGTGTGAATACTGTATGTGTTTGTGCGCGGGAAGAGAGAACAGTGGGTATGTGTTTGCAGTTACATATGGTAGTCAAGCTTAATTTTGTGTGTGTGTGTGCGCGTGTGTGTGTGCGTGTGTGTGCGTGTGTGTGCGCGTGTGTGTGTGTGTATGTGCGTGTGTGTGGTGGAGTGTCAGTTAGGCTGTTTCTTCAGTTTCCTCACTAGCAGGTGGCTCAGAGATAATCCAAGTAAAGCTCCAAGTGGGGATGGAGGGATGGACGGAGGGAGGGAGGGAGGGAGAGGGGGTTGAGGGTGACTGTGGACAGGAGACGAGGGCTAATTCCGGTCTCCTAATCCTAGTCCCAAACCGTCCTCCCCCTCTTTGACTTTTCTTCTTCGCCGACCCAACAGTGCTGAGCAAGCTAATGTAGGGAGACAACTCGCCGACCGTCACACACACACTTAGTTATACACACACCAGGGTTTTTTAAGAGGAAGAGGCAAAAGCAGGTGCCTTGTTGTCACCCTAACTAACAGGTGACCTATCCTGGATAGCAGTTGGCGTACCTGTTGGGTTTAGCAGAGAATGTAGCTGCAGCCTATCGGCTACACCACACAACACACACCACCATGGGAGAAGCTACAAAGGTATGTGGCCTAATATGGAGGCTTCTAATGGCTCGTCGTGTGTTTGTGTGACCGACGGGAAATAATTGGAGTGTTCTCTTGATATGAGTGAGCTCCACAAGAGTGTTAGCAATTTATTTTGTAGTGAATGTTCTGTCTCATCTGTATGTATAACTCAACAAATTGGGCTCTGGTTGGTAAAAAAATGTCACTGGTTGAATAAGTGGATCTGGCCTTAACTGTACATTTCATTGTATATGTAATGTGACAAGCAAAAGTGCTCATTGTCAGGAAAGAGTCTCTTACTGGCAATGTTGGTGAATGTTCTATGTGTGTGGTTGTCCTTGTTGGGTATGTTTTTATTTTATTTTTATATACCTGTGTGTTTGTGGTATTCTTTTCAGTAGTCAGAGAGTGTGTTTGTGGTATTCTTTTCAGTAGTCAGAGAGCCTGTTTGTGGTATTCTTTTCAGTAGTCAGAGAGTCTGTTTGTGGTATTCTTTTCAGTAGTCAGAGAGTCTGGTTGTGGTATTCTTTTCAGTAGTCAGAGAGTCTGGTTGTGGTATTCTTTTCAGTAGTCAGAGAGTCTGTTTGTGGTATTCTTTTCAGTAGTCAGAGAGTCTGTTTGTGGTATTCTTTTCAGTAGTCAGAGAGTCTGTTTGTGGTATTCTTTTCAGTAGTCAGAGAGTCTGTTTGTGCAACATGCATTAATCTTATTATATTAGTCAGTAGGCTATTACATTAATGGGGCCAAAATAAACGCTACTGCTTTTCGAAATGAAGTGGCAGATTAAAGCTTACACAGGAGCGATAGGGAAAGAGAGGAAGAGAGAGAGAGAGAGAGAGAGAGAGAGAGAGAGAGAGAGAGAGAGAGAGAGAGAGAGAGAGAGAGAGAGAGATACACTGTGAGAGCGAGCAAGAGGGATAGATAGAAAGGGAGGGCGAGAAAGGGAGTCATCGTGCTGTAAGTCAACTGTTTCAAAGAGACAAGGCTTTGACAACATGCCCTCATTTCTTAGGTCAGGGGCTTACTTAGGTTCTAAACATACAGTGTGTGTCATAACCAGGTGTTTGTTGTACTGAACCCTACTGGGGGGGGGGTGCAATTTGGTTTCTGTAGATTGTCTCATAAACCAGACAGAATGTCATTAAGTGAATGGAAATTATCTGAATGGAAATGTTGCCAGTCATTCCCGGGTGGCGCTGTGGTCTAAGGCATTGCATCTCAGTGCAAGAGGCGTCACTACAGTCCCTGGTTTGATTCCAGGCTGTATCACATCTGGCCGTGATTGGGAAAGGGCGGTGCACAATTGGCCCAGCGTCGTCCGGGTTAGGCCGGGGTAGGGGAGGGTTTGGCCGGGGTAGGGGAGGGTTTGGCCGGGGTAGGCCGTCATTGTAAATAATAATTTGTTCTTAACTGACTTGCCTAGTTAAATAAAGGTTCAATCATTTAAAAATCCCTCCATCCGTGTACTTCCTGTTTTTTCCCTCTGATGATTATGTAAATGATGTGGAGCATGCTCTACTTGTGGCCACTAGAAAGGGGGCTACTAGGGCCTATCATGCAATCAGAATATACAAAACCTGAGTTTTATTTTGTCATCAGCTACAAATCGGATGGATGGATAAATGGATGCATGCATACATTTCATTCAACACCTTGAAATTGATATGATCACATTATAATGAATTGTAACTTTTCCATAGTCAAGTGTGTTGGGATTGTTATGTTATGGTAAATGAACTACGGTGTCAAGTAGTAATAAAATGAACTGAATTTGACTGAATTGTACAATGTCTTCCTCAGGGCTTGCTCTCGGTCCTTCAGAAGTGGAAAGGGACCACAGAGAGTGTGGAGCTGAGGATAGTTCTACTGGGTCTGGATAATGCAGGCAAGACCACCCTACTGAAGAGCCTCGCCTCAGAAGACATCAACACTATCACACCCACACAGGTCAGAAGGCATCACACACAGACATACACACAGACATACAATGCACACACACACACACACACACAATTATGTCTTACTATACTTGTGAGGACTTTCTGGGGACCAACAATTGATTCCCATTCAAAATCCTATTTTCCCTAAACCTAACCTTAACCCCTAACCCTAAACCTAACCCTAACCCTAACCATAACCCTAATTCTAAACCTAACCCTAACCATAACCCTAATTCTAAACCTAACCCTAAAACCTAACCCTAAACCTAACCGCTAAGCATGAAATAGCGTTTTTACAGGTGAGGACCAGCAAAACTTTTCTTGTGAGTACTCACAAGTATAGTGAAACGCGTACACACACCGCTACACACTCTCCCTCTCTCTCCCCCTCTCCCGCCCCCACTCTCTCTCCCTCTCTCACTTGCTCTCCCCCCCCGCTCTCTCTCCCTCTCTCTCCCCCTCTCCCGCCCCCGCTGCTCTCTCTCTCTCTCTCTCTCTCTCTCTCTCTCTCTCTCTCTCTCTCTCTCTCTCTCTCTCTTGCTCTCTCTCTCTCTCTCTCCCCCTCTCCCCCACCCCGCTCTCTCTCCCTCTCTCACTTGCTCTCTCTCCCGCTCTCTCCCACCCCGCTCTCTCTCCCTCTCTCTCTTGCTCTCTCTCCCTCTCTCTCCCCCTCTCTCCCCCCCCTGCTCTCTCTCCCTCTCTCTCTTGCTCTCTCTCCCTCTCTCTCCCCCTCCCCCCGCTCTCTCTCCCTCTCTCTCTTGCTCTCTCTCCCTCTCTCTCCCCCTCTCCCCCCTGCTCTCTCTCCCTCTCTCTCTTGCTCTCTCTCCCTCTCTCTCTTGCTCTCTCTCCCTCTCTCTCCCCCTCTCCCCCTGCTCTCTCTCCCTCTCTCTCTTGCTCTCTCTCCCTCTCTCCCCCTCTCCCCCCGCTCTCTCTCCCTCTCTCTCTTGCTCTCTCTCCCCCCCCCCCGCTCTCTCTCCCTCTCTCTCTTGCTCTCTCTCTCTCTCTCTCCCCCTCTCTCCCCCCGCTCTCTCTCCCTCTCTCTCTTGCTCTCTCTCCCCCCTCTCCCCCTCTCCCCCCTGCTCTCTCTCTCTCCCCCTCTCCCACCCCCTGCTCTCTCTCCCTCTCTCTCCCCCTCTCCCCCCGCTCTCTCTCCCTCTCTCTCTTGCTCTCTCCCCCTCTCTCTCTCCCTCTCTCTCTTACTCTCTCCCCCTCTCTCTCTCCTCTCTCTCTTACTCTCTCCCCCCTCTCTCTCCCTCTCTCTCCCCCTCTCTCCCCCGCTCTCTCTCCCTCTCTCTCTTGCTCTCTCCCCTGCTCTCTCTCCCTCTCTCTCTTGCTCTCTCCCCCTCTCTCTCTCTCTCTCTCTCTTACTCTCTCCCCCTCTCTCTCTCCCTCTCTCTCCCCCCTCCCCCCCCCCTCTCCCCTCTCTCTCTCTCTCTTGCTCTCTCTTACTCTCTCTCCCTCTCTCTCCCACTCTCTCTCCCTCTCTCTCTTGCTCTCTCTTACTCTCTCTCCCTCCCTCTCTCTCTCTCTCCCTCTCTCTCCCCCTCCCCCCACTCTCTCTCCCCCTCCCCCACTCTCTCTCCCTCTCTCTCCCTCTCTCTCCCCCTCTCCCCCCGCTCTCTCTCCCTCTCTCTCCCTCTCTCTCTTGCTCTCTCTTACTCTCTCTCCCTCTCTCTCTCGCTCTCTCTCCCTCTCTCTCCCCCTCTCCCCCCCGCTCTCTCTCCCTCTCTCTCCCTCTCTCTCTTACTCTCACAGCATGTAAGACACCATCACATTCACACATATTCACAGCTATAGCATTACTCCACACTTGCACTTGACTTTTCCTACCACCACTGATTTAGCTGATAGCAGCTTTATTGAGAAGAGATGCACTTACATCATGACTGTGATATTTGGTTGTCTCACCTAGCTATCTTAAGATAAATATACTACCTGTAAGTCACTCTGGATAAAAGTGTCTGCTAAATTACTCAAATGTGATGTAAATGTACCATCAACACTCAGGTGATGGAACAAAACATCACCCCGGCACAGACAAAAGAGAATGACTCCAACGTAGCCGTGGCCTCTGGGACCAGGGTTGAGGAAAGGTGAAAAAGCAGGGTGGACTTCAGTGAGAAAGCAGGATGGAAAGGATTGGCTCAGCAGGTAGCATGCTGGTAGCATGAGGCTGAGGCCTGTCTCTACTGAGGGATCATGTTGTTACACAACCTCTCACTGCTGAGCCAGATAGAGGCAGTGTTCTGAAAAAGGCTGTGGCCCATGTCGGGACAACACTTCCTCTTACACATGAAAAGCACAACCCTGGTTGAGCAAAGTTGTTGTTGTGGTTGTCCTTTGTTCACAGGTCTACGTTTAACTGTCTTAAGTCTCGTTCATTCCCTGTTGTTCTGACAGATGTTTTGGTTGAGATCACAGTGATGAATGGTGGGCTTGACTTGACTTTATTTCATCATTTTAGCTGCTAGCTGGGTAGAGGTCCTCAAAAACAGCTCTCTAATGAAATGCCCTGTCATACAGTACTAACCCGTGGTTTGTGTTTGACACAAGGGCTTTAACATTAAGAGTGTGGCCTCACATGGCATGAAGCTGAACGTATGGGATATCGGAGGACAGAGGAAGATCCGTCCCTTCTGGAAGAAATACCTTGAGAACACAGACTTACTGGTGAGCACCTCTAACAGGGTCCTTCAGATCTACTGCATTCTGTCTCGTGATCCTCATGTTGTGATCAATGGTAGCTCATTAAGGCAAGGAGAACCGCTATGCGCAACAGTCCCATAACATGAATGCTGTGGGTCTAGAGGATGATATTGCATGTCGTAAATATGTCATGGCTATGGCGAAATGATACTTTTGATCACTATATGTCTCCTGGCTCTTTTAGATGTTTATAGTTCATTATTTTCGACTTCCAGATCTATGTCATAGACAGCGCAGACAAGAAGCGGTTTGAGGAGACGGGACTGGTAAGCATGGCACACCTCATAGCTGTAATAGCTGTCTGTAATAGCTGTATGTAATAGCTTTCTGTAATAGCTGTATGTAATAGCTGTCTGTAATAGCTGTATGTAATTGCTATCTAGCTGATGTGATTACATTCACAGCCTTATCTCGTTGATTACAGCCCCATTTCATTGTCTGATTATGTCTAATTACATAGTTGTCACTGATCTGTATCTGTGCGTTGATTTCTCTTTCTTGCTCTCTCTCTCTCTCTTGCTCTCTCTCTCTCTTGCTCTCTCTCTCTCTCTTGCTGTCTCTCTCTCTTGCTGTCTCTCTCTCTTGCTCTCTCTCTCGCTTGCTGTCTCTCTCTCTTGCTGTCTCTCTCTCTTGCTGTCTCTCTCTCTTGCTGTCTCTCTCTCTCTCGCTCTCTCTTTAGGAGCTGGAAGAGCTGATCGATGAGGAGAACTTAAAGGGTGTGCCAGTGCTCATCTTTGCCAATAAGCAGGACCTGGCCACGGCCTCACCCGCCAGTGAGATCGCTGAGGGACTCAACCTGCACACGTACCGGGACCGCCAGTGGCAGATCCAAGCCTGCTCAGCAGTGTCAGGGGAGGGAGTACAGGTCAGTACTGTTAAACTGGAATTAGACCAAATGATTGACTGGTTGAGGTGCATATCAGTTAGAATCAGGAAATCAGTATATTCTTCCTGAAGGTTTGTGTAGCACTAATCAGAATGACCGAAAACACCTGAACATGTACCAAAATGTCCCTGCTGATGAGATTTGAATGTAACCATATTTTCCTCCTCACTCTGCTCTGTTTTCGATCACCACAGGATGGCATGAACTGGATTTGCAACAACATTGTAAATAAGAAGAAATAAACTACCAGCCCTACTGTATCAATCCTCATTTTCACCAGAGAGAAACATACCCAAATATTGTATTTCTACACTGTCTGGTTATTTTATTACTGCAATGTGTGTGTGTGAGATATTATTTTAAATGGTGCTCCAATGAAAGAAGAATACTGGCCCTATAATTTTAAGGAAAGTTTTTTATATATATTTACAAATATGCCCTATGTGAATATGCTGTAATAAAATGATCAAATGTACTTAAATTAGCATTATGTCCATATCCTGTAATTTCTGTTTTATCCCATGTCTGGAAGCTTCACTTGGAGAGTCTGTGTTTTCCTATTTATAATATTACACATATTGACATAAAGATGTAATAATTTTGTTTGAGTCAGTCAGTCAGTTCGGTAAACACCAGAGTAGCGTATGTGTAAAGTATGTGTGTAATGTACAAGTATTTGTGTTTTGAGATTTTGAGATTTTTTTTTTTTACATTAAAAGCGTTAGTCATATTTGCTTCTCAGTCTATTTGGTTTCAAACCCTTGGTCAAGTATAAGCATCAAAATCATATTCAATCACTCCTGCTCATGGAACACCTCAGAGTTTTTAAAGGCCCAGTGCAGTCAAAAACATGATTTTCCTACATCTAATATATATATATATATATATTGTACCTTTATTTAACCAGGCAAGTCAGTTAAGAACAAATTCTTATTTTCAATGACGGCCTAGGAACAGTGGGTTAACTGCCTGTTCAGGGACAGAACGACAGATTTGTACTTTGTCAACTCGGGGATTTGAACATGCAACTTTTTGGTTACTAGTCCAACGCGCCAACCATAAGGCTACCTTGCCGCCCGCCCAGTTCAAGTCAGAAGTTTACATACATCTTAGCCAAATACATTTAAACTAAGTTTTTCACAATTCCTGACATTTAATCCAAGTAAAAATTCCCTGTCTTAGGACAGTTCACATTCTTTATTTTAAGAATGTGAAATGTCAGAATAATAATTGAGAGAATGATTTATTTCTTAAATCACATTCCCAGAGGGTCAGAAGTTTACATACACTCAATTAGTATTTGGTAGCATTGCCTTTCAATTGTTTAACTTTGGTCAAACGTTTCCGGTAGCCTTCCACAAGCTTCCCACAATAAGTTGGGTAAATTTTGGTCCATTCCTCCTGACAGAGATGGTGTAACTGAGTCAGGTTTGTAGGCCTCCTTGCTCACACACTCTTTTTCATTTCTGCTCACAAAATTTCTATAGGAATTGAGGTCAGGGCTTTGTCATGGCCACTCCAATACCTTGACTTTGTTGTCCTTAAGCCATTTTGCCACAACTTTGGAAGTATGCTTGGGGTCATTGTTCATTTGGAAGACCCATTTACGACCAAGCTTTAACCTCCTGACTGATGTCTTGAGATTTTGCTTCAATATATCAACATAATTTTCCTTCTTCATGATGCCATCTATTTTGTGAAGTGCATCAGTCCCTCCTGCAGCAAAGCACACCCACAACATGATGCTGCCACCCACATGCTTCACGGTGGGGATGGCGTTCTTCGGCTTGCAAGCCTCCCCCTTTTTCCTCCAAACATAACGATGGTCATTAAGGCCAAACAGTTACATTTTTGTTTCATCAGACCAGAGGACATTTCTCCAAAAAGTATGTCATTTGTCCCCAAGTGCAGTTGAAAACCATAGTCTGGATTTTTTATGGAGGTTTTGGAGCAGTGGCTTCTTCCTTGCTGAGCGCCCTTTCAGGTTATGTCGATATAGGACTCGTTTTACTGTGGATACAGATACTTTTGTACCTGTTTCCTCCAGCATATTCACAAGGTCCTTTGCTATTGTTCTGGGATTGATTTGCCCTTTTCGCACCAAAGAACATTCATCTCTAGGAGACAGAACACGTCTCCTTCCTGAGCGGTATGATGTCTGCGTGGTCCCATGGTGTGTATACTTGCATACTATTGTTTGTACAGATTAACGTGGTACCTTCAGGCACTTGGAAATTGCTCCCAAGGATGAACCAGACTTGTGGAGGTCTACAATATTTTTTCTGAGGTCTTGGCTGATTTCTTTTGATTTCCCCATGATGTCAAGCAGAGGCACTAAGTTTGAATGTAGGCCTTGAAATACATCCACAGGTACACCTCCAATTGACTCAAATGAAGTCAATTAGCCTATCAGAAGCTTCTAAAGCCATGACATAATTTTCTGGGATTTTCCAAGCTGTTTAAAGGCACAGTCAACTTAGTGTATGTAAACTTCTGACCGACTGGCATTGCGATACAGTGAATTACAAGTGAAAAAATCTGTCTGTTAAACTATTGTTTGGAAAAATTACTTGTGTCATGCAGAAAGTAGATGAAAAACGAGTTTTAATGACTCCAACCTAAGTGTATGAAAACTTCCGACTTCAACTGTATTTCCACACTATGAGGTTGGAGTAATACTTTGAAATTGATCAAATTATCATAATGCCATTTTAATGTAACAGCTGCATGAAAATACCACCTGGAATTTCAGCCTGTTTTGTTGGGATGTAGTTTTGGCCTGCCTGGTGACATCGCCAGGCAGTAAATTAGTTCATAGAGAAACAAGAAAGAGAGTTCCAAACCTCTCTGCCAATAACAGCTAGTTGTCCATTTCCCCCTCACCACTCAGACCACTCCCAGACATTCCTAACAAAATTCTTGCTTGAGGAATTGCTATTTGCTAAGAAGCTATTTTTGATTATTTTGGACCATTTTAATTGAAATCAATCAAAGTACGGTATTTAATTGTTCCCCTGAATTTATTTGATATTGAGATGAAACGGCTGCATCGGACCTTTAAAGAAAGATATTTTGAAGGCAGGAAAGCCCATCCACTGCCTGCTGATACAGTGGTCCAGTATATGGATGGAGATTGTCACACACCCCTCTCGCGGAGGTACTTGGCCATGTCACACACCTTCTTGTTGACTATGCCGCCATGCACCCCTCGTTTTCCCATCACAAACACCAGAGCCTTGGTCGTCGGGGCAACCGTGAGAGCCAAGCTCTCGCTGCCTTTGGTCCGGATGTCAATGAATAGGATCTCTGTCTCAGGACCTGTCATATGGTCTCGTATCACTGCCATCCTCCGACCTCCAACGCTGACCCCCTCCTGCAGGAGACTTCCTCTGTCTTTGCCCACCAGAGCCTCCACCTCCAGTGGGCAGATGGCAGCCAGGACACCTCCAGGCTTGGAGGCCCACACGGCCTTGTTGTCGTACAGGCCAACGATGGCTACGTCCTCCACAAACTTCTCCTTCAGAGTGGCTTTGATATAGTCCCTCCACTCTGACATCGTTGCTCAATCAAGCAGCTGACAGATGGGTTGTTTGTTGACAGTTGTTTTGACTGTTCAGCTGTATCTGGCTTTGTCGTGTTGACAGTACAAAAGCAAAGCTTGATTGCTAGCAAAATGTCTAATTCTGTGTTACCATAGCGATAGAATCTTTTGACAAAGGAATCTCCATAGCAACCTGTATGCAGATCAAAGCCTACGGCTAATGAAAGATGCTGTGGCTGACTAATGTCTATTTTTGCAACAACATCATCCTCGGCCACATGGTGCTGAGGCCAACCCGTGTGGCCAACAGATGGCAGTATTGGAGAGGATGAAAATAAAGTCATGCTTCTGTGATTTGAATCATTGATATGCAGGGAGAGACTTTGGTTGTGACACATAATCAGAAGCTGAACCATCACAAGATTAGCCTCTTAAATCATGTGTGAAGCCTGGCAAGCCTTCATGGTGATGACTCCGTAGGAGATGCAAAAATACCTCATCACCGGTTCCCTACCCTACACAGTCCTCTAGTCTAAGCCTCATCCCACATCAATTTATTGAACAGTCCATTCTACCATATGAAAGTGGGTTTTACTTCATTTGAAGGGAAATGGGTAGAGCTATTTTTCCAGTCTGCCTTCTCCAAATTGAGGTGATTGTGTTGTGTACAGAAGAGAGACAGGTTTCGATTTGAACGTTTCGGCCTACTGTTGGTGACTCGGCACGATTCTTTTCCCCTATATGTGTTCAAATGGTGGTGATGTCACGCCTCTCAGCAAGGAATGGTTGTCATGATGACCTTCCCCTGTTGGCCCCTTCACTTCATCCATCTCTGTCTTCCTCGACAGAATGAAGCGCAGACAGACTGTCTAACTGTTGAGATGTTTGAAGCCACAGATGCCTGTAGAACAACAAATACTCCCCCCAATTGAGCTGCCACCAATGCGAAAGAGACAAAACTTTAACTTTGCTGGAGTACTGAAACACATCATAATGAGATGTTTTGAAACATTACAGGGTGTGTTGTAACACCACTTAAATCAAGTGTTGTGCAACACCTCGCCAGGGACTGGGAGCCCTACCGGAAAGGTTGAAAACATTATTTTAGTGTTTCGAGTTCTGTTTACGGTAGAATTAGATACATTCACTTTTGGTGTTGTTTCCTCTTTCTAAAGCTTCTAAACACTATTATGGTGTTTCAAATCCTGTCCAGTGCAGAATTAGATCACTTCTTCAGGAGTATGTTCATATTTAACACTGATTTATGTATCTGATCATTTGCCAGTTTAACCCGTTTCGTCAGGCATTGTTGAGCACAGTGCTCAATCCACCATCAGAGATTGTATAGCCAGCACTGCAGGATACTGTATTTTCCTCTACCATTAAAAGCTGGATATGTGGGAATGGGTCATCTCATCTTTCGAACGTAATTTTTCCTGACTGTTTTGATATCCATTCAACATGATCCATTACACCTCATAACAACCCACTGGGCACACCAAGTCATTTCAACGTGGATAATTTGGTCATATTTGGTTGAGACATTGATCAATGAGATTACAACTTAAATTCACCAGCTCAAAAAGAGATTCTTTTTCCATGTAGATTCCATTCCGCAATACACTGACAAATGACATAGAAAAATGGTTGATTCAACCAGCGTGTGCCCAGTGGGAAGCTGCTTAATACTAATATACAATAAAAGTCTACTTTTCTTTTTTTTAAACAACATTGTGTAAAAGTCTAAAAATGTGAATTTACCCACAATCCTCTAAAAACAGAGCCACGAGGGAAAATAGGAAGTGCAAGAAGCTTAAAACCAGACTTCCAATGAGTTCAAGCACAACATGTTCTCAATCTTTGGTTCTCCTTATTAAAGATACTCACATTTTGAGCAACTTAATAAGTCAGACTTCATCTGAATTCTTTGGGTGAATTGAGCAAATCAATTGAAACGGCTTGCATTCATTTGTATTAAGTATATTTTGGTTGTTTATTTTTTGGGGTCAATTTCAATTCACCCCAGAATAATTATTTTAGAATGTGGCTGTGTGGTTGAGTGTGTAAAATTACAATTAAATTCCAATTTTAAATGTACCATCTTACTGCCACAGAAGTCTGGGGTGCAATTCCTGCTTCCGCCTGCCCCACTTTCACTTATTCTCTGTCTCCTCGTGTTTCTAATCTGCCTTAATAAAGCACTGAAAAAAATCAAGGTGTAATTCCACTCCAAAATAATATTCTCCATAGGCCCTTACCATCAATCAATATTTGAGCCATAAAGCATTTGCATTTCTTAACCATTTGATTGTGAGAATGTTTTTTGTGTTTTGATGTTGCCTTTTACATGCACTGAAACCCCAAAAGGTATTCTCACGAGACTCTCTTAAAAAACCCAACAGCACCACTTTGGGTGTTTCAGAGTACTTCTATTCTGTTTTAAAACACTTTCTGTGTATCATAATGCTTATATTTGGTTTACATTCAAACACTCTCCAAATCTACTGCTTATGTATAATGACTTGTCTGTTCTGTGCGTTCCCTTTCCATGTATCATGAAACAGTTTCCACTGAAGCGCGCTTGCGCGCACACACACACACACACACACACACACACACACACACACACACACACACACACACACACACACACACACACACACACACACACACACACACACACACACACACACACACACACACACACACACACACACACACACACACACAGTGTATGTTTGACCTTTAGTGACTTGCCTCTAAGTGGTCTCTATTGTAACCCAAAATGCCAATGCAGTATATGTGTGAGCGTCAATGAAAATAAGCTCCATTAGACTTGCTCAAGCTATGCTGTCACCTTGTTTTATTTCCACAGTGTTGACGTGTTGTTCTCTTCTCTTGTGCAGTAGGCTATGCGTGAGAAAGGCTAACACAGCGGAGTGAACTCACACAGTGCAGCGGGAGCTAACAGTGAAAGGCCAGAATGCATTGAGAATGTGTAACAAAGTAACTATATGTGCTCTATTCAATATGTAGGAATCATATACATTCTCTTTTATGTCAGGTCAACAGGATATTATTAAATATATATGACTAATCTTTATACAGATAAAACATTTCTGGCGTTATCACAAATTAGCGTGGGCTACTTTAAATTGTACATATTGTAGATTGCCATAACATGGACACATTGGACAAATAAGGCACAACAGAGCTCTGCAACAAAACAACGTCCATGGTTAAATGTTACCCGAGCCTTCAGCGTTTTGTAACAAATGAAACAACTATATAAAAACATCATTTTTGTTCAAGAAAGTTATTACAGTATAACTATCATTATTTATACAGAGACACAGCTTGAGCCTTCGCCCTAAGTGGCCTATATCGCCATGGTGACTAAGGGTATCACGACACGGAGCACATGGCGCTCTTCTCTGAGCAGTGGGAGTCAATGGAGCCGTCTGGAGATGCCATGATGGAATTATGCACGTCAAACTCTGGAGAGTCGAGCTCAATGTGACTGTCCTGTAGACCGTTGTTATGGTGCAGGGCATCCTTGTAGTGAGACTGGGAGAGGGAGAAAAGAGGGAGGTAGAAAAAGAGGGCCAAGAGAAAGGAGGACCGAATGAAAGAGGCGAGTGAGAGGGGAGAGAGGTCAAAAAGAAAAAAGAGGAGAGCGAGAGAAAATGTGTCAGAGTCAAACCTGAACTCTCTCCTTCCGTCTAAGTGAATTCCATAGGTAACGATCCAGCAGTGTGAGCCTCACCCTTCTCACCTTGCTGACAGACATCTCCTCAGCACGGCATTCCTCCAGAGACTCCACCAGGGAGTGATGGCCCGAGATATCCATCTTGATACGGTGGGAAGGTATGGACTTCACATCATCCTCATCCTCCCTCGCCACCGACGGGAACACCTGGATCAAGGAGAGAGGGATAGAGCCATGACACGAGGGATAGACCGGCGATATGAAAACAACGATTCTCAAGATTTAGCAAGGCATTTGATGTCACAGTTAAGCTAAGCCACGAGCAGTCCAGGCACAAAGCTAATTTCATAAGATTTTGATATGGGCTGAGAGTGGAAATATTATTATATTGACCATCTGCTATGAGCAGTTGTGATGTTTCATTTGATTTCTTCGCAACATAAATGTTCCCATTTAAACTCAAATGAATTCACATGTGCCCTCGGGGCAGCCATTCACAATATATTTCCTTATCTCTTTCATTAGAGCAGAGTTATTGACAGAAAGCACCAGACCATAGATACAGTAGGCTACATTACCAGTCTGTCGTGGTCTCCACTGGTTTCAGGGGCTGAGATAGTGGCCTTACTGATGGCCTTGCTGATGGTCTGGGTCTCAAACTGGGGACAGGCAGCCTGGGCATTCCCATCCTTATCCCTCTTTCCCTTCAGCCAGTATGTCTCTATCTCTACATTACCCTGGGAGGGAGGGAGGGAGGTTTCAGTTAAGATTTCAATTACAAAAGAGGACAACAAATCACACAAATACAGGCACAGCTCATATACACACAGGATGCATAAGCAGGCATACAGACACACGGGCAGACACGCACGCACGCACGCACGCACGCACGCACGCACGCACGCACGCACACACACACACACACACACACACACACACACACACACACACACACGCCCGCCCGCCCGCTGTGTGAGTAAGTGATAAGAAGAGTTGGTTTTAATGGACAGCTGTGAGGTTGATCATTAAAGTTGCAGGGAGCAGAGAGCCTTTGATGAGAAAGTGAGTCATTGCTGCCTCCTGATAATCAGCTGGCTGGCTCACAAACCCTTAGCAGTCATTTACTTTAGCATTTCTTTTGGCTCAAAGACAGACCCAGTGATGACATTTAGACCCCCACCACCAAGCTATGGTTTGCGAATACCCGTATAGGGTGAGGTCGATTGGTTAAAATAGTTGACACGCAAATTATATGACAGTTGGTTCTCAGACAGTTCTCAGATTCTCCCACAATGCTTTAAAAACAGCTTGGAGCAACAGCAGGAAGAAGGATGTTACACAAACATCTGATTACAGAACAACTGTTTCCTTGGGCGAAAATTAGAATGTTTTGATGACATCGATTGGGATATAATAGCATTCATTCCAGTAATTATGGTCTTAGCCCTCCAGCTGTGTTGTACGTGGGAGGGCCATGACATACAAATATTATCACTCTAATTATATGTGTCATAATGACTTTGATTCTTGAATGGGAAGACTGAGAGTCCGTGCTGGCTTCAAATTTCAAATGACCTCACGCTGCGGACATGATGACCAGCTGGTCGCTATTAGTTACAGGGGTCGGTAAGGTTGCCATTGTGACATTGGTGACCCCTGACCTTGATGGTGATAGTGCCTCTCCTTTCGAAGATGAAGTGACTTCCCTTCAGATGCTCATAGGTAGCGCTGCTGAGCTGGATGTGCATCTCCTGAACGGGACAGAGAGAGTGAGAGAGAGAAGAGTCAGATCAGTCATGTCATGATCAGTCATAGAACACCTGGATGTTAGAAATTCATCTTCATTTATCTTCTCCTCTCCCACTCCATTTCTTTGACTCTCTTTTGACTCTCTCTCTCTCTCTCTACCTTGCCGTTGCTCTCCATGGCTGATGCGGTGTGGACTGTGTCGCCATGAAGACCGTAGCGTGGCATCTTGTGGCCCACCACCCCGGCCACCACCATGCCAGAGTGGATCCCTGCAACGCATATCTTTTGTTACTGACCCAACTAAACACACATCTGCTTCACCAACATGTGTATATACGCACAGCACACAGCCACTGAGACTCGGGATGAGAGTGGTTCCCATTGCTTCTCCACTCACCCACTCTGATCTGTATGTTGTTGCCATTGGAGGGGTCTTTGAGGTGGTCTATGGAGCGCACCATGTCCAGGGCCATGTCGCAGATGTTGTGGGCGTGGTATTTAGTCTTCTCTGGAGCCCCCGCCACCACCATGTATGCATCCCCTATGGTCTCAACCTAGGAGGAGAGAATAGGGTTAACATATTACACACACACACACACGCCAAGTGATCAGTTGTCTCACACACACACACACACACCTTGAAGACACGGTGCTTCTCGCTGAGTGTGTCGAAGAGTGTGTACATGGTGTTGAGCATGGAGACCACCTGCATGGGCGTGATGTGGCTGCAGATACGGGTGAAGCCCACCACATCACTGAACAGGATTGTCACGTCTGGAAACACCTGCAGGTGAGACAGGGAGACAGGTTGACAGGGAGACAGGTGAGACAGGGAGACAGGTTGACAGGGAGACAGGTTGACAGGGAGACAGGTGGGACAGGCTGGACAGGTGGGCCAGGGAGACGGGTAGACAGATGAGACACACTCGCCACCCCAACCTTGGCCATGCTAACAGTCAATCCTGACCTCACAGGTGTTGACGGCAGGCTCTCCCTTGCGTAGTCTCTTGGCCACGGGTTTAGGGATCATCCTGTAGAGCAGATCATCTGTCTTCTTCATCTCATAGTCTAGCATCTTCATACTCTCCTCCAGTTTACTGGACTTCTTCTGTTCCTGCACTCACCACAGGGCGGCGATAGAGAGATGTCACAGCACTGAGTCAAACTGACCATAGACATATGTCGTATCCCAAATAGCACCCTATTCCCTTTATAGTGCACTCTGGTTAAAGGTAGTGCACAATATAGGCAATATGATATTATTAGGGATGCTTTATTACAAATCAGTAAGTACAGTACAAACAGAATCATATGATATATACCTGTATGAGAGCTCTCTTGAGTTCCTCTGACTGCTGGGTTCCTGCCAGTACCAGGTCTCTACTGGAGTCATGCATACTCAGGTCGTTGATATAGAGACCGGTTTTAAACATGGCACTCAGACTCTCCATCCTATAGAAACACACACACAAGCACACACTCAATGCTATTCAACAGAACAGGACAAACCACCAATGAGTGTGTGTGTGTGTGTGTGTGTGTGTGTGTGTGTGTGTGTGTGTGTGTGTGTGTGTGTGTGTGTGTGTGTGTGTGTGTGTGTGTGTGCGTGCGTGCGTGCGTGCGTGCGTGCGTGCGTGCGTGCGTGCGTGCGTGCGTGCGTGCGTGCGTGTGTGTGTGTCTTACACAGGGGTTCCCAGAAAGATGATGGACTCCCACTCAGGCATGTATCTCATCTGTCCCTTCAGTTTCAGACAGCGACTGCCATCACCCCAGCTCTCCATAGCATTAGCACTGTTGCCATCTGAGAGGGGAGAAGAACAGCGTCAAATCCACACACACACGCACGCACACAATCATGCGCACACATGCACACATACGTGCACACACACGCACGCACACACACACACGCACGCACGCACGCACACACACACACACACACACACACACACACACACACACACACACACACACACACACACACACACACACACACACACACACACACACACACACACACACACACACACACAGGGGTCAGGTCAGTGTTGGTGTGAGGGTTCTAAAGCAGTGTTTCTCAATACTAGTGCCGGGGACCCAAAGGGGTGCACATTTTTGTTTTTGCCCTAGCACTAACACAGTCGATTCAACTAATCAACTCATCGTCAGGCATTTGATTTGAATCAGGTGTGTGGTGCTTGGGCAAAAACAAAAATGTGCACCCCTTTGGGTCCCCGGGACCAGGATTGAGAAACACCGTTCTAAAGGATCGTGACCTTTGTAGTCATCGCCGATGATGGACTGGAAGGCCATGAGCTCCACGTCTACGTCAGCTGTACGGTTAGCATTCTCATAGTCCGAATCTGAGGGAGAGAGAGAACATACAGAACTGTCAACCTTCAAAAACCCTACAAGACGGAGGGGATAGAAGGCACTATCAGAAAAACACACAGCTCTGTGTTGCCCCCTTTAAATGTGTTCCTCTCTTACTTTGGACTCTGTTATGAAGGTTCCTCTCTCTCTTAACTGGCTCCTTGGACATGATCTCAAACAGGTTGTTGGGGTGGGAGATGATCTGCGTGGATTTAAACCAGATAATATGTTCAATGTCAGTACAGGACATTGAGGAGAATAGCAAACGTGTGTGATTTTTTAAGGGGTAGGAACTAGAAGTGTTTGGGAACAGAAGAGGTCTCACCATGTTCCAGGTAAACTCCACCAGTGGGCGCGCCAGCAGGAAGGCATCATTGATCTTTTTCCCATCCAAGTCAGGGAAGACTGTGGCCAGGCCAGAGCCCACGTTGTGCACCACCATGTCCTACATCAAGCACACAGAGGAGATTCATGAAATATGGTATGTCTAAGCAAGGATGGCTACGTTTTACGTGTGGATTTAGCACGGTACAGCGACACGTGTTCCTTCGCAAAGAGGCAATGCTGGTGCTAACGGATATCCAGATGATGTCGGAGTGGTCTTCACGGGAGGAGGAGCAGAGGAGCGACTGGTGGTTTACCTGTCTGAAAACGATGTTGAAGGGGAAGACTTCGAAGAAGAAGTCGCTGGTGATGGGCAGAATCTCCTGCTCCTCCTCGTCCTCCTTCATGATGTAACGGTAGGCGGAGTTGTCAAAGTTCAGCCTGCAGAAAACGGAAAACACAGAAAACACACCACTTACTCATGCAATGTCTACATGACATCCACACACGGTGGATGAAATTCTCAAATCATGTTAACAATGAGACTTCATGAAAATCTGTACATAGAAAAGCTGATCATGAAAAGCTGTACATACATAGCTGTACATAGATACACTCCGTGATTATCCATTGTATCCATTATCCATTGGCTTCAGTGCTACTAAGCAGACGTTACTGGGTCGAATGCACATGATACAAATGGAGGTTGATTTGTTTAGAGGGATGCCTGAGTCCCAAATGACATCTTATTTTACTGCAGCACATTTGACCAGAGCACTATAGGGTGCCATTTGGAACACGAGGAGTGTTTGTGTAGTCTGACTGACCTCATGGTGACGTGTGAGTAGTCTCCCACCAGTTGTTCAGACAGCACCTCCACGTGGATATCCGTGTCATAGAACTGTTTCCCCATCTGTCTCAGCTGGCCCATGGCGTAGTGGAGGTAACCCTTACGCTTACTCCTACAGGGCAGGGGGGAGGGGAGGGGTGAGAGTGTCTTTGGTGTGGGTGGTTGAGTTATTCATCTCTCTCTCTCTCTCTCTCTCTCTCTCTCTCTCTCTCTCTCTCTCTCTCTCTCTCTCTCTCTCTCTCTCTCTCTCTCTCTCACTCACTCTCTCTCTCTCTCCCTCTACTTCTCTCTCTCTCTCTCCCTCTACTTCTCTCTCTCTCTCTCTCTCTACTTCTCTCTCTCTCTCATCCTCGCCTCTCAGACCTGTAGTGGAGGGTAACTCCGGTAGCTGATTCCTCCTGACAGAAGAAGGTAGGGGGCTGGACCTTGGGGTAGCTGAAGCGCAGGTACTCATGGAGGTTATCCAGCCCGTTCACAAAGTCACGCACGTGACGACCCAACACCTGGACACGCAGACACAGAAACAAGAGCTCAACACAGAGATATATAACCCTTATCAACAAAATAAAATGCAACCACTCAGCACAGACACAACACAGGTAAATACAATACAGATCAAAAACACAGTTCAGTTTAAGCGCTACAGATCAAAAACACAGATCCAGTTTAAGCGCTACAGATCAAAAACACAGATCCAGTTTAAGCGCTACAGATCAAAAACACAGTTCAGTTTAAGCGCTACAGATCAAAAACACAGATCCAGTTTAAGCGCTACAGATCAAAAACACAGATCCAGTTTAAGCGCTACAGATCAAAAACACAGATCCAGTTTAAGCGCTACAGATCAAAAACACAGATCCAGTTTAAGCGCTACAGATCAAAAACACAGATCCAGTTTAAGCGCTACAGATCAAAAACACAGATCCAGTTTAAGCGCTACAGATCAAAAACACAGTTCAGTTTAAGCGCTACAGATCAAAAACACAGATCCAGTTTAAGCGCTACAGATCAAAAACACAGATCCAGTTTAAGCGCTACAGATCAAAAACACAGATCCAGTTTAAGCGCTACAGATCAAAAACACAGTTCAGTTTAAGCGCTACAGATCAAAAACACAGTTCAGTTTAAGCGCTACAGATCAAAAACACAGTTCAGTTTAAGCGCTACAGATCAAAAACACAGTTCAGTTTAAGCGCTACAGATCAAAAACACAGTTCAGTTTAAGCGCTACAGATCAAAAACACAGTTCAGTTTAAGCGCTACAGATCAAAAACACAGTTCCAGTTTAAGCGCTACAGATCAAAAACACAGTTCAGTTTAAGCGCTACAGATCAAAAACACAGTTCCAGTTTAAGCGCTACAGATCAAAAACACAGTTCAGTTTAAGCGCTACAGATCAAAAACACAGTTCCAGTTTAAGCGCTACAGATCAAAAACACAGTTCAGTTTAAGCACTACAGATCAAAAACACAGTTCAGTTTAAGCGCTACAGATCAAAAACACAGTTCAGTTTAAGCGCTACAGATCAAAAACACAGTTCAGTTTAAGCGCTACAGATCAAAAACACAGTTCCAGTTTAAGCGCTACAGATCAAAAACACAGTTCAGTTTAAGCGCTACAGATCAAAAACACAGTTCAGTTTAAGCGCTACAGATCAAAAACACAGTTCAGTTTAAGCGCTACAGATCAAAAACACAGTTCCAGTTTAAGCGCTACAGATCAAAAACACAGTTCAGTTTAAGCGCTACAGATCAAAAACACAGTTCCAGTTTAAGCGCTACAGATCAAAAACACAGTTCCAGTTTAAGCGCTACAGATCAAAAACACAGTTCCAGTTTAAGCGCTACAGATCAAAAACACAGTTCCAGTTTAAGCGCTACAGATCAAAAACACAGTTCCAGTTTAAGCGCTACAGATCAAGAACACAGTTCCAGTTTAAGCACTACAGATCAAAAACACAGTTCCAGTTTAAGCGCTACAGATCAAAAACACAGTTCCAGTTTAAGCGCTACAGATCAAAAACACAGTTCCAGTTTAAGCGCTACAGATCAAAAACACAGTTCAGTTTAAGCGCTACAGATCAAAAACACAGTTCCAGTTTAAGCACTACAGATGAAAAACACAGTTCAGTTTAAGCGCTACAGATCAAAAACACAGTTCAGTTTAAGCACTACAGATCAAAAACACAGTTCCAGTTTAAGCACTACAGATCAAAAACACAGTTCCAGTTTAAGCGCTACAGATCAAAAACACAGTTCCAGTTTAAGCGCTACAGATCAAAAACACAGTTCCAGTTTAAGCGCTACAGATCAAAAACACAGTTCAGTTTAAGCGCTACAGATCAAAAACACAGTTCAGTTTAAGCGCTACAGATCAAAAACACAGTTCAGTTTAAGCGCTACAGATCAAAAACACAGTTCAGTTTAAGCGCTACAGATCAAAAACACAGTTCCAGTTTAAGCGCTACAGATCAAAAACACAGTTCAGTTTAAGCGCTACAGATCAAAAACACAGTTCAGTTTAAGCGCTACAGATCAAAAACACAGTTCAGTTTAAGCGCTACAGATCAAAAACACAGTTCAGTTTAAGCGCTACAGATCAAAAACACAGTTCAGTTTAAGCGCTACAGATCAAAAACACAGTTCCAGTTTAAGCGCTACAGATCAAAAACACAGTTCAGTTTAAGCGCTACAGATCAAAAACACAGTTCAGTTTAAGCGCTACAGATCAAAAACACAGTTCCAGTTTAAGCGCTACAGATCAAAAACACAGTTCCAGTTTAAGCGCTACAGATCAAAAACACAGTTCAGTTTAAGCGCTACAGATCAAAAACACAGTTCCAGTTTAAGCACTACAGATGAAAAACACAGTTCAGTTTAAGCGCTACAGATCAAAAACACAGTTCAGTTTAAGCACTACAGATCAAAAACACAGTTCCAGTTTAAGCACTACAGATCAAAAACACAGTTCCAGTTTAAGCGCTACAGATCAAAAACACAGTTCCAGTTTAAGCGCTACAGATCAAAAACACAGTTCCAGTTTAAGCGCTACAGATCAAAAACACAGTTCAGTTTAAGCGCTACAGATCAAAAACACAGTTCAGTTTAAGCGCTACAGATCAAAAACACAGTTCAGTTTAAGCGCTACAGATCAAAAACACAGTTCAGTTTAAGCGCTACAGATCAAAAACACAGTTCCAGTTTAAGCGCTACAGATCAAAAACACAGTTCAGTTTAAGCACTACAGATCAAAAACACAGTTCAGTTTAAGCGCTACAGATCAAAAACACAGTTCAGTTTAAGCGCTACAGATCAAAAACACAGTTCAGTTTAAGCGCTACAGATCAAAAACACAGTTCAGTTTAAGTGCTACAGATCAAAAACACAGTTCAGTTTAAGTGCTAGTCCCACCTTGAGGATCCTGTCGTAACCGTACTTCCCCACGAAGCCCAGGAAATAGACCCCCCAGGAGTTCATGAGCTCATTGTAAGGGGTTCCTGTCACTCCGCTGGCTGCCTTGGCAATACGCGGGATGACACTTTCACTGTACACCTGCAAACACACACAGGTATTCACAGACAGAACCTTGGTCACTTTCACTGCACACCTGCAAACACACACAGGTATTCACAGACAGAATTTCGGTCACTTTCACTGTACACCTTCAGAGAGACACAGGTATTCACAGACAGAACCTCGGTCACTTTCACTGTACACCTGCAAACACACACAGGTATTCACAGACAGAACCTCGGTCACTTTCACTGTACACCTTCAGAGAGACACAGATGCTGACGGAGATCATCAACAGCAACAGACAGAACTACAGACACTTTGACTTGAGACCTGCAGAGAGACATTTTTACTCAAGGCAATCTATAGAGCTCAAACTAGAAATGAGAAACTAGAACTACATATAGAGTGCTCCTGAACATTTCTAAATACTGTATCAATTGACATATCAGGACCCCTCGAAACATAAATACATAACGGTTTTAATTTTGTGAGCAAAATGTAAAAAATCTACCTGGTGGGTGACAAAGGAGTGTAGCCTGACATCGGCCCTCTCTCTGACCAGTTTCCACACATCATCTCCATACGACTCCTTGATGAAGTCATGCAGAGACTCACACAGCAGTCCATACATCATTCACCCTGCTTCAGTCTGCACTGGGACCAAGACCTAGGAACAGAACAGGCTCAGCCCACAGAAACACAGTAGGGAAAAAGAGTTTCAGTGATCCAAGCACCTGCGACACGAGCGAATGAGATGTAGGTTAGCCAAAGCCGAGCTCAAAGCCTGTGTTCCTCACACGGTTTGGTCCATTTGACTGATGACTTAATCAAACTGAAACTTAGTTGAATCCTTGTTACCAAGGTCTAAAAGCCTCAGTGTGTGTGTGTGACGCTGCTTCCGACCTCATTTGCCAGCACTTTCCTACGGCTCTGTCTAAGTCTCTTTTGAATTATCCTATAAGACTACCTTGTGTTGAGGACAGCTAGATTCCTTCCTTCCCTCCTTCCAGCCACTGTTTAATCTGCAGATCCTCTAGACAATCAGTTTTAAAGGAACCTTCATTACACAAACTCTTAGCTTCAATGGGCTCGTATTGTCCTGTTGTCAGCTGTCACTACCTGGTGGTCCTGCAGCCCACTCCACATGACAGCAGCACACTGTATAGGGGGCCAGAGGGGCCAGCCCTCACTAGCAGATGACACCAGTCAAGTGGGTTTCCCCTCTATGTTCTGTGCTAAAGAGTTAAGATACCAAATGGTGTCTTGGCTGTCCAATTTTTCAGGAAAGATGATAGTTATCTGCTGACAAACATACACTAATCCGAATGTGTCACTTTTTACATTCACTGGTGCTACATCAGCAGGTACAGGGTAACTACACTGAGCAAAAATATAAACGCAACATGCAACAATTTTAAAGATTTTACTGAGTTACAGTTAATATAAGGAAATCAGTCAACTGAAATAAATTCATTAGGCCCCAATCTATGGATTTCACATGACTGGGAATACAGACATGCACCTGTTGGTCACAGATACCTTTTTAAAAAAGGTAGGGGTGTGGACCAGAAAACCAGTCAGTATCTGGTGTGACCACCATTTGCCTCATGCAGAGTGACACGTCTCCCTCGTATAGAGTTGATGAAGCTGTTGATTGTGGCCTGTGGAATGTTGTCCCACTCCTTTTCAATGGCTGCGTGAAGTTATCGAACATGCTGTTGAACACAGAGCATCCCAAACATGCTCAATGGAAGACATGTCTGGTAAGTATGCAGGCCATGGAATAACTGGTACAGCTTCCAGCTTCCAGGAGGTGTGCACAGATCCTTGCGACACATTTGCATTATCATGCTTAAAAATGAGGTGATGGCGGCGGATGAATTGCACAGCAATGGGCTCAGGATCTTGTCACGGTATCTCTGTGCATTCAAATTGATCGATAAAATGCAATTGTGTTTGTTGTCCGTCTAATGCCATACATAACCCCACATCCAACATGGGGCACTGTGTTCTTAACGTTGACATCAGCACACCGCCTGCCCACACGGCACCATCTGTCCGGTACAGTTGAAACCGGAATTCATCCGTTGAGACCAGACTTCTCCAGCGTGCCAGTGGCCATCGGAGGTGAGCGTTTGCCCACTGAAGTTGGTTACAACGCCAAACTGCAGTCAGGTCAATACCCTGGTGAGGACGACGAGCACGCAGATGAGCTTCCCTAAGAAGGTTTCTGACAGTTTGTGCAGAAATGTTTCTGTTGTGCAAACCCACAGTTTCATCAGCTCTCCGGGTGGCTGGTCTCAGATGATCCCGCAGGTGAAAAACCCGAATGTGGAGGTCCTGTGCTTGCGTCGGTACACGGGGTCTGCGGTTGTGAGGCCGGTTGGACGTACTGCCAAATTCTCTAAAATTACATTGGAGGCGGCTTATGTTTGAGAAATGAACATTTAGTTATCTGGCAACAGCTCTGGTGGACATTCCAGCAGTCAGCATGCCAATTGCAAGCTCCCTCAAAACATAAGACATCTGTGGCATTGTGTTGCGTGACAAAGCTGCACATTTTAGTGGCCTTTTATTTTCCCCAGCACAAGGTGCACCTGTGTAATTAGCATGCTATTTAATCAGCTTCTTGATATGCCACACTTGTCAGGTGGATGGATTATCTTCGCGAAGGAAAAATGGTCACTAACAGGATATAAACAAATTTGTGCACAAAATTTGAGAGAAATAAGCCTTTTGTACATATGGAACATTTCTGGGATCTTTTATTTCAGTTCATGAAACATGGGACACTTTACATGTTGTGTTCATATTTTTGTTTCACATTGTTACAAAGTTACATAAACACAAGATTTTGTATGATTTATTAGGACAGACTGGGCTGTTTTCTGACAGGACAGAGAGGGGACTTTAGAGCCATTCGAATGATGAGAAAATCGATAAGCAATCTCAACTGTGATGAGAAGACATCCTTATCAGAGAAAAACTTTGGTATTGATCAGTCTCAATACAGCCTTTGGATTACATAGTTTATGGCTTTAAAAAATAAAATGGGATAAAAATAATGAGTAAAAAAAAAAATGTGTTTTATGAAACAATAAGCCAGCACTTCACGGTTGCCTCAAGCGGTAGTAATCAGCTAGACAAGAAAAAATTTAATTAATGCCTGAGCAATTATTGCTCACTACAGTGAATGGAAAAACACTAGAAAGTAAATCAATATGAAGCACAAGCTCTTCAATGCCTCAATGGTCTTCTGTAAATGTAAAGTGGGGCCCTGGAAAGCAAGAGCAGCACAGTGAATGTGTCCAGGCAAATCTCACAAAAAAGATACAAAATCTGCCAGGAACTAACCTCTAACCCTTGAACCCGCCTATGCCCTCTCCACCCCAATGACCTCAACTCTTTGACTGGCACGTCACGAATTCTGTGAAACACAGGTGGGCATCCTGATGACATCATCCTGTGTGTGTGTGTGTGTGTGTGTGTGTGTGTGTGTGTGTGTGTGTGTGTGTGTGTGTGTGTGTGTGTGTGTGTGTGTGTGTGTGTGTGTGTGTGTGTGTGTGTGTGTGTGTGTGTCCGTTCATCATGCCAAGGAGCAGCTAAATGCTTGGCCTCCGCGTCTGAGGGCTCAGTGTCACTGTCTGGACAGAGTCAACAGCTGTTCCGTCAGAACACACACACACACACACACGCACGCACACACACACACACACACACACACACACACACACACACACACACACACACACACACACACACACACACACACACACACACACACACACACACACACACACACACACACACACACACACACACACACACACACACACACACACACACACACACAGAGGGGATCAGAGTTGTATTATCAGGGACACAGGAAGGCATGGTTGTAAATCCTTACACCCATACACCCCCCTCCCAATCAGCCCTCTCATCTTACCCCCTTGCCCCCCTCATCCCCTGGCTCTCTCGCTCCTCGCCTCTGTTAAAATAACCCGTGAGGTTAGCACCCGGAGCATCCAGGGATCACTGGTATACAAACTGTTCCCTCACAGATGAGAAGCATCAGAGTGGGATAGAGAGTCATCCCAGATTCAGAGACGATAAATCACACAGCGATATACTCACCTCATATCACCTCATTTCAATCTCACATCACCTCTACGGCTGAACCTGTGAGAAGAGAGACAGGTAAGATGGAATCATAGGCAGGATCTGGGGTTGATCTAGGCAACCTGCAAGATTTTACTCCAACTTGGGTATTGTCCAGCACAGTGCAGTGTGAATACGTCAACGGATGTGTGTGAAAATGTAATATTCATGTCTTACAGCAGGAAACACAGATGTAACTTCCTGTTTATACATGCTATTTGTTATCCATCTGCCAGCCATGCTGATGGGCAGAGGTGGAAAAAGTACCCAACTGTCATACTTGAGTAAAAGTAAAGATACCTTAATAGAAAATGGCTCAAGTAAAAGTGAAAGTCACCCAGTAAAATACTACTTAAGTAAAAGTCAAACGACACCATTTTCTAGTTATTTTTTGTATTTTTTTACAGATTGCCAGGGGCACACTCCAACATATAATTTACAAACCAAGCATTTGTGTTTAGTGAGTATGCCAGATCAGAGGCAGTAGGGATGACAAGGGATGTTCTCTTGATAAATGTGTGAATTGGACCATTTTCCTGTCCTGCCAAACATTCAAAATGTAACTAGTACTTTTGGGAGTCAGGGAAAATCTATGGGATAAAAGTACATACTTTTTTTCAGAATGTAGTGAAGCAAAAGTAAAAGTTGTCCAAAATATAAATAGTAAAGTAAAGTACAGATACCCCCAAAAAGTACTTTAAAGTATTTTTTACTTATGTACTTTACACCCCCGCTGATGGGGAGCAGTCATGCAGCTACAGCTTATGTTTGGAGCACACATCTTACTGTGGTGTTCAAAGTTAATGATAGCTTCCAGAAAAAAGCTCATCTCTAAGGGACTTTCTATATTAGATCTAGAGAATATATTACGCTCAAACAACATATTCATGAGTTCTATTCATGTTTCCATACACAAAAGATGAGTTGTGTGGAACTGTTAAAATTATACTCTCATTAATTCATATATATGTGCATGTTTTTTTTTGTGTTTTTATTGGGGGGGGGGTCTTTGAGTGACACACTGTGGCCAACTACTGTGATCTTGTAAAAGATCTAAAAGATGTGTTTGAGCGTGTATTCCCAAACCAGAGCCTAACATGAACTCTGTTCATCCGTTCACCTCATCCATCCCCCACCAGAGGAAGATGATGCAATCAGTGTATGATGACCTGTCCAAGCAGAGTATACAGCAAGCCAAGGCTCTGTGTACAGAGGCCAGGGGAGGTAAGACTATAGAGATATATTCAATTACTATTCCCATTCAATTCTATAGTTACATTCAACTGAATATACTTTATTGATCTCCCGAAGGGGAGATCAGCTCTGAGAACAGCAGAGTTCTAATGTCTGTCAGCCTAGACATGGAACTGAATAAACCTGACTAAACTCCAAAGCGGGGACATTAGGTTTGACTTAGAGACTGGAGTTAGAACTCTGGAATTAGAACTCTCAGTGGGCCGAACAATACTCAGGAGGCATTCCGTGTGGTTTTGTTTGTCTGTTTTCTGATGGTCTCAGCCAGCAGCAGGTGCTGGCATCAGGCCCATCTGACTCAGCATAATGTGATCCCCCGGTTGGTGGGTTTTAAACAGGCACTTCAAAAGGCAAGTCCTGTCGACAATGCAGCTGGCATAAGGCAGGAATTCACATAAACTTTACTGAGAGAGAGAGAGAGAGAGAGAGAGAGAGAGAGAGAGAGAGAGAGAGAGAGAGAGAGAGAGAGAGAGAGAGAGAGAGAGAGAGAGAGAGAGAGGAAGACAGAAAAAAGAGAGAGACAGAGTTCCAATAAGAGATACTTCTTCCAAACATCCTATTTATATACCCAGTTACCCATGCAACACTGCACCACAAAAAAACATTACACACCCTCAGCCTGCATCTCCCAGGGCTATTCCAAAGTTATAGTGTAATGCTACAATCTGGTGGCAATGCATGGGGCCAAATAGGAAACTCAACACTAGGCTTTGTGGATAAGTGATGATATGATATTTGAGGTTATGGTTTATGGGTCGGGTCAGTTGATCTTCAATAAATAGTTTGGAGCTGAGAGGAGCCAGAGACCTTAATCTCCTACATACTGAAAAAGAACACTTCAGAACCCTTCATGAGTCATGAGGAAACCCCTGTCGCTGGGGGAAGCCAGGTTCTCTCTTTGTGATTCAACATTCACAGGGTTTCTCTGACTGACACAGGCCAGCAGATAGAAATGCTACTGTGCAAGTCAAAGATACCACAAATCAGATTCTATCTGATCTGATCTGAGTCCCTGTAACTGTCTTATTCTCCGTATCTGTCTGTCTCCAGTTCATTCCTTTCCCTGCTTACTTGTCTCACTTACTAAAATGGTTTAATTACTTTGACTTAGTGGTACATGGAGTGACTTACCCCCATACAATGGAAATCACTTTGAGACCTAGTGAAAGACAAATATAATACTTTATCTTTATGCTGTGCTTTTGTTTGTGTGTGCCAGGAGGTATGAACTTGGGGAAGAAGATCAGTGTTCCCAAGGATGTGATGATGGAGGAATTGAACCTTCCATCCAACCGCGGCTCCCGCATGTTCCAGGAGAGACTGAGACGGGTGGAGAGATTCACACTGGAGAACCAAGTCCATGACCATTACAGCAATGTAAGAACACACGTGCATGTATGCACGGACAAATTCACACACATTCTCATACATACACATTCTCACATTTCAAACACACACACACACCCCCTGCCTCTCTCCACTAGAGATGCCATGACATTTCAATGTAGAACAGAATGCTCAATTAATGTTCAAAGACATTTTATTTCTATGGAAAAACAAGGCAATACTGCACATATACAGACATATCCACACTGTTAGACCCACGAACTTGTCATCCTGATGTGCAGTATTGTGCAAGCAGCTTGTTGGATTTATGGCAGAGCTGTTTGATGAAGCAGTGAAACCTTGGCCGTCCTCTCTCACTTTCTGCTTCTGCTGTACATTGTCCCCTTGGAGCACGAGAACTGGGCCAAGGTTATTGGTAGAAATCAGAGGGCCACACTTTAGAAAAAAGGGTTCCAAATGGGTTCTTTGGCTGTCCCAATAAGAGAACCCTTTTGGGTTCCAGGTATAACTTTTGGGGGTTCCATGTATAACCCTCTGTGGAAAGGGTTCTACATGGAAAAGCAAAGAGGTAGAACTATTTTGTGTTTCATGTATAACCCTCGAGTGGAAGGGTGTTCTACCTGGAACCCAAAAGGGTTCTTCTATGGGGACAGCCAAATAACCCTTTTAGGTTCTATACAGCACCCGTCAGGTGGTAACATAGAAATTCTAGGCGAAATCTACTGTAATGAGTGGATATCATTGGCTGTATGATGGAGAGATTGAGGCAGTGGAACTGTCCCCAAAATTGGTTGTTATTCCATGGTGGTTATTTTCCCATGATAATGCACACAACTGAGTTTGAATGGAGCTAATCCAGAATGTTATTGTGTCCCTGGCCAGGGCCTTCCAGAGCCCTTGCCCCCCCAGACCATACAGGGGCCCCAGAGGGGGAAAGAGAACCAGGCATATCTGATGCCTGGCAACCACAGCCTGATTACCACTCTACAGAAGACTGAGGCCATGAACGGCAGCCCCAACGTCATTGCCCCAGGTAGATGGTAACATGAGAGGGATTAGAACCACATGGCTTAAAGGGACAGGTCACCCCTACATTGAGGTTGCAATATTGGCTCCGCTTTGCTTCAGATTACTTTTGAGCTATGGAAATGACAAACTTTGATTTTGGGATGAACTACCCATTTGAGTGTGCCGTTATGACAAAGGGGGTTTAACCACCCATTTTGGACACGTTACATTTTGGAAGGACAAGGTTAAACAAAACACTATTGCTCTGACAGTTTGTTTTTAAGGCTGTGCTTGAGAATATCTGATAACAATCTGGGTGCTAGTGTATCTGTGTCCTGACCTAACAGTAGGTTCGTTTTTGGGTCTGAGTGACAGCCAGCTAAGCCTTGTTTATTGTGCTGGTTTTACACCAAGTTTAACACTTTCTATTGTAGCCAGGACCAACATCAGATCAAACAACCTGCTTTAAATGTGTAAACCCTAAGAGCTTTCAGGGACTAAGTCTGGGACTGACCTTTGACCTCAGGCTACTGTTCCCCCTGGAGGGAAGCCCTGGGTGACAGTGACGACCTAAGGTCCTCCCTCAGCACCCAGTTCCCACAGAGGGCCACACTACAGCCCGCCAACTACAGGTGTTTCAACAGGTCAGTCTCACTACCTCACTAACCCACAGGGGGTCACACTACAGTCTGCCAACTACAGGTGCTTCAACAGGTGAGGAACTGAGATCACATGGAAGCCTGACACATGTAGCCAAGTCACAAACATAGAGGCCGTCTAACTAGAGGACCTCGAGGACTTCACACTTCACAGTACAAAGGCAGGACAATATTATGCATGTATTCTTTGGAAAGACAAATTCAAGACCCCACTCTTCAAAGTAAGCGAACATGGCTCGGGCTGAGGCTTAATGCATGTTTAGCACAGGATTAGTGATCGGCCATCATCAAATAGAGCTGCAGATGACTGAAGCATGTTATCAAATGAATATCACAATTATCTCTTAAATTAGCTTCCCTCGGCACGCGTCCATGTTTCCACTGTTTGAAAAGCAATCCCGCCTCTGGCTCGCACCCCCTTGGACTGTGGCTGTCAGGCGGGCGGCTATTTTAACATGGGCTCGTGAGAAATGACCCCCCAGGGGGCTTGCATGCCTTTCAGCCCCTTAAAGACTGATGGCGCACAAAGGGGCTCATCTTACCCTGGCACACGCAAGATTGCGTTACACCGATGAGGCAAGAACAAAGGCTAAACTTGGTCTGAGACTCTCCTCACGCACAACTTTTAGTCTACTGTCAGTCATTTTGGTACCAATCATTCAGTAACTGAAGCACACAGATGCATTGACTTACTCCTTTAATTAACAAGGTATCTGGGGTTAATTAAGTCTAAGTTTAAAATGAGGCATACAAACTGTGTGGGACAACTGGGAAGAAGCTCCATCTATAGTCAGATGATTCCTTAAGGGTTCTTCCTGAATTCCCAACAGATGTTGATTATTTCCGACCTAAAAGAGGAGTTAAACCAGGCCAGCCAGGGTCAATAGTGGAGCTGTGTGGATGCCTGGGTATCACAGAATATCTAAAAGCTTCTTTCTACCCACCTGTTGAGTGAGAAAGATCTGATACCCAGAGAACGTCTTTGGTGTTACGTAAGCTTGGATATACTGAGTCATTCTCTTCCTCAAATATACACTAACATAAGCATCCCTCTCCCTCAGAGCGGCCATGCCATTCGGAGGCGCACAGCAGAAGAGTATGAGGGTCATCCCAGTGATGGAGTTCGAGCTGTTGGACTCCCAGCGCCTCCCTGGTACGACCCTGGACCGCATGTGTAAACGGCCCAACTTCAACAGTGTACCACGGGGATGGGGTCACGACTACTCCCCTGAATCCACCGACCTGTGAGAGGACCACCACTCACCTACTACCTTCAAACTTCCTGTGACCTTTGTGAAATCGCAGGCTAAAAGACTTAAGCATCGTTTTACTCTTATTACCCTTCCCTCCTGATTCAAAGATGACTCCCTCTAGAGTAGGTAGCCCCAAACTATTTTTATATTAAGATGCTTTCATCTATTTAATGGTTATATTAGGATAAGGGTCTGTGGTTAGGGGCAAGTTCTAACTCGTGCCCTCTGGTATTCAGTCAGTGCCATAGGGAAAGACATGGGTGAATGATAAGATTGTTTCCTGATGAGAGCTCTGTGGATGGGCCTGTGTGGAGGCCAACTGAGGACTTCTGAATCTATCAACAGTTCATTATGAGAGTTGAGCCCAGGCAAATGACAGCCAGTTGAGGGGAGAGGTGATTTGTCTCTATAATAAAAAACACCCTCTTCCTTAGCCCAACTGCCCCATTTCCCTCACCACTTGCCTCCCAACTCTACATAACCTTTGGCTCCCTTCCCGCTCTCCTACCATCACATTTCCTTCCTCAGTCTTTCTTGCCCTCTGTTATAAAGGATTGATTTTGTGATATTGATTGCTTTAAAATGTAAATGATAGAGAACTTGTTTTAATGGCAGAAGTGGACAACAAAACAATAATAAACTGAATCATTTTTGTGGAAAATGAACATTGTATCAAAAATCAAATCCATAATATGAATGAAAATCAACAGGTCTAAAAATTGTCCTTTCAAGGGGCTGCTCTGCAGGATGCCTTGTACATTTCAACAACTTCTCCATTCTGATGTTGTAAGTCTAAATACACTGATCCATGACATTTTCTAACAGCCGGGTGAACCTCAAAGTTAGATGACATTGCCACTGGATGCTGATCTAAGGCCAGTTATGCATTTCACCCCGTAATTACAATGGCGAGGACTGGGGCATGGTAAGCTGATCCTAGACCTGTGCCTAAGAGAAACTTCGGTCCAGGGCAATTATCTCAAACAGAGATGTTTGGCATAGCAAAGTCACATCATGATAACTAGTCGCCATGGCGGGCAGCATGGGCACCCATGCGCTGGGGGTCCTGGGACGGGTAGTGGATGTGTCCTGGGGGTCTCATGCCCATGGGAGGAGGGGGACCCATCGAACCCATGTGGAACATAGGCGCACCAAAACCTGAAGGTAAAAAAACAACATAAATGAACAAGGTACACATTACGTGTCACATTGTGTGAGCGCTAGCTCAGTGACATACTAAACTGCAACAAAAGAACATGTCCTCACGGTCAACTGCATTTATTGTCAGCAAATTTAACATGTGTAAATATTTGGATGTCTTCCCTGTAACGCAAAGCGTTGAGATTGCCTGCAATGACAACAAGCTCAGTCCGATGATGTGACACACCGCCGAGACATTGACTGACCCTCCACCTCGATCCCGCTCCAGAGTACAGGCCTCGGCGTAACGCTCATTCCTTCCACGATAAACACAAATCCGACCATCACCTCTAGTGAGACAAAACCCTGACTTGTCAAAAAGCACTTTTTGCCAGTCCTGTCTGGCCTAGCGATGGTGGGTTTGTGCCCATAGGGGACATTGTTGCCTGTGATGTCAGGTGAGTACCTGCCTTACAACAGGCCTACAAGCCCTCAGTCCAGCCTCCCTCAGCCTATAGCAGACAGTCTGAGCGCTGATGGAGGGATTGTGCGTTCCTGGTGTAACTCGGGGCAGTTGTTGTTGCACGTCGTCTGCCACTGCGAAGACGATCAGCTGTCAGTCCTGTAGCACTGTCTTAGGCGTCTCACAGTACGGACATTGCAATTTATTGCCCTGGCCACATCTGCAGTCCTAATGCATCCTTGAAGCATGCCTAAGACACGTTCACACAGATAAGCAGGGACCCTGGGGATCTTTCTTTTGGTGTTTTTCAGAGTCAGTAGAAAGGACTCTTTAGTGTCCTAAGTTTCCATAACTGTGACCTTAATTGCCTACCGTCTGTAAGCTGTTAGTGTCTTAATGACAGTTCCAGAGGTGCATGTTCATTGTTTATGGTTCATTGAACAAGCATGGGAAACAGTGTTTAAACCCTTTACAATGAAGATCTGTGAAGTTATCTTTGAAAGACAGGGTCCTGAAAAAGGGACATGTCTTTTTTGGCTGAGTTTATAAGTATGGCCAGAATTTTTCCAGGGCAACAAAGGTGTGACTGGTACCTGGAGGTGGTGGGTTGATGCCGGGCGGTGGGGGCAGAGAGATGTTCATGACATTAGGAGATGTACCAGGGTCAAGATTGAAGTAGTTAGTGGGAGTGTCTTCTTCCAGAGCAGGGGGTTGGGGGAGAGCTGTGGGAGAGAGAAGCGAGTCAGAAACAAGAACACAGACAGGCTTCTCACACACACACACACAGAGTTTCAAAGCCTCCCAGACAGACTTACCTCCAGGCAGTCCTGGCACAGGGTCTAATCTGATTCCCATCTCACTGACCCCATCCTGGTAGGCCTCCTTTCCTCTGGCTGCCTGAGACCTGGACAGTCACAACACATTAGGGTACACAGTGAGTAGAGTGCAGGGATGCATGGAGACCAAATATAAAGACTCCCAAATATTTTTGCCCTGCCGTTTCTACAAGGTTGTCACCATCTGGCTAGAAAGGAAAGACTTCCAATACATTCTCCTCTTTTCCTCATAACTGGTAAGCTTTGACCTCTTACCTGCCCCATTTGACGGTGAGCCTGCGTCCGTTGATGATGAGCTTGTTGAAGGACTTCTCTGCAGCAAGCTCAGCTGCCTGCCGTGTGGCAAACTGGATGAAGGCACACTGCTGCCTCTGGACAATGGTGGTGGTCCGGATCTCCCCAAACTGATAGAAGTGATTCCTGTAGAAACAGACAGACACACAACAATTGAGGGCACAAGTTCCCAACTGCATCACAGATCATTCAAACTGACTACCAGCAATCCTGGTATATTTTGGAAAAGCAAAAAAAAAAAAAGTTCAAATCAACTGACACTAATCAGAAACCTACCTCAGCTCTGCATCTGAGATGGTATCTCCCATCCCCCCTACATAGAGTGTGGTGATGGTCTTGTCCTCGGGCGTGTCCAGTCTGGGCATGGTGGAGGCTCGTTTCAGCAGCTTGTCAGCCACTGGGTCATTAATACCATAATAACGGTCCTTAATGTTCTGGTCTGCCAGGGGATCATCTGGGTCTGTGGGCTTCTCGTGCCTGATGCGGCAGGGAGAGAGTGTGCATGAGAAGGAATAGTTCTCCCCAGTCAATGTAGGTTGAGTTCTTGCTCAACAGCACCACCAAGTGAAATGTAATTTCAAATCACACAGACAGGAGGGGCTGTATCTATATAGTCATTGTACTGTACACACCTGACCCAACTGTAGCCCTTATAAAGAGATGGAGCTCTTTTATATTGCGCTCTCACCTATAAGGACACTCCTCTCCTCTCTTGCACTCTCCCTTCACCCAGAAGGAGCAGATGTGGGGTCTGTTCCTCTTGTAGTAGGGTGTTGTGCGGGCCAGCTTCAGCAGCATCTCACTGGAGCTGGGGGCCTTACCCAGCAGACCCACTGGCCGTGTCCCATCAGAGTTCCCTATCTGAGGACAAAGGGAGTCAGGGAGATAGGGGGGTTAACAGGGGTAAAACACTGGAAGTTGAATTTGTGAACACAGAAATACCGGGGATGCAGCAGTCTCTCCACACATACCTCTCTCTCAGCATTCTGTGTGTAGTACTCCTTGTTCACGTCTGACTTTGGCACGTCATCCTTGATGTCCAGCCCGGTGTCCCTGACCTGGATTGGCAAACCTGTCGATCACAGACGTGTAAATGTCTTGGATTCGGTACTGAATGGGGACTTAGTTTTTATGAGTTCGGTTCTGTTCTGGCATGCTTTGGTTTTCCATTTCAAAATGTAACAGATGTAGGTTTGAACATCCTTACAGAATATTGCTGTAGCTCAGGGTTTCCCAAATTCGGTCTGACTTCATGAAAAGAATGTTAATATTTACAGATGATTTGTTTTTGCTTAGATTCATCCAGCTGGTTTTAAAATATGGGCGAAGGTACAATACCCCCCGCTCCTCAGTATGCTTTTCGGCATAGCCGATTAATTAGGGCCAATTTCAAGTTCATAACAATCGGTGATCTGCATTTTTGGGCACCGATTATGGCCGATTACATTGCAATCCACGAGGAAACTGCATGGCAGGATGACCACCTGTTACGCGAGTGCAGCAAGGAGCCAAGGTAAGTTGCTAGCTTGCATTAAACTTCTCATTAAAATTAAAAAAAAAAACAATCTTCACATAATGACTAGTTAACTGCACATGGTTGATGATATTACTAGGTTGTCCTGCGTTGCATATAATCAATGCAGTGCCTGTTAATTTATCGCCAAATCACAGCAGACTTCAAATTCCCCAAACGGGTGATGATTTAACAAAAGCGCTTTCGTGAAAAAAGCACTATTGCACAAATGTACCTAAACATAAACATCAATGTCTTTCTTAAAATCAATACACAGAAGTATATACTTTTTTTTTTAAACCTGCATATTTAGTTACAAGAAAATATTGCCTGCTAACATGAATAACTAGGGAAATTGTGGCATTTCTCATGTTCAGTGCAAGAAGAGTCCTGGTCCACCTGGCTCGTTGCTAACTGAACTAATTTGCCATAATTATGACATAACCTTGAAGGTTGTGCAATGTAACAACAATATTTAGACTTAGGGTTGCCACCAGTTCGATAAAATACATAATGGTTCCGTATTTCACTGAAAGAATAACATTTTTCAAAATTATAGTTTCAAGATTTAACCATATTAATGACCAAAGGCTGTTATTTCTGTGTTTATTATATTATAATTAAGTCTCGGATTTGATAGAGGAGTCTGAGCGTTAGGTGGTAGGCACCAGCAGGCTCGTAAGTATTCATTTAAACTTTACTGCGTTTGCAGCAGCTCTTCGCAATGTTTGATGCACAGCGCTGTTTATGACTTCAAGCCTATCAACTCCTGAGAATAGGCTGACAATACTAAAGTGTCTATTTGAACATCCAAGTCAAAGGTATATGAAATACAAATGGTAGAGAAATAGTTGGTGTCATAATATCATTCATAAATTAACTACTACCTAAAACTTCTTAACTGGGAATATTGAACCAAGAACTTTCATATGTTCTGAGCAAGGAACTTAAACGGTAGCTTTTTTACATGGCACATATTGCACTTTTACTTTCTTCTCCAACACCGTTTTTGCATTATTTAAACAAAATTAACCATGTATTATTTATTTGAGACTAAATAGATTTTATTTGTGTATTAAGTTAAAATAATGTTCATTGTTCATTCAGTATTGTTGTATATGTCATTATTACAAATATTTAGATTTTTTTTTAAATACTTAAAATTAGCCAATTAAAAACATTGGCTAATTAAATCAGTATCGGCTTTAAGGTCCTCCAATGGTTGGATGAAAAATCAAAAATCGGTTTACCTCTAGTTGACAGTACATGACAGAACAAAAACAAAGCCATGTGGTCAAAGGAATTGACCGTAAAGCTCAGAGACAGGATTGTGCAGAGGCACAGATCTGGAGAAGGGTGCCAAAACAATTCTACAGCATTGAAGGTCCCAAAGAAAACAGTGGCCTCCATCACTCTAAATGAAAGATTGGAACCACCAAGACTTTTTCAAGAGATGGCCACACGGCCAAAACAGAGCAATCGGGGGAGAAGGGCCTTGGTCAGGGAGGTGACCAAGAACCCGATGGTCACCCTGACAGAGCTCCTTTGTGGAGATGGGAGAACCTCCCAGAAGGACATCTCTGCAGCAGTCCACCAATTAGGCTTTTATGGTAGTGGCCAGACAGAAGCCACTCCTCAGTAAAAGGCACATGACAAAAGGCACCTAAAGGACGCGGACCATGAGGAATAAGATTCTGGGGGCAAAGGTTCACCTTCCAACAGAACAACGACCATAGGCACACAGCCAAGACAACACAGGAGTGGCTTTGGGACAAATCTCTGAATTTTCTGGACTGGCCCAGCCAGAGGCCAGACTTGAACCCTATCGACCATCTCCGGAGAGACCTGAAAATAGCTGTGCAGCGATGCTCCCCATCCAACCTGCAGAGACGAATGGGAGAAACTCCAAAATCATGTGCCAAGCTTGACGCGTCATACCGAAGATGTCTCAAGGCAGAAAACGCTGCATCAACAAAGTACTGAGTAAAGGGTCTGAATACTTATGTAAATATAATTGCAGTTTATTTTTAATAAAAGCTGCAAATATTTCTAAAACCCTGTTTTTGTGTGGATTGATGAGGGGGAAAACAACGGATCAATTTCAGAATGAGGCTGTAACATAAAATGTGGAAAAAGCCAAGGGTTCTGAAAACTTTCCAAATGCACTATGTATAATAGACATTATGGACAGTATATGAACAGAAAAAGTGTGTACGGCAGTAGTTATATAGGACGCGTCTACTAGAATATACATATGGTGTGTAAAACGGAAATGTAAATATTACTTAAGTAACCAATGTTTAATGATTATGTACATAGGGCATCAGTCACTACGGTGACGGGTTGAGTACCGGGTACTAGCCGGCTAGTAACAGACTAAAGTTCGGGGCAAGGTACTGCGCAAAACTCAATTTGCCTTTGGGACAACGACTCCCATTGTCAGGACAGAGACATATACATAGATCTCTGGCTGCAGTCAAATTTCTTTACACGGACGAGGGAGAGTGCATGATGCTCGTGAAATTGCATGTCCCATGCTATGTACACTGAGTGTACAAAACATTAAAGAACACCTTCCTAATATTGGCGTTACACACATCCCACCTTTCGCCCTCAGAACAGCATCAATTCGTCGGGCATGTACTCTACAAGGTGTCAAAAGCGTTCTACAGGGATGCTGGCCCATGTTGACGCCGATGCTTCCCACAGTTGTGTTAAGTTGGCTGGAAGTCCTTTGGGTGGTGGACCATTCTTGATACAAACAGGAAAAATTGTTGAGCGTGAAAAATCCAGCAGCATTGCAGTTCTTGACACAAACTAGTTCACCTGGCACTTACTACCATACCCTGTTCAAATGCACTTAAATATTTTGTCTGGCCCATTCACCCTAACCATGTCTCAAGGATTAAATCCTTCTTTAAACTTCTCTCATCTCCTTCATCTACACTGATTGAAGTGGATTCAACGTACGTACCATGGCGCCGACAGAGATGGTCGCTTCGCGTTCCTAGGAAACTATTCAGTTTTTTTTTACGTGTTATTTCTTACATTAGTACCCCAGGTCATCTTAGGTTTCATTACATACAGTCGAGAAGAACTACTGAATATAAGATCAGCGTCAACTCACCATCAGTACGACCAAGAATATATTTTTCGCGACGCGGATCCTGTGTTCTGCCTTTCAAACAGGACAGCGGAATGGATCACATGCAGCGACCCCAAAAAAACAACTCCGAAAAAGAGGGAAACGAGGCGGTCTTCTGGTCAGACTCCGGAGACGGGCACAGCGTGCACCACTCCCTAGCATTCTTCTTGCCAATGTCCAGTCTCTTGACAACAAGGTTGATGAAATCCGAGCAAGGGTAGCATTCCAGAGGGACATACGGGACTAACGTTCTTTGCTTCACGGAAACATGGCTCACTGACGCTATCCGAGGCGGTGCAGCCAACGGGTTTCTCCACGCATCGCGCCGACAGAAACAGACATCTTTCTGGTAAGAAGAGTGGCGGGGGCGTATGCCTTCTGGCTAACGAGACATGGTGTGATGAAAGAAACATACAGGAACTCAAATCCTTCTGTTCACCTGATTTAGAATTCCTCACAATCCAATGTAGACCGCATTATCTACCGAGAGAATTCTCTTCGATTATAATCACAGCCGTATATACCCCCCCCCCCCCAAGCACACACATCGATGGCTCTGAACAAATTTTATTTAACTCTTTGCAAACTGGAAACCATTTATCTGGAGGCTGCATTCATTGTAGCTGGGGATTTTAACAAGGCTAATCTGAAAACAAGACTCCCTAAATTTTATCAGCATATCGATTGCACAACCAGGGGTGGAAAAACCTTGGATCATTGTTACTCTAACTTCCGCGACGCATATAAGGCCCTGACCCGCCCCCCTTTCGGAAAAGCTGACCACGACTCCATTTTGTTGATCCCTGCCTACAGACAGAAGCTAAAACAAGAAGCTCCCACACCGAGGTCTGTCCAACGCTGGTCCGACCAAGCTGACTCCACACTCCAAGACTACTTCCATCACGTGGACTGGGATATGTTTCGTATTGCGTCAGATAACAATATTGACGAATATGCTGAGTCTGTGTGCGAGTTCATTAGAACGTGCGTTGAAGATGTGGTTCCCATAGCAACGATTCAAACATTCCCTAACCAGAAACAGTGGATTAATGGCAGAATTCGCATGAAACTGAAAGCGCAAACCACTGCTTTTAATCAGGGCAAGGTGTCTGGTAACATGACCGAATACAAACAGTGCAGCTATTCCCTCCGCAAGGCTATCAAACAAGCTAAGCGTCAGTACAGAGACAAAGTAGAATCTCAATTCAACGGCTCAGACACTAGAGGCATGTGGCAGGGTCTACAGTCAATCACAGACTACAAGAAGAAATCCAGCCCAATCACGGACCAGGATGTCTTGCTCTCAGGCAGACTAAATAACTTTTTTGCCCGCTTCGAGGACAATACAGTGCCACTGACACGGCCTGCAACGAAAACATGCGGACTCTCCTTCACTGCAGCCGAGGTGAGTAAGACATTTAAACATGTTAACCCTCGCAAGGCTGCATTCCCAGACGGCATCCCCAGCCGCGCCCTCAGAGCATGCGCAGACCAGCTGGCCGGTGTGTTTACGGACATATTCAATCAATCCCTATACCAGTCTGCTGTTCCCACATGCTTCAAGAGGGCCACCATTGTTCCTGTTCCCAAGAAAGCTAAGGTAACTGAGCTAAACGACTACCGCCCCGTAGCACTCACTTCCGTCATGAAGTGCTTTGAGAGACTAGTCAAGGACCATATCACCTCCACCCTACCTGACACCCTAGACCCACTCCAATTTGCTTAGCGCCCAAATAGGTCCACAGACGATGCAATCTCAACCACACTGCCCTAACCCATCTGGACAAGAGGAATACCTATGTGAGAATGCTGTTCATCGACTACAGCTCGGTATTCAACACCAGAGTACCCTCCAAGCTCGTCATCAAGCTCAAGACCCTGGGTCTCCAACCCGCCCTGTGCAACTGGGTACTGGACTTCCTTACGGGCCGCCCCCAGGTGGTGAGGGTAGGCAACAACATCTCCTCCCCGCTGATCCTCAACACTGGAGCCCCACAAGGGTGCGTTCTGAGCCCTCTCCTGTACTCCCTGTTCACCCACGACTGCGTGGCCACGCACTCCTCCAACTCAATCATCAAGTTTGCGGACGACACAACAGTGGTAGGCTTGATTACCAACAACGACGAGACGGCCTACAGCGAGGTGGTGAGGGCCCTCGGAGTGTGGTGTCAGGAAAATAACCTCACACTCAACGTCAACAAAACTAAGGAGATGGTTGTGGACTTTAGGAAACAGCAGAGGGAACACCCCCTATCCACATCGATGGAACAGTAGGGGAGAGGGTAGCAAGTTTTAAGTTCCTCGGCATACACATCACAGACCAACTGAATTGGTCCACTCACACAGACAGCATCGTGAAGAAGGCGCAGCAGCGCCTCTTCAACCTCAGGAGGCTGAAGAAATTCAGCTCGTCACCAAAAGCACTCACAAACTTCTACAGATGCACAATCGAGAGCATCCTGGCGGGCTGTATCACCGCCTGGTAAGGCAACTGCTCTGCCCTCAACTGTAAGGCTCTCCAGAGGGTAGTGAGGTCTGCACAACGCATCACCGGGGGCAAACTACCTGCCCTCTAGGACACCTACACCACCCGATGTTACAGGAAGCCATAAAGATCATCAAGGACATCAACCACCCGAGCCACTGCCTGTTCACCCCGCTATCATCCAGAAGGCGAGGTCAGTACAGGTGCATCAAAGCTGGGACCGAGAGACTGAAAAACAGCTTCTATCTCAAGGCCATCAGACTGTTAAACAGCCACCACTAACATTGAGTGGCTGCTGCCTACACACTGACACTGACTCAACTCCAGCCACTTTAATAATGGGAATTGATGGGAAATGATGTAAATATATCACTAGCCACTTTAAACAATGCTACCTTATATAATGTTACTTACCCTACATTATTCATCCCATATGCATACGTATATACTGTAGTCTATATCATCGACTGCACCCTTATGTAATACATGCATCACTAGCCACTTTAACTATGCCACTTTGTTTACATACTCATCTCATATGTATATACTGTACTCGATACCATCTACTGTATCTTGCCTATGCTGCTCTGTACCATCACTCATTCATATATTCTTATGTACATATTCTTTATCCCCTTACACTGTGTATAAGATAGTAGTTTTGGAATTGTTAGATTACTTGTTGGTTATTACTGCATTGTCGGAACTAGAAGCACAAGCATTTCGCTACACTCGCATTAACATCTGCTAACCATGTGACAAATAAATTTGATTTGGATATTTATTTTGATCATAGCTTTCACCTTGACTCACCTGGTCAGTCTATCATGGAAAGAGCAGGTGTTTGTAATGTTACTCAGTGTAAATGGTAACGATGAGTCAAAATCCACAACTTAAGAGGCTTTCTGACAATTTATTTTAAGTGTAGTGGCGAATAGAAGGCCATTTACTGTGCGTTGATTGATTACTGTCAGAGCAGCTTACTGATCACAGCACACCCAATCTAACTACATTTGCACATAGATTTTTCTATTGTGTTATTGACTGTACGTTTGTCTATCTTATGTGTAACTCTGTTTTTGCCACACTGCTTTGCTTCATGTTGGCCAGGTCAAAATTGTAAATGAGAACTTGTTCTCAAATAGCCTACCTGGTTAAATAAACTTAACATAAAATTAAAAACTGAACAGTGAGTGCTGACCAGTTTAAAACAGGTTTTGAACTGACTGAATAAAATCAACCTCCTATATCCCTTTGCCATTCATAAATGATACATGGTTATATGTCCATGGTATCGCATCGGGACAAGTAAACCAAAGGATTTCCTAGGATGCTGGGGCTTGCCAGGCAGTGACGCAAAAGTGAGTGACTCGTCAGTCAGGTGTACCTTACCGAATCGGTGAGTCATTAATTTGGCTCTTTAATTTGCATAGGCTACTGGTTGTCCTAGGCTTTTTGGTGATAAACTGCAGATAACATTTGATGAAGAATCATCACTGCAGGACCAATTGGTCCAAATAAGAAAATTAGGGACCCACCTTTCCGAAGAGGCAACGAGAATGCCCATCTGTGTGTTTGGTGCGCACGTCTACCACGTTGTGTAGCTGTTAGCGATGATGCCAATGATAACAGTCTTCTGTTAGATGGTAAGGCTTTCCCAAAAACCTGCTCAATTAAACATTAACTACAAAATATCCTATGCTTACATGGCAGAATGATATGATTATATTCATCAATCCAGTGGGTATATGTTTTGCAAACTCTACCATCATGTGCACTACAAAAATACTGTTAAAAAGCCTAGGTGCCCACTTGAATTAAAAGGGTAACTACATCCAATTAAAAAATTATCCAGTGTTCCCCAGACCTCAAAAGTAGTCTCCTGATGTGGTTTAAAACATAAGGCTGGGGGCAGTATTGAGTAGCTTGGATGAATAAGATGCCCAGAGTAAACTGCCTGCTACTCAGTCCCAGAAGCTAAGATATTACTAGTAATATGTATATAGTGGGGCAAATAAAAGTCTTTAGTCAGCCACCAATTGTGCAAGTTCTCCCACTTAAAAGATGAGGCCTGTAATTTATCATAGGTACACTTCAACTATGACAGACAAAATTAGATTTTTTCTCCCAGAAAATCACGTAGGTTTTTAAATTAATTGATTTGCAAATTATGGTGGAAAATAAGTATTTGGTCAATAACAAAAGTTTCTCAATACTTTGTTATATACCCTTTGTTGGCAATGACAGAGGTCAAACGTTTTCTGTAAGTCTCCACAAAGTTCACACACTGTTGCTGGTATTTTGGCCGATTCCTCCATGCAGATCTCCTCTAGAGCAGAGATGTTTTGGGGCTGTTGCTGGGCAACACGGACTTTCAACTTCCTCCACAGATTTTCTATGGGGTTGAGATCTGGAGACTGGCCAGGCCACTCCAGGACCTTGAAATGCTTCTTACGAAGACACTCCGTTGCCCGGGCGGTGTGTTTGGGATCATTGTCATGCTGAAAGACACAGCCACGTTTCATCTTCAATGCCCTTGATGATGGAAGGAGGTTTTCACTCAAAATCTCACGATACATGGCCCCATGAATTCTTTCCTTTACACGGATCAGTCGTCCTGGTCCCTTTGCAGAAAAACAGCCCCAAAGCATGATGTTTCCACCCCCATGCTTCACAGTAGGTATGGTGTTCGTAAGTCGCTCTGGATAAGAGAGTCTGCTAAATGACTTAAATGTAATGTAAATGTGTTCTTTGGATGCAACTCAGCATTCTTTGTCCTCCAAACACGACGAGTTGAGTTTTTACCAAAAAGTTATATTTTGGTTTCATCTGACCATATGACACTCCCAATCTTCTTCTGGATCATCCAAATGCTCTCCAGCACACTTCAGACGGGCCTGGACATGTACTGGCTTAAGCAAGGGGACACGTCTGGCACTGCAGGATTTGAGTCCCTGCCGACGTAGTGTGTTACTAATGGTAGGCTTTGTTACTTTGGTCGCAGCTCTCTGAATGTCATTCACTAGGTCCCCCAGTGTGGTTCTGGGATTTTTGATCAACGTTCTTGTGATCATTTTGACCCCACGGGGTGAGATCTTGCGTGGAGACCCAGATCGAGGGAGATTATCAGTGGTCTTGTATGTCTTCCATTTCCTAATAACTGCTCCCTAAGTTGATTTCTTCAAACCAAGCTGCTTACCTATTGCAGATTCAGGCTTCCCAGCCTGGTGCAGGTCTACAATTTTGTTTCTGGTGTCCTTTGACAGCTCTTTGGTCTTGGCCATAGTGGAGTTTGAAGTGTGACTGTTTGAGGTTGTGGACAGGTATCTTTCATACTGATAACAAGTTCAAACAGGTGCCATTAATACAGGTAACGAGTGGAGGACAGAGGAGCCTCTTAACCTCTTAGTCCGCCCCATCCCGGATCCGGGATCGTGACTACAACCTCAAGCTCATTACCATAACGCAAAATTAGCGATTTCTGAAAATTGCAAATTAAATGAAATAAATATGCCTATCCTCAAGCTTATCCTTTTCTTAACAATCCTGTCGTCTCAGATTTTCAAAATATGCTTTAGAACCAGAGAAAATCAATAATTTGTGTAAGAGTGGTGATAGCTAGCTTAGCATTTAGCGTTAGCATTTAGCATACAACATTCACAAAAACCAGCAAAGGGATCAAATAAAATAATTTACCTTTGAAGAACTTCAGATGTTTCAATGAGGAGACTCTCAGTTACATAGCAGATGTCCAGTTTTTCCTGAAAGATGCTTGTGTAGGACACAACGTTCCGTTTTGTTACTATGCATTTGGCTACCGAAACTAACCGAAAATTCAGTCACCTAAACGTCAAACTTTTTTCCGAATTAACTCCATAATATCGACTGAAACATGGAAAACGTTGTTTGAATCAATCCTCAAGGTGTTTTGTCATATATCTCTTCATTGAAATCCCTTCCCTGGAAGCATGCATTCTTCTCTGATTCGGATGGAAAAATACTGGTACCTGACTTTTGCGCACCAATTTCCACGCAGACACCGTGCGGGACACTTGGTAATTGTAGGCTCTTATGGTCAATCTTCCAATGATATGCCTACAAATACGTCACAATGCTGCAGACACCTGGGGGAAACGATAGGAAGTGTCCGTTCATTCCTGTCGCATTCACAGCCATATAAGGAGATCATGGAAAACGTGCCTCCAGAAATCCTGTTGATTTCCTGGTCACTCAAACATCTTGGTTTTGCCTGTAGATTCTGTTCTATGGCACTCACATTGAAAATCTTTACAGTTCTGGAAACGTCAGAGTGTCTTCTTTCCAAAACTATCAATTCCAAGCATAGTCGAGCATCTTTTCATGACAAAATATTGCGCTTAAAACGGGCATGTCTTTTTATCCAAAAATGAAATACTGCCCCTAGAGTCTTAACCGGTTAAAGAAGAAGTTACAGGTCTGTGAGAGCCAGAAATTTGGCTTGTTTGTAGGTGACCGAATACTTATTTTCCACCATAATTTGCAAATAAATTCATTTAAAAAATCCTACAATGTGATTTTCGGGATCCCTCCCCCCCATGTTATCTGTCATAGTTGATTGAAGTGTACTTATGATGACAATTACAGGCTTCTCATATTTTTAAGTGGGAGAACTTGCACAATTGGTGTCTGTCGAAATACTATTTTGCCCCACTGTATTTGGATAGGAAACACTTAAGTTTCTAAAACTGTTTGAATGATGTCTGTGAGTATAACATAACTCATATGCAGGCAAAAACCTGAGAAAGATTTCCCACATCCTTGTTGGATTTTGTGGTTAATAGTTTTTCAACTCATTCCCTGTTGAAGATAGGAAGTGCAATATGACCAATATCCCACTTCCTAAGGCTTCCACTAGATGTCAACAGTTTTTAGAACCTTGTTTCATGCTTCTACTGTGATGTGGGGGAGAATGAGAGGGGAATGAGTCAGAGGTCTGGCAGAGAGCCACGAGCTCAGTCTCGCGCGCTCACATGATAGTTAGCTCTGTTCTATAGCATTTCTACAGACAAAGGAATTCTCCGGTTGGAACATTATTGAAGATGTATGTTAAAAACATCCTAAAGATTGATCCTATACTTCGTTTGGCATGTTTCTACGACCTGTTTTTGGACTTTGTCAATAGTTTCCGCTGGACTTGCACGCGCTTCGCGAGTTTGGATTTGTTTACCAAACGAGCTAACAAAAGGAGGTATTTGGACATACATGAACTTTATCAAACAAATCAAACATTTGTGGAACTGGGATTCCTGGGAGTGCATTCTGATGAAGATCAAAGGTAAGTGAATATTTATAATGCCATTTCTGACTTCTGTTGATTCCAACATGGCGGATATCTCTTTGGGTTGATTTGTCGTCTGAGCGCCGTACTCAGATTATTGCATGTTTTGCTGACACAGCGGTTGCATTAAGAAGAAGTGGATCTAAAATTCCATGTATAACACTTGTATTTTCATCAACATTTATGATGATTATTTCTGTAAATGGATGTGGCTCTCTGCAAAATCACCAGATGTTTTTGGAGCTAAACATAACGCGCCAGTGTATACTGAGATTTTTTTATATAAACATGAACTTTATCGAACAAAACATACATGTATTGTGGAACATGAAGTCCTATGAGTGTTATCTGATGAGGATCAAAGGTTAGTGATTCATTTCTCTATTTCTGCTTTTTGTGACACCTCTTTGGCTGGAAAAATGGCTGTGTTTTTCTGTGAATTGGCACTCAACTAACAACCGTTTGTGTTGCTTTCGCCGTAAAGCCTAATTGAAATCGGACACACTGTGGTGGGATTAACAAGAAGTATATATTTAAAAATGGTGTAAAATACTTGTATGCTTTAGGAATTTTAATTAAGAGATTTCTGTTTTGAATTTGGCGCCCTGCACTTTCACTGCCTTTGTATCGATCCCGTTAACGTGATCTCAGCCATAAGAAGTTAAGCATTGTTGTAGACTTAAACAAAATGAGATGTTCTATCCATTTAAAACATTTTATTTTGAGATCAAAAACATGGAAAAACAAAACCATTAATTTATTTTTCAAGATATGGGCAGTGTCTTGCAGTAGCATTTTAAATAAGACTTTAAGCTCAACAGAAGACAGGTTACTCTACATACTTGTGGAAACCACTGAGTAAGGTGGTACAGGTAAGGCATCTATGAATTGTATGACCTACCGTACTCCAGGTCAAGCAGACAGGTCTGACAGACGTTCTTCATCTTGCTGCAGGTCTGACACACCTCTGTCTTCTTGAAGCGCATCCTTGTTCCTGGACACCAGCGGAACACAGTGAAGGGACGAGCACAGATCTGAGGGGAGGAGAAGTGGAGAGCAAAGAGTTCAGTGTTTCTGCTACAGTTATTTAGTTGTGGTGCTAAGCTTCTTACATCTGCAAACAGCTAGTTTGTATTTTCTTGGCAAGTTGGGCCTAAATAATATATAATATATATGATAATATATGCCATTTAGCAGACGCTTTTATCCAAAGCGACTTACAGTCATGTGTGCATACATTCTACGTATGGGTGGTCCCGGGGATTGAACCCACTACCCTGGCGTTACAAGCGCCATGCTCTACCAACTGAGCTACAGAAGGACCACATCTTGTTAGCCGCTAGGGTTGCACATTTTGGGGGGAATATTCAGAGGTGGAAGCCTTCCGTGGGAATGAATGGAAATATATGGGAATTAAAATATATGCAAATTACTATTAATACCATTTAAAATTAAGATATTTTCATTGGATATATTTACCATATCATATGGAGACAAGAAAAAAACATTTTAACTTATGAGTAGGCATAATTGCAAATGATTAAATCCATCCAACAAAAAATTTAACTTTTATTAAATGAGTTGACTCTTCACATGGGATGATTTCACTGAACAACAAAAGAAAGAATATTGAATGATCCCCGATGATCCTTCGCATCTCCCAAACACATTTTCAACATACAGATGAAGTCGGAAGTTTACATACACTTAGGTTGAAGTAATGAAATAGGGTGCAGGCCAGGCAGCAGGCTATTAGCCAGCCTGCCAGCATAGTAGAGTCTGCCACTAGCATAGTTAGTGTAGTCAGCTCAGCTATCACCATTGAGACCGTGTCTGTGCCTCGACCTAGGTTGGGCAAAACTAAACATGGCGGTGTTCGCCTTAGCAATCTCACTAGGATAAAGACCACCTCCATTCCTGTCATTACTGAAAGAGATCATGATACCTCACATCTCAAAATAGGGCTACTTAATGTTAGATCCCTTACTTCAAAGGCAATTATAGTCAATGAACTAATCACTGATCATAATCTTGATGTGATTGGCCTGACTGAAACATGGCTTAAGCCTGATGAATTTACTGTGTTAAATGAGGCCTCACCTTCTGGCTACACTAGTGACCATATCCCCCGTGCATCCCGCAAAGGCGGAGGTGTTGCTAACATTTACGATAGCAAATTTCAATTTACAAAAAAAAAAAGACGTTTTCGTCTTTTGAGCTTCTAGTCATGAAATCTATGCAGCCTACTCAATCACTTTTTATAGCTACTGTTCACAGGCCTCCTGGGCCATATACAGCGTTTCTCACTGAGTTCCCTGAATTCCTATCAGACCTTGTAGTCATTGCAGATAATATTCTAATCTTTGGTGACTTTAATATTCACATGGAAAAGTCCACAGACCCACTCCAAAAGGCTTTTGGAGCCATCATCGACTCAGTGGGTTTTGTCCAAATTGTCTCTGGACCCACTCACTCTCACAGTCATACGCTGGACCTAGTTTTGTCCCATGGAATAAATGTTGTGGATCTTAATGTTTTTCCTCATAATCCTGGACTATCGGACCACCATTTTATTACGTTTGCAATTGCAACAAATAATCTGCTCAGACCCCAACCAAGGAACATCAAAAGTCGTGCTATAAATTCACAGACAACACAAAGATTCCTTGATGCCCTTCCAGACTCCCTCTGCCTACCCAAGGACGCCAGAGGACAAAAATCCGTTAACCACCTAACTGAGGATCTCAATTTAACCTTGCGCAATACCCTAGATGCAGTTGCACCCCTAAAAACTAAAAAAATGTCTCATAAGAAACTAGCTCCCTGGTACACAGAAAATACCCGAGCTCTGAAGCAAGCTTCCAGAAAATTGGAACGGAAATGGCGCCACACCAAACTGGAAGTCTTCCGACTAGCTTGGAAGGACGGTACCGTGCAGTACCGAAGAGCCCTTACTGCTGCTCGATCGTCCTATTTTTCTAACTTAATTGAGGAAAATAAGAACAATCCGAAATTCCTTTTTGATACTGTGGCAAAGCTAACTAAAAAGCAGCATTCCCCAAGAGAGGATGACTTGCACTTTAGCAGTGATAAATTCATGAACTTCTTTGAGGAAAAGATTATGATTATTAGAAAGCAAATTACGGACTCCTCTTTAAACCTGCGTATTCCTCCAAACCTCAGTTGTCCTGAGTCTGCACAACTCTGCCAGGACCTAGGATCAAGAGAGACGCTCAAGTGTTTTAGTACTATATCTCGACACAATGATGAAAATAATCATGGCCTCTAAACCTTCAAGCTGTATACTGGACCCTATTCCAACTAAACTACTGAAAGAGCTGCTTCCTGTGCTTGGCCCTCCTATGTTGAACATAATAAACGGCTCTCTATCCACTGGATGTGTACCAAACTCACTAAAAGTGGCAGTAATAAAGCCTCTCTTGAAAAAGCCAAACCTTGACCCAGAAAATATAAAAAACTATCGGCCTATATTGAATCTTCCATTCCTCTCAAAGATTTTAGAGAAGGCTGTTGCGCAGCAACTCACTGCCTTCCTGAAGACAAACAATGTATACGAAATGCTTCAGTCTGGTTTTAGACCCCATCATAGCACTGAGACGGCACTTGTGAAGGTGGTAAATGACATTTTGATGGCATCGGACCGAGGCTCTGCATCTGTCCTCGTGCTCCTAGACCTTAGTGCTGCTTTTGATACCATCGATCACCACATTCTTTTGGAGAGATTGGAAACCCAAATTGGTCTACACGGACATGTTCTGGCCTGGTTTAGGTCTTATCTGTCGGAAAGATATCAGTTTGTCTCTGTGAATGGTTTGTCCTCTGACAAATCAACTGTACATTTCGGTGTTCCTCAAGGTTCTGTTTTAGGACCACTATTGTTTTCACTATATATTTTACTTACCTCTTGGGGATGTTATTCGAAAACATAATGTAAACTTTCACTGCTATGCGGATGACACACAGCTGTACATTTCAATGAAACATGGTGAAGCCCCAAAATTGCCCTCGCTAGAAGCATGCGTTTCAGACATAAGGAAGTGGATGGCTGCAAACTTTCTACTATTAAACTCGGACAAAACAGAGATGCTTGTTCTAGGTCCCAAGAAACAAAGAGATCTTCTGTTGAATCTGACAATTAATCCTAATGGTTGTACAGTCGTCTCAAATAAAACTGTGAAGGACCTCGGCGTTACTCTGGACCCTGATCTCTCTTTTGAAGAACATATCAAGACCATTTCGAGGACAGCTTTTTTCCATCTACGTAATATTGCAAAAATCAGAAACTTTCTGTCCAAAAATGATGCAGAAAAATTAATCCATGCTTTTGTCACTTCTAGGTTAGACTACTGCAATGCTCTATTTTCCGGCTACCCGGATAAAGCACTAAATAAACTTCAGTTAGTGCTAAATACGGCTGCTAGAATCCTGACTAGAACCAAAAAATTTGATCATATTACTCCAGTGCTAGCCTCTCTACACTGGCTTCCTGTCAAAGCAAGGGCTGATTTCAAGGTTTTACTGCTGACCTACAAAGCATTACATGGGCTTGCTCCTACCTACCTCTCTGATTTGGTCCTGCCGTACATACCTACACGTACGCTACGGTCACAAGACGCAGGCCTCCTAATTGTCCCTAGAATTTCTAAGCAAACAGCTGGAGGCAGGGCTTTCTCCTATAGAGCTCCATTTTTATGGAACGGTCTGCCTACCCATGTCAGAGACGCAAACTCGGTCTCAACCTTTAAGTCTTTACTGAAGACTCATCTCTTCAGTGGGTCATATGATTGAGTGTAGTCTGGCCCAGGAGTGGGAAGGTGAACGGAAAGGCTCTGGAGCAACGAACCGCCCTTGCTGTCTCTGCCTGGCCGGTTCCCCTCTTTCCACTGGGATTCTCTGCCTCTAACCCTGTTACGGGGCTGAGTCACTGGCTTGCTGGGGCTCTCTCGTGCCGTCCCTGGGGGGGGGGGTGCGTCACCTGGGTGGGTTGATTCACTGTTGTGGTCGGCCTGTCTGGGTTTCCCCCCTTGGGTTGTACCGTGTCGGAGATCTTTGTGGGCTATACTCGGCCTTGTCTCAGGATGGTAAGTTGGTGGTTGGAGATTTCCCTCTAGTGGTGTGGGGGCTGTGCTTTGGCAAAGTGGGTGGGGTTATATCCTTCCTGTTTGGCCCTGTCCGGGGTGTCCTCGGATGGGGCCACAGTGTCTCCTGACCCCTCCTGTCTCAGCCTCCAGTATTTATGCTGCAGTAGTTTATGTGTCGGGGGCTAGGGTCAGTTTGTTTATCTGGAGTACTTCTCCTGTCCTATTCGGTGTCCTGTGTGAATCTAAGTGTGCGTTCTCTAATTCTCTCCTTCTCTCTTTCTTTCTCTCTCTCGGAGGACCTGAGCCCTAGGACCATGCCCCAGGACTACCTGACATGATGACTCCTTGCTGTCCCCAGTCCACCTGGCCATGCTGCTGCTCCAGTTTCAACTGGCCTGGGCCTTAGGACCATGTCCCAGGACTACCTGACATGAGGACTCCTTGCTGTCCCCAGTCCACCTGGCCATGCTCCTGCTCCAGTTTCAACTGTTCTGCCTTACTATTATTCAACCATGCTGGTCATTTATGAACATTTGGCCACGTTCTGCTATAATCTCCACCCGGCACAGCCAGAAGAGGACTGGCCACCCCACATATGCCCTCTCTAATTCTCTCTTTCTTGCTCTCTCTCGGAGGACCTGAGCCCTAGGACCATGCCCCAGGACTACCTGACATGATGGCTCCTTGCTGTCCCCAGTCCACCTGACTGTGCTGCTGCTCCAGTTTCAACTGTTCTGCCTTATTATTATTTGACCATGCTGGTCATTTATGAACATTTGAACATCTTGGTCATGTTCTGTTATAATCTCTACCCGGCACAGCCAGAAGAGGACTGGCCACCCCACATAGCCCGGTTCCTCTCTAGGTTTCTTCCTAGGTTTTGGCTTTTCTAGGGAGTTTTTCCTAGCCACCGTGCTTTTACACCTGCATTGTTTGCTGTTTGGGGTTTCAGGCTGGGTTTCTGTACAGCACTTTGAGATATCAGCTGATGTACGAAGGGCTATATAAATAAATTTGATTTGATTTGATTAAAACTCGTTTTTTCAACCACTCCACAAATTTCTTGTCAACAAACTAGTTTTGGCAAGTCGGTTAGGACATGTGGCAGCATCGTGTTTTGGAGGTGCTGTGCTGCAGGAGGGACTGGTGCACTTAATAAAACAGATGGCATCATGAAGACAAACATATGTGTTTATATTGAAGCAACAACACATGACATCAGTCAGGAAGTTAAAGCTTGGGTGCAAATGGGTCTTCCAATTGGACAATGACCCCAAGCATATTTCCAAAGTTGTGGCAAAATGGCTTAAGGACAAAGTCAAGGTATTGGAGTGGCCATCACAAAGCCCTCACCCCAATCTCATAGAAAATGTGTGGGCAGAACTGAGAAAGCGTGTTCGAGCAAAGAGGCCTACAAACCTGACTCAGTTACACCATCTCTGTCAGGAGGAATGGACCAAAATTTACCCAACTTATTGTGGGAAGCTTGTGGAAGACTATCCGAAACATTTGACCCAAGTGAAACAATTTAAAGGTACTGCTACCAAATACTAATTGAGGTTATGTAAACTTCTGACCCAATGGGAATGTGATTTAAGAAATAAAAGCTGAAATAAGTCACTCTACTAGTATTCTGACATTTCACATTCTTACAATAGTGGTGATTCTAACTGGCCTAAGACAGGTATTTTTTTAAAAACTTGGATTAAATGCCAGGAGCTGTGAAAAATTTAGCAAATGTATTTGGCTAGGGTGTATGTAAACTTCCGACTTCAACTGTACATCTCTAAAATGAGAGTCAAGAAACTATAGCTTTGGCTGTCTTCCTCAGGCTTCCATGTCTTCTCCCTGGACCTCCTCAATGTCCACCTTTTTAACATCACTCTGAGTCCGCATCTTCACTGCCCAACCTTGTTGAGGATGGCTCGTTGCCAGGCCACCAATTTTTCACCTCTTGTATTGGTCAGCCTGTTGCGTGCTTTGGTGTGTGTGTTCCCAAACAAGGACTAGTTGCACTCTGCGGCGGGTGATATTAGTGGGAATTGGAGCATGATGAGGCAACAGGGGAAAGAGCCGCAGATCCACAAAGTCTCTTCCACCAGGTGGCTGATGAGATTGGCAGTCGTGCCAACCCTATTGCATCGTCATCCCAAAGCCCTTGCTTAGAAGTTTACTCCACCAGACTGCCAAGAGCCTTGCCCTCATCCAGACACCATAGGCCTAGTTGATCTCTGCACCAAACAGGATGCTCTTGCCAGCATACTTAGGGTCCAACATGTACGCTGCGGTGTGTATGGGCTCCAGACAGAAGTCTTCACGCCTTTTGATGCATTTCAGAACTGCAGTTTCCTCTGCTTGGAGCAACAGTGAAGTGGGCAGGGCAGTACAGATTTCTTCTCTTACATCTGCAAGCAGAGTCTGAACATCAGACAGGATGGCATGGTCTCCCTCAATCCATGCAATGGCTACTGATATAGGTTTCAGGAAGCTTACCACTCTCTCCCAAAATACATCATCCAGGAGGATCCTCTTGATGGGGCTGTTCATATCGACAGACTGTGATATGGCCATTTCTTGGGGAGACTCCTTCCCCTCCAGGAGACTGTCAAACATGACAACACACCCCCAAAGGGTGTTGCCGGGCAGCTTCAATGTGGTGCTCTTATTCTTCTCACTTTGCTTGGTGAGGTAGATTGCTGCTATAACTTGATGACCCTTCACATACCTAACCAGTTCCTTGGAACTCTTGTAGAGTGTATCCATTGTTTTCAGTGCCATGAGGTCCTTGAGGAGCAGATCCAATGCATGAGCAGCACAGCCAATGGGTGCGATGTGAGGGTAGGACTCCTCCACTTTAGACTAAGCAGCCTTCATGTTTGCAGCATTGTCTGTCACCATTGCAAATACCTTCTGTATGCAAATGTACACAGCTTTTCCTTCTACATTAGCTGCAGTGAAATGTCTCCACACATCAGATAGTGAGTGGCTGTGGCATTTTCCTGTAAAGATTAGAAAAAAAAAAAGTAAAATACAATTACATGTACAGATAGTTAAGCAGTTAGATTTAAACAACTCCTTTGTAAGATAAATGAAACACTCAGTTAGCAGGCTGAAGTAAGCTAAAACCCACACGGTAGCAGAAACGGTTAACAAGTTAGAAATCATTTAAATGCACTTTACTGTAGGCTACTATTTACTAGTTGACAAAAAATTGTCATGAAATGTATTCACCCCACCCAGTATTGTAATCAAACTTACCAGAAAGCATGTATGTAGTCATCGGCTCAGACAGTGTAGTAGCGTGGGCTCAACAGCATCTCATTAGTGTGCAAGATCTTGAGAATCAGCTGTACATGTGACGGAAGTGCACTGCACATGTAATGAAGAATGCACTGTGCATGCAGAGGGTTGCAATTCCATTTAATTGGGGATAGTTCAACCAAAATATGCCACAAGACTTAGAATTGCCTTGTGTATCCAACAAAAAAAGTTTCAATGTTATAAGCTCTTTTTTGATGAATTTAAGCAAAATCCCCCAAATTCCCGGGCTTAACTTCCCATGGAAAATTCTGACCCTTCGTAACCTTATTAGCCGCTAATGCTAATCGCTAGTTAGCTGGCTAGCTAATAAATGTACTGAGAACAAATGTAATTAGCTACACAGTCTGATAATACGAGTGATGGTTTATACCCAAATCAGCATGTTTGTGCAACAGTATATTCTAAATCAAAGAGAAATACGCAAAGCATGAATACGTTAGCTACATGAAGTAGCTAAGAGATTAACAGATTATATGGTCCTCTAGGAAACACTTAACACTGGTTCCTACCCTGTCACCGTGACTCCTCCCTGGCATTTTCATTCGTTGTCAGGCCAAACACTGTATTCTGTATGTAAGTCCCCACTATTATATTCTAACTATAGAATTATAATAGTCATTCTATTTCCATGATTACAACAGTTCAATTGAGACAAATACAATGCAAAAATACAATCTATTAAAAATTGACAGATTTCTATGGGGATTTTTTAGTATTATGCTAATTAGATTTCCTCTAGCCATAGAAATAGACTCTAGGGGGTTAAACATGGCCATTGAACATAGTGGCAGGGCCCCACACAATATTTCAAGATATGTATTCACCGAATACTGCGCTTCCTATATTGCATAAGAGGACTAAACTGGAATAATGAATTATATTACCTTGCATTCTTTCCCATACTTCTCTTTGCTCTGTTAAAAAATGGGTATAAAATTAAGGATTCTGCAGCAAAAGTTTGAATTTCAAAATAACAAGTGCAAATACAAACTGGAAAGAAACTCACCATGCGGATGTATGGATTTTCCCCCAAACATGTCTGACACAGAATTGGGAAATCCTGGAGGAAGATACAAAAATGTTAACTAAAAGTGCAGCCAACACGCAGCAATCCCAGTCTATCATAATAACAGAGCCTCATGGTTTCTCTGGTCACAAGCTACACATTCTAAAACATTTCTTGCTTGACCCAGTGTACTCTGGCCATATGCTACAAGTGCTGGATCCAGTAGCACCTACTTTACCATCTGTTGGAAGATGTGGTTTCAGTCAAACTTCTAACCATTCAGGTCTTCAACATCAACCACCTCATCAGGAAGCCTAAATATAAGCATCTCCTGAGAGCACAAACTTCCTGTGTGAAGTCTTGGGTTGCAGGGTTCACACCCAAGAGAGAGAGTGAGGTGAGTGTTTGTTTACAACTGTTTTGGGTTAGAATCAAAATACTAACATAATAGGCTAATATTTCTGGAGGCTCTACATTGACAATAGTTATCATACAAAATGAAGTCTGAAGTATGAGGGCCAGACGTATTAGGCCTATATGGGAACTGGAGGCATATAGAGAGAAGTTGGGACAAGAGAGGATTGTCCTCCAAAGTCAACCCAGAATACAATCTGTGCAACCTGACAGTACTTCTCATGGTTGGTTGATGTGTCAGGTTGCTTTCGCGTAACCGGTTGTAACTGAACCCCTAAAAGATAGGGCTCAACATCCTTACAATTCATACACTGCCAGTTCACATGAGCCTGTGCTATTATGACTATGTGATGGTTATTGAGGGACCCCTTTTCCCCTGACTGTCCAAGTCGTGTGTACGTATTAGTCAATATAACTTTATAACTACACTGCTCAAAAAAATTAAGGGAACACTTAAACAACACAATGTAACTCCAAGTCAATCACACTTCTGTGAAAACAAACTGTGCACTTAGGAAGCAACACTGATTGACAATAAATGTCACATACTGTTGTGCAAATGGAATAGACAACAGGTGGAAATTATAGGCAATTAGCAAGACACCCCCAATAAAGGAGTGGTTCTGCAGGTGGTGACCACTTCTCAGTTCCTATGCTTCCTGGCTTGATGTTTTGGTCACTTTTGAATGCTGGCAGTGCTTTCACTCTAGTGGTAGCATGAGACAGAGTCTACAACCCACTCAGGTGGATCAGGTAGTGCAGCTCATCCAGGATTACACATCAATGCGAGCTGTTGCAAGAAGGTTTGCTGTGTCTGTCAGCGTAGTGTCCAGAGCATGGAGGCGCAACCAGGAGTCAGGCCAGTACATCAGGAGAAGTGGAGGAGGCCGTAGGAGGGCAACAACCCAGCAGCAGGACCGCTACCTCCGCCTTTGTGCAAGGAGGAGCAGGAGGAGCACTGCCAGAGCCCTGCAAAATGTCCTCCAGCAGGCCACAAATGTGCATGTGTCTGCTCAAACGATCAGAAACACTCCATGAGGGTGGTATGAGGGCCCGACGTCCACAGGTGGGGGTTGTGCTTACAGCCCAACACCGTGCAGGACGTTTGGCATTCGCCAGAGAACACCAAGATTGGCAAATTTGCAACTGGCGCCCTGTGCTCTTCACAGATGAAAGCAGGTTCACACGTGACAGAGTCTGGAGACGCTGTGGAGAATGTTCTGCGAATGTTCTGAGAATGTCCAGCATGACCGGTTTGGTGGTGGGTCAGTCATGGTGTGGGGTGGCATGTCTTTGGGGGGCCGCACAGCCCTCCATGTGCTCGCCAGAGGTAGCCTGACTGCCATTAGGTACCGAGATGAGATCCTCAGACCCCTTGTGAGACCATATGCTGGTGCGGTTAGCCCTGGGTTCCTCTGAATGCAAGACCTCATGTGTCTGGAGTGTGTCATCAGTTCCTGCTAGAGGAAGGCATTGATGCTATGGACTGGCCCCCCCGTTCCCCAGACCTGAATCCAATTGAGCACATCTGGGACACCATGTCTTGCTCCATCCACCAACGCCACGGATGCTTTAGTCCAGGTCTGGGAGGAGATCTCCCAGGAGACCATCCGCCACCTCATCAGGAGCATGCCCAGGCATTGTAGGGAGGTCAGAGGCACGTGGAGGCCACACACACTACTGAGCCTCATTTTGACTTGTTTTAAGGACATTACATCAAAGTTGAATCAGCCTGTAGTGTGGTTTTCCACTTTAATTTTGAGTGTGACTCCAAATCCAGACCTCCATGGGTTGCTAAATTTGATTTCCATTGATAATTTGTGTGATTTTGTTGTCAGCACATTCAACTATGTAAAGAATAAAGTATTTAATAAGAATAGTTCATTCAGATCTAGGATGTGTTATTTTAGTGTTCCCTTTATTTTTTTGAGCAGTGTATATCTCCCCTGTCTCTAAGCTGATATGCCCAATGGGACAAACAAGCACTGTTGAACTTAAAGAATTGACGTGCGGCAGACTAGGGAAGCCCTTGAGTGTCTAAGTGCAGTGATTTTTTTTTATAGTTCTGAAAACGGTCCAAAATCCAGACATTTTTAAATCACTGAGATATCTTTAACAGAGCCCGAGTTGTGAGCTTTTAAATATGACTTCAGCCAAAAAGTAAAAACAGAAGACATTCAAATATCGCACTACATTTTTTTCTTCATATTTCACTTAAAAAGCACCAACACTCAGCTTGATAAAACTGCATTTGCTGGTATTGTTTGCATTAAATAATAATTACTAGAACAAATTATTCTACTTTACAATAATAGACTTCTATTTGAATTGAAGCCAAATATGTAAATGTTGTATTTCCATTATAAAAATATTTAAAAAAGATTTGCAAAAATAATTAAATACATTCTCTCTCATTATGGGGTTTTGTATGTAGATTGATGAGGAAAGAAACTTTAATCCATTTTAGAATAAGGTTGTAATGTAACAAAATGTGGAAAAAGTCAAGGTTTCTGAATGCTTCCTAAATACACTATCCACCAGCTTCTTATTATAGCACCACCCCCCCCCCCCCCCAGCCGTGGTTTATTGGCCATATACCACACCCCCCCTTTGGACCTTATTGCTTAAATATACCACAGCTTTCAGACAATAAGCATTCAGGGCTTAAAACACCCAGTTTAGAGTGGCTAGTATTTATGGATGCCATGTGAAGCCAGGCTTCACCAAAAATAAATAAAAAAATAAATATTGTTTTATTTTTATCTTTCATAATTATTCTACAATTTACAAGAGGCTGAAAGTATCTCACAGGAGAAAGCATCCAAGAGAGCAAAACAGCACCCCTCTGTCTTTCTACATGTAGGGCATGTATCTGATGCTGTCTAGTCCAAACGAGTAGGACACTGCTGCCACCTGTAGAATTGAAGGCAAGGGAAGCCAGTAGAGTATCTGGCCTCTCTTGCCAAAAAAGTTCATTTTTATTTTTTAAGTGCCAATCAGCGTTGAGCTAAACTGAGAGAGCTCAAATGTGAATGGTCCAGGCGTACCAACAAAAAAGTGTAGAGGGAAGCCAGCTTGGATTTGGCATCACTCCTATCAAATCCTATTGAGCGCACATGTCATTGACAGAAAAACTGGAATTGTTGCACCTCGTGTTAAATTAGCCATGGATAGAGATAGGAATTTGGACTTGCAGTTTTACTTAATTCTCCATACTGGCCAATGATTACAAGGGGAGATTCTGATCCAACCATTAATTCAAATATTGTTGTGCCTAGAGGATGGAAGTTAAACATGTACAGTAGCTAGATGTAGAAGGCTAATATTAACTCTAACGTTGCCCATGAATGTAAGTTAGTGAGCAAGCATTTTAGCCAGGTAGCCTAGGACAACAAAAAATAAATGTAGTGTATGTCAGAGTGATAGACCATTATGTCAAAATGAAAGAGGATGGCGGCAGTGGCGTTTCTCTACAAGTAGGGTGAGTGAACATGCGTTGCATGAACGTGCTTACATACAAGCCCTTAACCAACAATGCATTTAAGAAAAACACAAGTGTTAAGTATTTACTAAAACAAACTCAAGTAAAAACAAAACAATTAAATGATTAACAATTAAGGAACAACAATAAAATAACTGTAGAGGGGCTATATAGAGGGGTCACAGGTTAGTCGAGCTAATATGTACATGTAGGTAGAGGTAAAGTGACTATGCATGGATAAGTCTATGACTAGGGTGGCTGGAGTCTTTGGTAATTTGTAGGGCCTTCCTCTGACACCGCCTGGTATAGAGGTCCTGGATGGCAAGAAGCTTGACCCCAGTGATGGCAGTGTGTACGACCCAGTACCTCTGTAGCGGCTTGAGGTCGGAGGCCGAGCAGTTGCCCAATCAATTAGATGTCTTATTGGCTCGGCCTTTTTTAGTCACATATCACGGTCGCAAGCATATGAATTAACAGGGGGAAGGCTACCCCGGTGATTTTAGCCACGCACCGCTACTGCCAGTTTATAACAAAATGTAAACAGCTAAACCAAATGCTATTAATTACCCCTTTCACCTGTGGCTAAACCGCTTCTAGTTGACTAGTTATCTAGCTAACTTGCGACACAGCCATGCTTGCGCTACTAACGTTCGCTAGTTGACGTTAGCCTTTGGTAGCAAATCATGATTCACATACTGAAGTACAGGCAAAGTGAAATTAATTACGAGGTTAGTTTATGGTTTCATATACCCTCATTTTCCAGGTTATAATACACACAATATTTATACGATTGAATACTTACCGCGTCTTCCCAATTCTGTCTGTTGTATGTGTTAGCTCCTAGGGACGTCGCCATTTTTACTTGTGGTCGTAAACCACAACCCTACCGCGCATGCACCGCCCCGACAATGAATTCACATCCCACAATGCAGCACGGCGCATGCTTCTTTTCATGACATTAACCTCCTATTTTATTTAAATAAATAAAATATAAATACTCATGAATCATTATGCAACTATATTAATGAATATCTGGAATTAATTGAAGATGTGCGCCTGGTTTTGGAAAACCCCAATTAGCACATTGGAGCTGTAGTTGGAGGATGTTTCAGATTAGGGATGAACACTAATGGAGTCATAACACCCTAACGTTTATATAAGGTCGTGAAAGAGTCTCTCTGCTGAGACACCACATACAGGGATAATAATAAATCTACAAGCCTAGAGGTTGGAGTATTCTGCTTGGCACAACAGGCAGGAGGTTGGGCTCAGACAGAGATGGGGTCAACTGTACAATCCCAGACTTTCAATTCAGAAAATATGTTGTTTGAAGTTCATGAAATGGTGATTTTTTTTCATAAGAAATTATGGGTCATTATTTTGATGACTTTTAAATTCATTTTCCAAACTGATTTGAGTAGTTGACCTCTAGGTTGAAGACCTGGTTCATCTTAACTCTGGACTTGGATGTTGTTCAAGTCCAGAGTTAATGTTGTGAACTGGCTCACCTATCACTGGGTATAGCAGTCTCCTGTGTTTTCACATGGCACAGGACAGCCACTGTCCCTCCCTCAGAACACATCAATATAGTTTTTAATTATGTACTCATCCGACAACCTCTGTTAATTTATCGACTGCCCCTGTGGCCAGGGCGGATTTTAAATGCCTGATATACTCCCACATTTAGCCAAAGGACACACATAGTATTGACTGAGGACTGCGTCTGTTTCATTTTGGGGAAGACAAAGACAATATAGTTAACTCTCTCAGTGTTGGCTTCCTTGCCTGTCTTGGACTCCAAATGAGTTGTGTGGTTTTACCCCCCTTGCCCCCTGTCATAAGATCTGGGTGAGACAGGCAAATCTGTTTGAAGGACGGCTTCGTCCCGGGTTTAGCCCCTCCAAAATCAAATTACAGGCCAGATGTGTCTCAAGGTCAGAGGACATAGATGTGTGGTGACTTTATTCCCCTGAAAACTGATCCTGAATCAGTTTTACGTTATTTGCTTGTTCAGGGGGATGAAGGGTTTGGAATGAGACATCGGCGTTCAGACAGACACTTGTTGTTAGCCCCTCTCTGTTTTAGAGAGAAAGAAGAAAGGTGAAGCCATGGAAACATACAGTGTTTCCAGAGATTATTCGCTTAACTTTCAACTTCAAGTCTCCAATTGAAGTGGTCCTCATTAAATCTTGCATACAAGCAGTATGTTTGTTTTTTGGTCTAGTCTGTCAATGTGTTGTCAGCAACCTTGACAGAGATCCACATAAAACATCCACATAAAACATGTTAAAAATAGCAGACTACTTATACTTATTATTACAGATTACATGTTAATCATAGGTCTGCCATGATGAATATTGAATAATGTTTGCACGAATGCCTCTTCGGTTGGGGGTCTTTAATGTTCTGGAGAGCCTCTTGAAAGTAGTGGGGTGACAATGGTTTGAATTGTGTGATTACTATTTCAATGCAGCCATAATCTCAGTACTTACTTGGCAAGCAGTACTTGAATGAATTTACAGTATATCACACATTTTCAACCAATGTATAAATGAATGAACAGGTAGAAACTATTTCTGAACTCTTTTTCATCCGTATCACTAAATAAACAAATTAAAATATTGTGTGGACTACTGGACAGACTGTTCAGAACATGAGCTAAATATGTAATTTAACTATTTATTTAATGAGATAACGCTGTAACCTGATTAGGGACAATTGATGCCGTGCTGGTGCCCCCTGTCGACCATTGTGGGGCAGTGTTGTATAGCTCTGCAGAAAGAGGGACATTCTGACATTTCTCTCATCAGACAAGTCTGCAAAAACGGGAGAACGGAGCCCGGGTACAGGGAAAGCGAGATGAGGCGTCGTGTTTGCTTTGGTTGAATCCAAGTATTAATTCTACCAGATGCCGATTGAGAAGGTGAGTGTGACAAAGTACATCGTTTTCTGGTGCAAATGTTTTGGTCAAGACGAGCTGATCGCGGTTTAATCGTTCAACTACTAGCCTCGACTGGCTTGCTATCATCCACTCGCCTTGGTGCAGACTGAAAATGCAGCTACAGTTATGGCCTGAATTTCCCATGAATTGAAAACGAAGCCCGGGTAATTACAGAGTTGAATCTCACAGCAGTTTTTTTGGCTATTCAATAGTGGTACCAATGAAGGCCATCTGTATGAATTCTAGTCGGAAGTTTTCCGCCTGGAATTGTGTCCGGGTGTTTTAATATCTACATCAAGCAAGTGAAGCCCCGTGATACAACTTCGCACGAGCAAGATATTAACTTATCATTGTAACTTTGTGGCCTGTGAGTATCGTTAGGGTTGATTGTAACTGTTCAGTAAGTCTACTTACCATTCTGAATGAGTGTACAGACAGAATCTGACAACACTGTCGAAGTGGGAAAACAACCTGCGATTGTCTTCATCTTTTGCAATGTTGCTGACTGGAATTATGCGAGAAAAGTGTACATACATTTCATTATTTTTTATACCTAAAGATGGAGCACTTTGGACCACATTTTTTTCTGACTGCACCCAACAATTAATTTTTAATTCAATAACGTTTCACGTGACAGTGGAAAGTTGGTTATGTAGGCTATGTCCCGCTAGGACTGACTGATGTGGAGGGAAGGAAGGCAGTAGTGATTAGGCTGCTACATCGTTTGTCGAGTAGAGCCTTCCTTCAAAGTAGCCAACTTCAGTATCCACCCTTCATAGTTTTTGAGAAACTGTAGGCTACATAACATCATTATAGTGATGATATACATGCACATGACTAAGTAGTACAAAGATGTATATCCTACGTTTACACGTGTTTTTATACACACGTTTTGCTATTGAGGCAAATTCAGACAGTTTCCACATAGAGAAGTGTCCGTGCATTTTTTTACGTTTGCTGCTGCTATGTGATCAAATCTCAGCAGAACTTCATCCTAATGTGCTGTTATAAAGGATATGTAAGGCTGTTATAAGCATGTTATAAACATGCTGCTGTGTTGACGAGAATGTAATGCTATTCATGGAAAGTTTAGGCTGATGGGAACCACAGTAGCCCCACAACATACCAGTTCTTGTATTTTTCCATGTCAGTGCCCCTCAAAGCCATGCTCAGTAGTGATGGGTCGTTCGCGAATGAGTCTGCTCTAAGAGCCAGCTCTTATAGCTGAATGTTGGGAGCCGGCTTGCATATCAGGAGATCCAAATCTATTTATAAAAATATATTTTAAAAAAAAGATATGAATAATCAAAATATTTACATGGATAGAATTAACTAATTCAAAGAACAAAAAATAAATAAAGTAATATAGGCCTAAATGCTCAAGCTCACACATTCGTTCAGACTGTCTGCTCAGACTAACAGCCTCACCTGTTGTTCCTGTCAATCAGACACGCAGTGTCAACCAATGAACCAAAGATGCGTGAGGGAGGGCCGAGCCAACTCACTCACAGTCACACACTTAGCAGCCGAGGAGGGAGGAAGGACAACTGTGAAAATAACAGCTGGAAAATTAGTCAGAAGCACAGTAGCATTTGGATGAATTTTAATAATGTAGACTATGTTAGAGCACAGTGTAGAATTTGCCAAAACAAAATCTCATATAAAGCTGGTTCTACGCACAACCTACACAGGCATATGCGAACTATGCACCCAACTGTGAAGCTAGCTGTAGCGGAGCTTCGAGAAACTAGCGGGCCTGCTAGTGATAGTGGTGGAGCCAGCACCTCCACACGCGGAGATGTATCCACTCAGTCAAGTAGGCCACCTCCGCGACCCACAGCAACGCAGGCTTCTATGGACCACTTTATGCCAAAGTCTATGTCTGAAGAAAAACAAGGCCAAATTGATATTGCATTGGCTAAAATGATTGCCACCAATTTCCAGCCTTTTTCGATCGTGGAGGACAGAGGTTTTAGTAATTATAGCAATAGTCTAAATCCAATGTACACAATTCCAAGCAGGAAAACCCTTTCAAAATCACTTATTCCACAACTGTACAAGAGCACACAGGCTTCAGTGTGGGAAAGAGTCCAAAAAGCTACTGCAGTTTGCCTTCCCACTGACTGCTGGACATCAAGGGTAACCACTTCTTACATGTTGGTTACATGTCACTTCATTGAAGATCTTTCGATGTCTAGTTGTCTTCTGGACTACTTTGAGTTCAGCGACAGACACACCTCAGAGAACTTGTCAGAAGAACTGTTGAGAGTGGTCTGAGAATGGCAAGTAGATGGAAAAGTGGTCTGTTGTGTTAGCGACAATGCAGCTAACATAACCAAAGCCATGAAAATGTTTAAATGAACCCATCATCCATGTCTTGCCCACACAATCAACCTGATTGTAAGAGATGTTCTGAAGGTGATGAAGTCCACTGTGGACAAAGTGAAAGCAGCTGTGGAATACTTCCACAGGAGCACAGTAGATGCTGAACAACTAAAGTCTACACAACGTCAGATGGGGCTGCATGAACTGAGGCCTAAACAAGACTGCACTACCAGGTGGAATTCAACATTTTATATGTTGAATTGGTTTCTTGAGTCAAAGGATGCCATCATCTCACCCCTTGCCATTGTCAATGCACCTGCTGATGCTCTGACCCAAGAGGAATGGGAGGTGGTGGAGGAGGTGTGCAGAGTCCTGGAACCCTTTGAGCAGATCACTGTGGAGATTAGTGGAGAGAGGTACAGTAAGCAGTTATTACTACATCATTATTTAATCCAGTATTATATATGTGTATGAGCAGTAGATGCGAATGTAGTATCAGTAGACAAAACATGAACCTGAGCTAATAAGTTACTGTTCTCTCTTTTCAGCTATGTGACAGCCTCAAAAATGATACTCCTGTGTTAGGGCCTGCAGGGAATCACAGCTAGCCTCCAGAGAGAAGCAAATGTAACCACAGGACATGTGACAGCCTTATGTTCATCAATGGACAGAAAGTTCAACAGAATGGAATATAATCACGTACTATCAGAAACCGCTGCACTTGACCCCAGGTTTAAGAAGTTATCCTTCAGTGATGCCAGAGAGATTGATTAGGCTCTTCAAAGAATAACCTCAGCAGCAGGGAGGGACAGCCCCAGCAGTCAGCTGGCTCAGGCACCAGGGCAACAGGAAGAAGAGGGATCAGATGGAGCAGAAGCACCAGCAGTAGTGCCACACACATCTGCTCTTTGGATGCTGTTTGGCGAGAGAGCAACTGGGGATGCAGCACGAAGGAATCCCTCAGTAGATGTCATAATGGATGTCTGATCTTATTTGGAGGAGCCCCTCTTCCAAAGATCTGCAGATCCTCTGAGCTGGTGGAAGAACAAGGCCTCTGTCTACCCACGGCTTACTAAAGTCATGACAGGGAGACTGAATAGTGGCCACATCCGTTCCCATCTGAGAGGGTCTTCTCCGAAACGGGACAAATAATTACTGAGAGAAGAAACCGCGTCAGCCCCTCAAGTCAGGCAGCTTGCATTTCTGAATGCAAATCTCTCATAAAAACAAAATATGGTCAGCGTTATTATTGTGTGCTGTTGGTTATAACATGGCAATAAAGAAGAGAGAGAAAAGAGGGACCAGTTTAATGTTTTCAACATATATATTTTTCTTTGATATGGTGGGATTTTCTATTATTATGTTGTTCAGATTGTATTCGTTTTGAATTGTTACATGTATTTTCAATTTGTTTATATACATTAAAAAAGTTATACTTTTAATGCACATGTGTAATAGCATCCTTCTTTTTTACATTTATTTCAATTTGTGGGATGCTGCAGTTTTGAAAATTGTTATTTATTTTTATTTGATTTGGTGCAATATTCTATTATGCTGTTCAGATTGTATTAGTTTTGAATGGTTAGACTTATATGCACTTTGTTAAATTCAAATGTTTAATAGCATTCTTTTTCATAACAAACCAATGCATTTAAAAATAATTGTGGTTAAAGTAGAGTATGTGTAATGATATTCGTCTGTTGTTTGAAGTGAGTCAGACCGAAATGCAGCGTGTAGGTTACTCATGACTTTTAATGAAGAAAATGCTGTACATGAAATAACTGAGAATACAAAACAACAAACGAGTGAAACTAATTACAGCCTATCTGGTGACTAACACAAAGACAGGTACAATCGCCCACGAAATACAACGCGCACTCAGGCTGCCTAAATACGGTTCCCAATCCGAGACAACGAGAATCAGCTGACTCCAATTAGGAATCGCCTCAGGCAGCCAAGCCTAACTAGACACACCCCTACTAATACACACTCCCAATTAATACAAACCCCAATACGAAATACAACATATAAACCCATGTCACACCCTGGCCTACCCAAACATATAACAAAAACACAAGACACAATGACCAAGGCGTGACAGTATGATTTTCATTCAATAATTTAATTATAATTGTTTTAACACCAATAATAGTCAAACTATCTCAAATGGTTCGACTTGAAAAAATACAAAACATATATTTTTTTTAAAGAGCCGTTTGGGAGCCAAAAGAGCCGGCACTTTTTGGTGAGCTGAGCCGAACGAGCCGGCTCACTGAAAAGAGACGGAAAGCCCATCACTAGTGCTCAGTGTGTGTGAGGGGCCAACCCAGAACCCAGTCTATAGAATAAGAGGGGAACCAGGAAAACCTCCAATACATTAGGTCCACTGACCCTATCCTTCTTCCCCAGCACAAGACTGCTGGCGGCACCCATAGACATGCAGTGGCTGTTCCATAGTACTTCATCCTTTGACTTCTCCCTCTCCATTAGTTTGTCCGCTGTATGCTCTTTGGCCAATTGATTGTAAGAGATCGATTTATTAGATGTTTATATAGGATATTTATTCAGGTTATATGTTGAAATTGGATTTCTTGGAAAAGATCAACGGAGTGGCATTCGGTACTGACTGGGAGAGTGTTGTAGTAAACACATTTGGACAGTACAACTACAGCACAGCCCAGTATTAGTGATTCACCAGATCATATCAGTAAAACCTAGAGGAAAACCTTGAGAGTTGTTTGAATAAAAAAAGGCAGAGGTGGGACCAAGTCACTTATTCGAGTCACTAGTAAGTCTCAAGTCACAAGGTCAGAGTCTCAAGTCGAGTCCAAAGTAGAACGGGTCGAGTCAAGTCCAAGTCGTCCATTCTAAGAGCAAGTCAAGTCACAAGTTCAAATCAAGTTAAGAAAATAATATTTATGTGCAATGTCTTGTTCATCTACAAATCTTTGTATATTTATTGAGGGTACTAGACAGTCTTTTTCAGTATTTTTCATCAACACTTTTTAATTATGTAATAATACATTTTAACAACAAATTCAAAATGCAAGTTTCATAAGTAAACTATCAATTTCAAGTAATGTTGACATAGCAAAAGACCAGTAGGTCTATGCTAATATTTGTTGCTTGCCCCATTGCTGGTGGGCATGCAAAGTAAACTGTTAATATTCTTGATCACCCCAAAACATTTAAGCGGCATATTTATTGATGGCAATCCTCTCTCCCTAGAATTTGACGCTTGCACTGCACCTGATACTGCACTAAAAAAAATGAAGGTTTTAAATGGTTCTTCCTCAGCTCTTAAATGGATACTTTGAGTGTTCATTTAACTCTTGAATCAACACTAGAAATATTACTCAGAAAAAAATTGACAAGTAAACACTGGCCAATTTGCTGTGTGCAATGAAAGGGACACATCTGCAGGGATACTTCGTAATGCTGGCAATGATGCCCTTTATCTACAACCCCAGAGTCAGATGAACTCATTTGTATGTCTCTGCATGCAGTTTGAAGGAGGTTGCTAAGTGTGGGGTTCTTGACATCTACGGTTCTTCAGAATTCTAAAAGACTCTTGAATGTATGGAAGCCTGCAGATGTGTCCCTTTCATAGAACACAGCAAATTGGCCAGTGTTTACTTGTTGATTTTTTGTGTGTGTAATACTTCTGGTGTTGATTCAAGAGTTAAATATATGGTTTAACAGTGGTTTAACAGAACCCCAGTGTTGGTGTTAATATCAAGAGATGAAACAAAACCACGCCCATCGTTATCATATTTCCCAGCATGCTCTATTGCAGGTCTAGAATTGTTTGTTTCAATATCTGTGTTTTTCCATGTACATACATTGATTGATTAATTAATCTTATGCTACTCAAATATAAATAACATAACCTTTTCTAAACTATTCCAATCTGCTACTTGGACTTATTGCACATGCTACTGAAATGGTTGTTCCAGTTTAAATAGTTTAGGAAGCCTCATATCTTAGTCTTCCTAACCCTGGCAGTCATTCTGAATGCAGGTTGCGGATTAATAAAAGTTGGATATCCCCACTCTGGCTGGATTCCAATAGGAATTACACATCACTTTGCAAGCCAGCACATACTGTATGTGACTTGCAAGCCTGATGTGGCCTGTAAACTATGAGTTTCAGGCAATTGTATTAGTAGCAATGGTAATCGAAATTGTTAAGTTTTTAAAAACTATTTTAAGAAATGCAACAGTTGGACAATTGATGAAAATACTCAAATTTTAGAATTTTTATATTTCATCAGAAATTGACTGACATCAGAAAATAACACATAAAACATTTCACTGGCACAGACATGGAGTTCAGGGATTCAATCTATTGTCAAATGTAAAAAATGTTTTCTTAGAATGCACACACATATACATGTTCTTATTGTATCAGGTTTCTAAAATAATATTTTGTGTTAAAATAATGAAAATGATGTGCCTAATTTGCATAAACACACTGGTTGTATTTTCATAGATTAATACATTTACATAAAGGGGTGGGACAAGGCTGCAACCACTGCAAAAACATGCTCTGTCTACCCTACCTGCACTCACCTGCACCGTCTCGACTGCCTCATTAATTAAGCATTTCGCTACACCTGCAATAACATCTGCTAAATATGGGTATGTGACCAATACATTTTATTTGGATTACTGTTGTCACATTCTCTTGCATAATTCAATGTGTATCAAAAGCAGGATAACCTCAGATTAAAAATCAATGCTGGCTCGAGATTACACCTAATATAAACATACTTTACATTGTTTGTGAGATCAGACATAATACCACTATAATCCGAGTGTTCATTTGTGGAAATTGCTTTCATTTCAGCGCATCTAAACGCGCAAGTAAACATTTCAACTCTATTAAATTATAACTTTTTAAAATTCCACCAAATGAACACCCATCAAAAATAAAGTTTGCTTTCTTCTCTTTCTTGTGATGCAAGTGTTGATAAGGTGCGTTAAAGCCCAAACGAAGCTTTATAGCTTTCTTATAGGTTCAACGGAAAGACAATGTATTTTGAACCCATTTCAACTGTTACCGGGGTGTGTTTGACTGGTCATTACAAACATTTCCACAGTCGTAACGTTGACGGGGAAAAAACGACAGGCACAAGCAAGAGTATGAAAGAGTCGCAGGAGTAAAATGAAAGCAATCAATCCAGAGAGATTTATAAGTGACAAGTGGATTTTGCACCTTTCAAACACAGGAAATAGACGGCTGAAAAAGACAGTCCTTGGGTGGGCGGGGCATGCACACTGCTAGTAATTAGGGTAAAACTAGAAGGCCTTATAAAATATATGTATCGTCTTAAAGAATTTAATTTGAATGACAATCAATTCAGTTAGGATCTCACTTGGTGAAGGCCACAAGACTGAAAATGAATGAATGCAACAACATGTCTCTGTCCCTAGCAAACACAGTCACGGGAGGTACTGGTAACTTTAAAATTCACGGAAAAGGCACCCTGGGATATATGCAAATAAGGGGGCTTTGACACCAAATTGGATTAAAGTGTTTTTCTGAACTCTGGTGCGTTTACCCCCTTAGTTCAGTCCATTTTGTCACGATCGTCGTAATGAGCGGACCAAGGCGCAGCGGGAGTATAGTTCCACATATTTTTAATCTCTGTGAAACAAACAAAACAATAATGAAACAGCGAAACGTGAAGTCATGACGTGCACACAGGCAACTAAACACAAACAACATCTCACCACGCAAGGACCAAGCAGCGTGCCATGGAGGAGAATGTGTTTTGGACATGGGAGGAAATCATGGGAGGACACGAGACCCTTCCTTGGAGCCCACCTGGGTGTCGATGGAACAATGTGAGGAAGGATACCGGAGAGAGGGGTTAGCAAGGAGTAGGCTGCAGCGCAGACGGGCTGAAGAGCGGGTTATCAGTTTGGTGCCATCTGTGCTGGCTCCGTGCACCAGATCTCCAGTGCGCCTTCCCAGTCCGGTACGTCCTGTGCCAGCTCCCCGCACTCGCCCTGAAGTGTGTGTCACCAGTCCGGTACCACCTGTGCCGGCTCCACGCACTAGGCTTCCAGTGTGCCTCCCCAGTCCGGTATGTCCAGTGCCAGCTCCCCGCACTCGCCCTGAAGTGTGTGTCACCAGTCTAGTACCACCTGTACCGGCTCCAGGCACTAGGCCTCCAGTGCGCATTCACAGTCCAGAGCTTCCAGCGACGGTCAACAGTCCGGAACCTCCAGCGACAGTCAACGGTCCGGGAACTTCCAGAGACGGTCAACGGTCCGGAACCTCATGCAGCATCATAATTTGATGACCCTGAAATATTCTCTTGAGTAGCAGCTCATTTCTGAATGCATCGGATGCAGATTAGAGGGCAATACCAGTGATAATAGGCTACTGAATATACCCTATTCACATTGCATTTAGAGCGGCTATTGCGTTGTTTCATCGCGCAGGTTGTTGGTTTGAAGGTCAAAGCGAAAGTAATATGAAGATTGGGACACACGCAAGCTTCATGATAATCATAGATTGCTTTAACGTAAGAGTGTAGCTGTAGGCCTACAGCAAATCAGAAATCTGTTCGCGAGCTCAATTGTTTTCAAACTTTTTGACCTGTGACCCCTAAAAAGGAGTGATTCAAAGCTTGCGACCCTCGTGCACTCGCACAGGGCTAACGCCCGCACGATGGCTGTGCCAATGTAGCCTGTCATTACAGCCATAAAGCATGATGCATTTTCAAAATGCAAGATACAGATTTTGCGCTGAAAGTCAGTCATGTTAGCAGTCAAAATCAACTATGGATATCATGTCACATTGTACACAAGTATTGAAGGTAGTGTGCTGTTACCGCTTTCTTTAGTGGCTTAGCCAGTACCACCACTGAGGTATATCATTTTAACCCACCCAAACTAGGCCTATGTGAAATAGGAAAATGATCAATGAAATCACCAGGTAGCCTATTATTTTGGAAAAGATGTGTCCATAGTAGATTGCTAAACTGTATATAAATGGATAATATTAATGTAGGTAGGCTTCTCTGTTTTTGGCAGGCAAACCCGGAGAAAATTAAACAAGCGCTTTTTGGTCACAATTAAGTCTGGTTATGTGCGCCCGCTTTTGCATTCCAATTAGAGCGTTGGGCCATTAACCGAAAGGTTGCTGGATCGAATCCCCGAGCTGACAAGGTAAAAATCTGTTGTTCTGCCCCTGAGCAAGGCAGTTAACCCACTGTTCCCCGTGTGCCAAAGGCGTGGATGTTGATTATGGCAGCCCCCCGCACCTCTCTGATTCCTAGAGGTTGGGTTAAAAGCAGAAGACACTTTTCAGTTGAATGCATTCAGTTGTACAACTGACTAGGTATCCCCCTTTCCCAATGCGGATCATTGCTCAACAGTCAAGCGGTACAATTCTTTGGTTCTGAGGCACAGATTAGATGTTGTTGAAACAAGAATTTGGTGCTCTGCTGTTGGCCGATGTTAGTAACCAGATCGAATAAGCAAAGGTATAAATATATCATTTATTAAATTGAGATTTTGTGTCACTAACCCACACAGGTTATTTTGGGATTTTGTTTGTAGAAACGTCTTGAAATGATAAATATGTAAATAAGTATTCAACTCCTTTGTTATGGCAAGCCTAAATAAGTTCAGGAGTAAAAATGTGCTTAACAAATCGATTTAATAAGTTGCACGTACTCATTCAGTGTTCAATAATAGTGGTTAATATGTTTTTTTAATAACTACCCCACACATACAATTATCTGTAAGGTCCCTCAATTGAGTAGTGACTTTCAAGCACAGATTCAAGCACAAACACCAAGGAGGTTAGATGTGTAAAAAAACAAAAAACAGATGCTGAATATCCCTTTTGAGCATGGTGAAGTCATTAATTAGGCTTTTGATGGTGTATCAATACACCCAGTCAAAGATACAGGCATCCTTTCTAACTCAGTTGCCGGAGAGGAAGGAAACTGCTCATGGATTTCACCTTGAAGTCAATGGTGATTTTAAAACAGTTTTGATTTTTTAATGGTTGTGATATGAGAACTGAGGATAGATCAACAACATTGTAGTTACTCCACAATACTCACCTAAATGACAAAGTCAAAAGAAGGAAGCCTGTACAGAATAAAGCATATTCCAAAACATGCATCCTGTTTGCAACAAGGCACTTAAGTAATACTGTGAAAAATGTGGCAAAGAAATGTACTTTCTGTTCTGAACAAAAAGTATTATATTTGGGGCAAACACAACACATTACTGAGTACCACTCTTCATATTTTCAAGTATGGTGGTGGCTGTATCATGCTGTATCATGTTATGGGTATGCTTGTCATCAGTTTTTTAGGATAAAAATACATGGCAAAATCCTAGAGGAAAACCTGGTTGAGTCTGCTCTCCAACACACTGGGAGAAGAATTCACCTTTCAGCAGGACAATAACCTAAAACACAAGGCCACATATACGCTGGAGTTGCTTACCAAGACGACATTGAATGTTCCTGAGTGGCCTAGTTACAGTTTTGACTTAAATCAGCTTGAATATCTATGGCAAGACAGATTGTTGGCAGTCACGGGGGGTGTCTGTGTGCGTGTGTATGTGTGTGTGTGTGTGGCTATGTGTGTGTGTGTGACTGTGTGTGTATGGCTGCCTATGTTTGTGTCTGAATGCTCCAGTATGCAGTATGCGGTGGTGGCGGTGGATCAGATTACTGAACGATTAGCCATGGCCTCCTCTCATTCCCTCAGCAGCCCAGGCCCAGGGAAATGATTTTCCACTGTCATAATTCCCCCGCTGAATTATCCTGTACAGTGACTCATACACACATCATATAGGCCTAGTTAGTAGTTACTGTGGGGATGACACTCACTCAGGAGAATTGAAGATAGATGAGATGAGGTAAGCCCATGGTCATGGTCATGACTCATGCTCAGAAGGATGCACTTGACTATATTGTCAGAATTCCTGAGCACAGTACATGAATAATGTATTCTTAATCAAGGGTTAAAGTAATAATATAATAATAATAATAATATATGCCATTTAGCGGACGCTTTTATCCAAAGCGACTTACAGTCATGTGTGCATACATTCTACGTATGGGTGGTCCCGGGAATCGAACCCACTACCCTGGCGTTACAAGCGCCATGCTCTACCAACTGAGCTACAGTAGCTTCATTCCCAGGACGGCTGGTGTGTTAGGAACTAGTGACAATGTTAGGCCTAGGTTTAGTGGTAAAACATTTGATTTGTGGTCAGAAGGTTCCGTACTTCGGTTTCTCATATAGCTAGGAGACAAGCACCCCGATGAGGTGTTGATGACCCAGTATGATGTCCTCTCAGGCCGGGGCTGATTTGGGGTGTGGGAGACTGGGAGTGGAAGTGAATGTGGCTGGAGTGAAGTGACGTGAAGTTCCAGAAACAGAATAGCTTTGAAACCGAACCCAGCCGTTGTGCCCACATCTCGTCATCAGTCCGCCGCCAGGAACACATGTCACAGGCCATCCACGGAGCCTCTGGAGGAATTTACGCTCGTTGGAAAGTTAGGAGGGGGGGGGGGGCTCAGGCGTGCAGGGGAGAGATAGGGAGAGGCGGAGGTGAGTTTCCAAGGTGTTGCTCCTCTGGGCTGGGATCGGATACGTTCTATGAGACTCCAATAGCCGGCGATAATGGAGGTATGGAGTGTAGCGTTACACCACATCGCACATGATTGGATGGTGAGGGCTGGGAAAGTGAGAGGAGAGCAATTTCATCCTTGTAGTTCTATGTAGCTCCAGTTTCCTGTAAGAGACAAGGAGACCTTCCAAATAGGCATCTCGCCTATATGTTGCGTTCCCCTGTTTCTGATTCACCTTGTTTTACAGTTTATACTAAAAATCTTTCCACTGTCATAAAGTAGGCAGATTTAAATAGTTTGAGAAGTGTAAGATACATTTTATGTGAAGTGTAACCGAATAACATTCCGATTCATTATACCGGGGTCAACATTGGTAAGATTACATGCTCATGTTTGTGTCTGTTTTGCCTGTATAGGCTACATGACCTCTCTGTATCTAAGGCTGGGGTTAGCTGAGGTCCTATATGTTTCTTCTGTGACAAACAGGCTGTGTAAAAGCACTTTTGAAATGAAGAAGAGCTGAATAATAGATAGATAAAGAACTTAAAGCCATGTAGACTGGCCTATATTATCGGTGTTCAAACCCCCAGCGGCCTGCTATTTCTCCCCCCCCCCCCCTCCCTCTCTCTGCTATGAAAGGTTATTATATGCAAGATGTAAAATGTTGGCTGTTTTATTTAGTGGTTTAAAAACAAGCTGGCTGGATGTTAATGGGATTCACCTTAGTGTTTGGCGCTTGCCCTGGGGGCATGGTTACATTCACACAGCATGGGAGCAGCACTCCAGAGCTAGCAGCGCTACAATAGCTGTTAGTGAATGTATTTCAGAGTACGAGAGAGTCTGGTAATGGGAATGAGCCACTTCACCGCTGGATGCTATGATCGTGTCCTCAAGTGCTATTGGTTACCAGTTCGGATGAGTTATGGTTTGTGGATACATTTTGCCATTAATTGTGTATGCGTGTGTGTTGTTTACCTTGTCGGTGTGTGTGTCTGTAGGTACGGGGATTTGAGCCTCAGGGTTTGAGATATAGGCTAATGGTTAGTGTGGGTATGTAGGGGGACAGGTGGAGGGTACTCCTCGGCTCTCTTTTGTTTACCCAGTTGGCCCCTGTACATTGATACTTCACACACACCCAGATAGGCCTCACACTCTATAAGCTGTAGAACTGTCCACATGCAAACCACCATGGCCTTAAAACACCTTTCTGTCGGAATGTTCCTCTCTCTCTTTTCTGTCTCTTTCCCTTCCTCGGTCTCTGCTCTGTGAGTGTATAGGTTAAACAGTTTCAGAGTGACTGCTTCATAAGGAAGTGTGTCAGCGATGTTGTCCCCATAGTGAAAGTGTGCTGCTTTCCCAACCAAAAACCCTGGAGTAACAGAGTTACATGCCAAGCTAAAGGACAGGGTCAACACACATAAGGCTATAGTAGCTAACCCTGAGGCTATGAACACGTAAAAGGTACTGGGTGATCCTGCCTTCCGAAGCTGACATTTAAAAAAAATATATAATAATGTATTTCACCTTTATTTAACCAGGTAGGCCAGTTGAGAACAAGTTCTCATTTACAACTGCGACCTGGCCAAGATAAAGCAAAGCAGTGCGACAAAAACAACAACACAGAGTTACACATGGGATAGACAAACGTACAGTTAATAACACAATAGAAAAATCTGTATACAGTGTGAGCAAATGAAGTAAAGATGTAAGGCAATAAATTGGCCAATAGTGGCAAAGTAATTACAATTGAGCAATTTACACTGGAGTGATATATGTGCAGATGAGGATGTGCAAGTAAAAATACTGGTGTGCAAAAGAGCAGAAAAACAAATATGGGGATGAGGTAGGTAGTTGGTTGGATGGGTTGTGTAACAGATGGGTTGTGTACAGCTGCAGCGATCGGCAAGCTGCTCTGACAGCTGACGCTTAAAGTTAGTGAGGGAGATATAAGTCTCCAACTTCAGTGATTTTTGCAATTCGTTCCAGTCATTGGCAGCAGTGAACTGGAAGGAAAGGCGGCCAAAGGAGGTGATGGCTTTGGGGATGACCACTGAACTACACCTTCTGGAGTGCGTGCTTCGAGTGGGAGTTGCTATGGTGACCAGTGAGCTGAGATAAGGCAGAGCTTTACCTAGAAAAGACTTATAGATGACCTGGAGCCAGTGGGTTTGGCGACGAATATGTAGCGAGGACCAGCCAACGAAAGCATACAGGTCGCAGTGGTGGGTGGTATATGGGGCTTTGGTGACAAAACGGATGGCACTGTGATAGACTGCATTCAATTTGCTGAGTTGAGTATTTACTCCTGAGGTGCTGAATTGCTGCACCCTCGACAACTACTGTGATTATTATTATTTGACCATGCTGGTCATTTATGAACATTTGAACATCCTGGCCATGTTCTGTTATAATCTCCACCCGGCACAGCCAGAAGAGGACTGGCCACCCCTCATAGCCTGGTTCCTCTCTAGGTATCTTCGTAGGTTTTGTCCTTTCTAGGGAGTATTTCCTAGCCACCGTGCTTCTACACCTGCATTGCTTGCTGTTTGGGGTTTTAGGCTGGGTTTCTGTACAGCACTTTGAGATATGAGCTGCTGTACGAAGGGTGAAATAAATACATTTGATTTAATTTGATTAGAGTGTTGGAGGCTATTTTGTAAATTACATCGCCGAAGTAAATGATCAGTAGGATGGTCAGTTTTAAGAAGGTAGGTTTGGCAGCATGAGTGAAGGAGGCTTTGTTGCAAAATAGGAAGCCGATTCTAGATTTAAATTTGGATTGAAGATACTTAATGTGCGTCTGGAAGGAGAGTTTACAGTCATGCCAGACACCTAGGTATTTATAGTTGTTCACATATTCTAAGTAAGAACCGTCCAGAGTAGTGATGCTAGTTGGGCGGGTGGGTGTGGGTAGCGATCGGTTGAAGAGCATGCATTCCGTTTTACTAGTATTTAAGATAGAGATCGACCAATTATGATTTTTCAACGCCGATACCGATTATTGGAGGACAAAAAAAGCCGATTAATCAGACGATTTTTTAAAATGTATTTGTAATAATGGCAATTACAACAATACTGAATGAACACTTATTTTAACTTAATATAATACATCAATAAAATCAATTTAGCCTTGGTTTAAATAATGCAAAAACAAAGTGTTGGAGAAGAAAGTGCAATATGTGCCATGTAAGAAAGCTAACGTTTAAGTTCCTTGCTCAGAACATGAGAACATATGAAAGCTGTTGGTTCCTTTTAAAATGAGTATTCAATATTCCCAGGTAAGAAGTTTTAGGTTGTAGTTATTATAGGAATTATAGGACTATTTCTCAATCGGTCCCTCTCCTTGTTCTTCTAGCCATCGCCACCTGTCATTTTCCATTTGTTTTGTCTTGTCTTCCCACGCAACTGGTTTCAATTCCATCAATTATATGTTGTGTATTTAATCCTCTGTTCCCCTCATGTCCTTGTCCGGTATTGTTTATTGTAAGTGCTTGTGCACGTTACGTCTGGTGTGCGTCGGGTTTTGTACCCATTTATTAATTGTTCTGGTTTCCGGTGGGTTTTATTATTAAACTGTGTCGTTGGAAACACAGTTTTTGCTCTCCTGCGTCTGACTTCTCTGCCGCCAGTACGCACCCTTACAAATATAGGCTAGCGAATTTTATTTTTATTTTGAAATATAATTGGGCTTATTTGTTTCATTCGTAGGCTGACGCAAATATACCTATCATAATATTTCCCCTAATGTTATTGCCCTGCCTCCTCTTTCTCTGTCCGTTGTTGCTTCATTCCTTCCTCGCAATTAAATTAAATACTTTTTCTTCTCCTTATCTTTATCATTCTAATGACATCCTTGAATAATAAAGGCCTAGATTTAGATGCTTACAAGTTCTCTTCACGAAGAGTGATTAAATGGTTATAGGTCTGAATAAATAACTGCTATAGCCTACCGTCATTGTGTGTTTGCTCGGCTTTTAAGCTACCCGTGAGTTCTATTGGCTGCTGTATTTAGAATTCTGCAAAAAAGAGCTTGCATCTTTCTTCGAATAGTCTATTGGTATAAAAAATGCAAACAAAAATAATGTCCAGCAAGCCTTTCCATTCTAGCTTTTGCTGCATGTTCACTCCAAGAGCTAAGGAGCGTTTTTTTAAGGAGAGAGACCAGCGGAGCTCAAGTGCTTTTGTATTGCGCAAGAGGCAGAGGCTATAAGTTAGAAGCTTATTAAGCATAACCCATCATTATTTAGCTAAATATGAGGCTAACACTGCATTGAATGTATTACCTGAAAGAGGTAGGCTAGGACATATATATATATATATATATATATAGGGCTATATATCAATCAAATCAAATCCTATTTTATTTGTCACATACACATGATTAGCAGATGCTATTGCAGGTGTAGCGAAATGCTTGTGTTTCTAGCTCCAACAGTGCAGTAATATCTAACAATTTCACAACAATACACACATCTAAGGAATGGAATTAAGAATATATAAATATCTGAGCGGGCAGTGTCAGCGCGTTATAGATTAAGATACAGTAGTAGTATAGGACATAATACAGAATATACATATGAGATGAGTAATGCAAAATATGTAAACATTATTAAAGTGACAGGATGATCTATTTTGGATGCAATTTGAATGGAGTTCATGGAGAGAGCGAGTCTGTGAGAGTGCTTGCGCATGCACTTGATTTAAAGCATTGATATTCGACTGATGGGCTGTTTTACATCTACAGCAGCAATGAAAACAAGTATAATCTTTACAATTAAAGAACAAGGTGACCCCCGAAAGTCAGATGGAAATTATTAAATTAGATGCGCATTCTGTCTTTATATTATTGTAGCATAGGCTATGTCGGCCTACCTGTCACAAGAAAAAGTTACCATGATGAGAGGATAGGTCTACATCCATTGTGAACTGCACTCCGTACTGAGATGGGCTGTCTGTCCCTACCCTGAGTGTTGATTCATCATGCGGAGACCGTAGAGAAGCAAGATTTAGACATTGCACATAATTTAACAGTTCAATTTCACAACATGCTGTTCATATAAATAATTTACCGGTGTCTCGCAGTTATTTATCCCTGGAAAAGGAAGTGGTTTTAGGCGGTAAATCCCGGTAAATTTCGGTAAGTTTCTGCCATTCAACCCTAGTGCTTAGCCCTCTCCTGTTCTCCCTGTTTTCCCATGACTCCATCATCAACTTTGCTGGTGACAAAATGGTGGTTGGCCTGATCACTGACAGTGATGAAGCAGCCTACTTTTGTAAAAGTGTGTGCTTTCTCTTTATCCAGTAATTACATCATTCACAAGGCAGGCAGTTCGCTGAGGCAGTAGATCATCTTTTGGAGGGATGTGAGAGAGGGACCAAGTAAGTGAATTAATAAAGTTTTTGATGGCAATCAGCATTGAAATGTTTTGCTATGGTTTTCATATTATTACAAACAAAGTACTACGGTAGTGAATTGATGTTAGCTTTAGCAGTCAGCAAGGAAAGTTAGCCTACAAAGCTGGAAGCTACCGGTATCTTTCTACATTGTAAAGTGAATAGTAATGAACAGTTCGAACATTTCTACATTCCTGCCGGGGCGGCAGGGTACGCTAGTGGTTAGAGCATTGGACTAGTAACCAGAAGGTTGCAAGTTCAAACTCCCGAGCTGACAAGGTACAAATCTGTCATTCTTCCCCTGAACAGGCAGTTAACCCACTGTTCCTAGGCCGTTATTGAAAATAAGAATTTGTTCTTAACTGAAATAAAGGTCAAATTAAATTATTCAAGTGTGTTAACTTCTGTCAAGCATGAGCGGGGAGCTAATATGTGACTCATTTCAGGAAACTAGATGTGTTGCACGGCACTACTTTACAGGAGCGCCATTGATCAATGCAATTTTTGGCAGAAATACCTTCTGGAACATGTGGACTTTCTTGTGCTTTAATAACACAATTGTATGACATCTGTAAATACGAATAAAATTGTTAAATTACGTGCCTAGTTGGTCTAGCCACAAAAAATACAGAAACATTCCCGCTAGTGATAATTGGCTGAGATAATGAGTGGGCTGGACATGCCGAGAGGTGAGTTCGGATTGGTCTGCCATGTAGCATGCTTCTGTCTATAATATGATCTGGTCAGCATGTGTGGGTAATCCTTCCTAACGTGGCTTTAAAAAAAAAAGATTTCACGTACTAGAACTGTATCATTTTGCTTTCCACTTTCTGTAGGACTGAGTTTTGAAGTCAGTGGAATTAGAGTATGATAGCTAAGGGGATGGAGAAAATGTAGGTGTTTGATTGCAAATATGAAGACGGATTCAAAAAGATAGCACATATAAGGCTCTTGTATAAAACACCTGTCTCCGGATTACATCTTCAAACTAAGGGCAACCATGGCATCTGTGAGAGAGAGAGAAGCGTACATCCATGTATATGGGTAAGAGAGTCTAGCTAGCTACATTTTCAGATATTACACTTTTCAAATTTAGTCAGAAAGTTGTTTTCATTTCAAGTTAAAGTGTACTGTTAGCTAGCTAGCCAACATTAGCTAGCTGGCTAGCTAGCTAATGTTACATGTATGATCTGTGTAGTAATATTATTTTTTATCTCAGAGCCATTTGCTTTGCTAGTTATAGTCTAATGTTAGCTAGCTAACATTGAACCTGGTTGGTTAGCTAATTTCAGATTCATGCAGGGTTGTAAAGTTATGAGTTGGGATTATGGTTCATTGTTTAGCTAGCTAGCTACATGTCTTTTCAAAATATTCCACTATGCAAGTAACTATGTCAATAGAATGTTTATGATGTCACTGTGACAACTGTCGATAGACGCAGCTGGTAAATTCGTTCTGGCTATCTACTCTGATTTCAGAGCACTCTCGTCTGATTGTGCCAGAGTGCAGAATAACTGACACAGTTACGAACACTCAACACCCTTTGAATATGGCCGGTGTCGGTAAACGTTGGCAAAAGGGCGTCATTAAATGGTTTCCAGCAGCACAGTTGCAGTCACCAATGCTCTGGATAACATAAAAACAGTCTAACCAGTTCTGCTAGGGTGAGTAAAATGGTCAGATTGAGCTGTTCTCTCATTTGTGTCTGGAAGTAGCTAGCAAGCTAGCCAATGTTAGCCAGTTAGCTTGGGTGCTTCACTGCTGTTAGGTCAGAATGCTAACCCTACTTTTCGGAGAGCGAAACGCTCTGAATTTAGAAATGGACAATCTGACAACGCTCTGAGTTTACGAACGCCCAGAAAACACTCTGGCATTCCAGATTAAATTTACGAACACGCTCGTAGTATAAGCCAGCCTTTAGTCTTGAAGTCTTTGGTTGTTTAGTACATAGCCTCACATGTGGATCTTTAAAGAGATAGATGGGCCTAAAGCTTAAGAGGGTGTGAACGACACTGAATGGTTGTAGACAAAGAAGAGGTCTCCAGTAGGTGTCCCAAAACATTCAAGGGCCATTTTCTCAAAATTGAGGTTATAAGTTTATCAACTTTCAGCAGAATTTCTTTCCCATTGATCCTTAACTGTAGTGTATGATATACTATTTTCTAGCTCTACTTTTATCCAATGTAAAAAACACAATTTCAAATTTCGCTAAATAAGACCAAATCGAGCCGGTCGGTCACATATGATACTGCCCAGACTCCCAGTGCAGGCTAGCAGTCAGCAAGTGAACCAGGCACGGCGCACGCTATAATAAGGGGTTGGCTGTGCTGATAGACAGGCTTAATCCGTGAGACACATTTGACAGAAGTACCGAAAGTAGCACAAATTTTAGTACCCACCATTTCAATGTTCTAATATTGAAAAAGTAACAAGATTTCAGTATACCGTGCAACACTAGCAAACGGAACATACACGGCTGCAATAATTGATTGATTATAGAGATTAATTTTACCATTCGAAGCTGCTATATTGTTTATAACTATTTTTATTACTATAAGTATTCTGCTACCAGCTTAGAGCTGGCCGATATGGACAAAAATCCATGTCGCGATAAATTGCCTGATTTGATGGAATGACGATAAATAGAACGATATGTTTATAACATTAATGTGCACCACTTTTTTTATTACCCTTTACTACTTTGATGGTTGTAGACATCAATTGTCCCATTAACAATCACACATATTAGCAAGCTTATTTAATTTAGAACACATTCCTCTAGTACAGGCTAGAGGTCGACCGATTAATCGGAATGGACGATTAATTTGGGCCGATTTGAAGTTTTCATAACAATCGGAAATCTGTATTTTTGGACACTGATTTGGCCATTTTTTTCCCTACACCTTTATTTAACTAGGCAGGTCAGTTAAGAACACATTCTTATTTTCAATGATGACCTAAGAACGGTGGGTTAACTGCCTTGTTCAGGGGCAGAACAACAGATTTTTACCTTGTCAGCTCGGGGGATTCAATCTTGTAATCTTGCAACGCTCTAACCACCTTCCTCTCATTGCACTCCACGAGGAGCCTGCCTGTTACGCAAATGCAGTAAGAAGCCAAGGTAAGTTGCTAGCTAGCATTAAACTTATCTTATAAAAAACAATCAATCAATCAATCATAATCACTAGTTAACTACACTGGTTGATGATATTACTAGTTTATCTAGCGTGTCCTGCATTGCATGTAATCAATGCAGTGCGCATTCGCAAAAAAGGACTGTCGTTGCTCCAACAAGTACCTAAGCATAAACATCAATGCCTTTCTTAAAATCAATACTCAAGTATATATTTTTAAACCTGCATATTTAGTTAATTTTGCCTGCAAACATGAATTTATTTTAACTGGGTAAATTGTGTCACTTCTCTTGCAACAGAGTCAGGGTATATGCAGCAGTTTGGGCCGCCTGGCTCGTTGCGAACTGTGTGAAGATTATTTCTTCCTAACAAAGACAGCCAACTTCGCCGAACGGGGAATGTTTTAACAAAAGCGCATTTGCAAAAAAAGCACAATCGTTGCACGACTGTACCTAACCATAAACATCAATGCCTTTCTTAAAATCAATACACAGAAGTATATATTTAGGGTATTGCAAACTAATTTGCCAGGGTTTTACGTAATTATGACATAACTTTGAAGGTTGTACAATGTAACAGCAATTTTTAGACTTAGGGATGCCACCCATTAGATAAAATACGGAACGGTTCCGTATTTCAGTATTTCACTGAAATAATAAACGTTTTGTTTTCGAAATAATAGTTTCTGGATTTGACTATATTAATGAATGACCAAAGGCTCATATTTTTGTGTGTTATTATGTTAAAATTAAGTCTAAGATTTGATATTTGATAGAGCAGTCTGACTGTACAATGGTAGGCAGCAGCAGGCTCGTAAGCATTCATTCAAACAGCACTGTCATGCGTTTTGCCAGCAGCTCTTCGCAATGCTTCAAGCATTGAGCTGTTTATGACTTCAAGCCTATCAACTCCCGAGATTAGGCTGGTGTAACCGATGTGAAATGGCTAGCTAGTTAGCGGGGTGTGCTCTAATAGCGTTTCAAAAGTCACTCGCTCTGAGACTTGGAGTAGTTGTTCCCCTTGCTCTCTCCACAGATTTTGTGGAGCGATGGATAACGATGCTTCGAGGGTGGCTGTTGTCGATGTGTTCCTGGTTCAAGCCCAGGTTTGGGCGAGGAGAGGGACGGAAGCTATACTGTTACACTGGCAATACTAAAGTGCCTATAAGAACATCCAATAATCAAAGGTATATGAAATACAAACGGTATTGAGAGAAATAGTCCTATAAATACTATATTAACTACAACCTAAAACCTCTTACCTTGGATTATTGAAGTCTCATGGTAAAAGGAACCACCAGCTTTCATATGTTCTCATGTTCTGAGCAAGAAATTTAAACGTTAGCTTTTTTACATGTCACACATATTACTTTTACTTTCTTCTCCAACACTTTGTTTTTGCATTATTTAAACCAAATTGAAAATGTTTCATTATTTATTTGAGGCTAAATGGATTTTTATTGATGTATTATATTAAGTTAAAATAAGTGTTTATTCAGTATTGTTGTAATTGTCATTGTTACAAATACATTTAAAAATCGGCCGATTAATCGGCATCGGCTTTTTTGGGTCCTCCAATAATTGGTATCGGCGTTGAAAAATCATAATCGGTCAACCTCTAGTACAGGCTACTTATCGTGATGAACAATATCAGCAAAATGCCTGAAATAAGTGATCAGTGTGGCCGGTGTTGATCATTTATCGTCCCAGCTCCACTACCAGCCACTTTAATCCCTGTTTCCATGTACATTCCTTCTTCAATCACTCCAGTACCCCTGCACATTGTAATAACGGTATTGTCACTGCACTGACCTGCATACTGTATAAGATCGGTATATAACTGCATTCTCGTTTCTTTTCTTTTTTTGTCTCTGGGATTTTATTTGTTATCTTTATTACTACCTTTATTGTGCATTGTTGGGAAAGAGCTTGCCAGTTAAGCATCTGACTGTACTGTTTTACACCTGCTGTATCATGTGCATGTGACAATAAAACTTGAAACTTGCTACTCTCTTAGCTGTGACTCTGTTCTGTGTTTACAACCAGGCCAGGTGACTGAGGAATGACTGGCCACACAGGGGCAATGGGAGCCTGTCAGACAGTGTGTTAGCCAGCCAGAGCAACACGATAACCTAGTTACAACCTAACCACAACACTAAACCATCTGCAGCATCTGTTGCTCCCCAAAAGCTCCTCTTCTTCCCCCTCCCTGTATGAGAGCAGAGCAGCAGACCACCTTTTCAGACCCCAGCCATTAGCAGGGCATCTGGTGTCCAAGCGGCTCCATCTGCAGAGGCATGTGGCCCCACTGTCAACAACACAGGACTATGTGTGTATGCTAACGGCCCACATCTAAACAGGTCAGCCTCGTAGTCTGTGGAGAGATACTGTGCACAGATAGATAGAGTGTGTGTGTGTTGGGTTGGCTAGGGTCATTTCCAAGTCAAGAGTTGTGTATCGGCCACTGGAAGATTTACCAGAGCCAATTTCCCTCAGCAAATAGCAGAATTGGAGTGAATGAAATGTCTTTGACCCCCCCCCCCATCTCCTCTGCCAGTATGGACTCTGCCACTCCACTGATCCGCGCCAGTGCAGCATCTGTTCGCCCGCTGTCCATTTGTGTCTGCCCATCCTGAGTGACACGGGACGGGTCTGTGGGACAGGTGTTGGCATGCCCAGGGGTCAGTACCCAAACACAGCTGTGGCACCTCTACACGCCACAGATCCCACGGGCTGCAAACGATATCACAAGGGTTGTGTTTGTGGGTTCAGGGGGGGGGGGTTTATTCACGGGGTCTTGATTAGAAGGGGATATCTTGTTTGAAACAACATCAGGTGCAACCAGGGCTCTCAATGCACATTTTACATTGGTAGCACTGGAACCACTTGAAATTTAGGAGCACAAAAACATATGATTTTTAAAAATGGATTGATTTACAGCCTATATTGGTCCTATATGAATGAAATGTTGTGCCCTAGAAACAAATATGTAACACAGTAAAGACATAGTTTATTATAAAAGCTAAAAGGATGATACCTGTCATTGAAATGAGTCATTTTTGGAATATTATGTTTCTACATAGTGTAAAAGCATTATTTTCCTATTGAGAAGCATTACATCAATTATTCTGTCTCTTTAACAATGTCTTGTGACGACAACATACAAGAGATCTGTCATTCATTCATTCATTGCTATGATCATTGATCTCTTGCTATGATCATTGATCCCTTTTCCCTTTCTTTCTGTGCCCACAAATGTTTGGATATACTGGTGACGTTATCAGGTTGTTAGCTAGCTAGACAATGAGGTAACACGACTGAACAAAGTGTATACTAACAACGGGCAAGTAGTTTTGGAACAGCCTACAACATGGTTTATGAATGGAAAATGCAGACCCGCTATAGGAAGCTGAAATGTTGCACCAGTAATATGGGTCAGGTCTTTTGACCTGGTCGGACTAAAAGCCATCTGTTTTCGCTGTAGTAATGCTGCAGTTATGACTCTATCTAATCACTTTTTTTTATCTAGGGCACTCGGAAACAATTGTACAGCGCAAAACCTTATCATTGCAACAATTATTATCTGGGAGATATTTTTATTTTTTATCTGGTCGCAAGGCAAAATGCTTTGTGGCATATGCAACCAAATTGGTGGCATTTTAGAGCCCTGGGCGCAATACGGCTGACTAGACTCAATGGGTTTTTGGGTCGCAGCTGTGTTCAATTCGGCCTACACCATTTAGGTTCCCGGTCAATTTGGCCCAAACAGAACCAAGTACATCAGAACATAAATATATGATTTTAACCTTCCAAAATGTGCTCTTTCATGTGCTTTTTCTCCACAGAGTTGATAGACCCAACTGTTCAAAATTTAGAGACAAATATTTGATTGGGAATTTTTTTGATTTTTTTTTTGCCAAACTTCATATCACTGTCCCTTGGCCTCTGAACTAGAGTTTGACATGGGAACATTCCGGCAGGAATCATGCAATCCGGCAGGAATGGGAGTCAAGTTCTAGAGTCATGTTCGGGACAGGACAGGCTCGACAGTCTACAGAAACAAAGGAGTTTTGGTGGTGGGGGTAGTAATATATAATGTGTGGAGCATAATTTTTTTAAAACAAAATATAAAAGCAACAGGCAACAATTTCAACAATTTTACTGAGTTATAGTTTATATAAGGAAATCGGTCAATTTAAATGAATTAATTAGGCCCTAATCAATGGATTTCACATGACTGGGCAGGGGTGCAACCATGTTGGGTGGGCCACTGACTGGGGAGCCAGGCCAAGCCAATCAGAATGAGTGTTTCCCCACAAAAGGGCTTTATTATAGACATATTATAGACGTCAGTTGCCTGGGTGGCTGGTCTCAGACAATCCCACAGGTGAAGAAGCCGGATGTGGAGGTCCTGGGCTGGTGTAGTCTGCAGTTTTGAGGCCACTTGGCCATACTGCCAAATTCTCTAAAACAACGTTAGAAAGGGCTTATGGTAGAGAAATTAAAATTAATTTCATCTGACAACAGCTCTTTTGGACATTCCTGCAGTCAGCACGCTAATTGCTTGCTGCTCTAAATTGCACGTTTTAGAGTGGCCTTTTATTTTCCCCAGCACAAGGTGTACATGTGTACATGCTGTTTAATCAGCTTCTTGATATGCCACGCCTGTCAGATTGATGGATTATCTTGGCAAAGGAGAAATACTCACTAACAGGGATGTAAATACATTTGTGCACAACATTTGATAGAAATAAAGCATCTTGTGCATATGGAACATTTATGGGATTTATTTTACCTTTATTTAACTAGGCAAGTCAGTTAAGAAAAACATCTTATTTTCAAGGACGGCCTAGATTAACTGCCTAGTTCAGGGGCAGAACGACAGATTTGTATCTTGTCAGCTCGGGTTGCAACGTTTTGGTTACTAGTCCAACGCTCTAACCACTAGGCTACCCTTCCGCATCCGGATATTTTATTTCAGCTCATGAAACATGTGACCAACACTTTACATGTTGCGTTTATATGTTTGTTCAGTATAGTTTACCTAATAAAAATCTAAAATAAATAAATGGTAATTTATCCCTTCCTTAGGCTCACTCGCTCGCCTCGCTCCAGTTGTAGCCAGTCACTACTTTACCTTAGATTCGTGCGGAGACATACACAGTTGCACATGTCATGAGTTCATCCGACACTGGGTAAATAGAAGGGCTGCCTTCGTTGCCAAAATCTCGTAATGCGGTTGTTATCAGCTGTGTGTGCACTGTGCAGGCAAATGTCTCATTAGCGCCGAGCCTGCCAATCGAGGCAGTTACTATGGCTACTCACACAGAGAGCGCACAATCGCATTTAGTGGATACTCACACTGCTCTCAGGACAGGTCTGCCGGTTTTGATTAACTGAAGTACCTTTTCATAACAGGTTAGGAGAATTTACGCAGCAGATTATGATAATTAACGTGGCAGGTTGGGAGAATTAGGTTAGGCTTAGCAAAAATGGTCCATTACGCGACTGAAACACATCTAGCTACCACCAGGCCTACCCTGAGAACAGTCTTGGTTTCCACTAATGTGATTCTGTACGCAGAGCGCGGTACAGACAGACCAGCAGCTAAAGGAGGAAGTTAATTTCTGAGCCTAAAAATGAGCACTGGACAGGCGGGGGTGATTTTTTTTTTATCAAGATGGGATAGGAATGTTCTGTGGTTATAGAACTATTGCATGATCAGGAAAGTACAGGAGATGGGGGCAGGGAGCCTAGCTGTTAAGACTGTTGGGCCAGTTACCTGGTTCGAAGCCTTGAGACAAGTAGTTGAAAAATCTGTTGATGTGTCCTTGAGCAAGGCACTTAACCTCAATTGCTTATGTAAGTGATAAGAGCATCTGCTAAATGACTAATATGTAAATGTAAAATGAATGAATTTTCACACCTGTGTCAACCTCTTTTCTGAACATCCCAGGGAAAATATACTTATAGTGTTTTTCAGATTTTGTTATAGATTAAATAGTTTTTCCCCTCATTAATCTACAGACAATACCCCATAATTACAAAATAAAAATAGGTTTTTAGAATTTTTTAAAAATGTATTAAAAATATTTAAAAACTTCACATTCACATAAGTATTCAGACTCCTTACTCAGTACTTTGTTGATGAACTTTTGGCAGCGATTACAGCCTTGAGTCTACAAGCTTGGCACACCTGTATTTGGTAAGTTTGTCCCATTCTTCTCTGCAGAAGAAGGGGAGGTTGGATGGTGAGTGTTGCTGCACAGCTATTTTCAGGTCTCCAGAGATGTTAGATCGGGTTCAAGTCCGAGCTCTGGCTGGGCCACTCAAGGACATTCCGAGACTGGTCCCGAAGCCACTCTGGCGTTGTCTTGGCTGTGTGCGTAGGGTCATTGTCCTGTTGGAAGGTGAACCTTAGCCCCAGTCTGAGGTCCTGAGCGCTCTGAAGCAGGTTTTCATCAAGGATCTCTCTGTACTTTGCTCCCTTCATCTTTCCCTCGATCCTGACTAGTCTCCCAGTCCCTGAACATCCTGCCACAACCGTAGGGATGGTGCCAGGTTTCCTCCAGATGTGACGCTTGGCATTCAGGCCAAAGAGTTCAATCTTGGTTGCATCAGATCAGAGAATCTTGTTTCTCATGGTCTGAGTCCTGCAGGTGCCTTTTGGCAAACTCTAACCGGGCTGTCATGTGCCTTTTACTGAGGAGTGGCTTCCGTCTTGCCACTCTACCATAAAGGCCTGATTGGTGGAGTGCTGCAGAGATGGTTGTCCTTCTGGAAGGTTCTCCCATCGGGACTCTAGAGCTCTGTCAGAGTGACCATCGGGTTCTTGATCACCTCCCTGACGACAGCCCATCTCCCCCGATTGCTTAGTTTGACTGGGCGGCCAGCACTAGAAAGAGTTTTGGTGGTTCCAATCTTGTTCCATTTAAGAATGATGAAGGCCACTGTGTTCTTGGGACCTTCAATGCTTCAGAAATGTTTTGGTACCCTTCCCCAGATCTGTGCCTCAACACAATCCTGTCTCTGAGCTCTACAGACAATTCCTTTGACTTCATGGTAAGGTTTTTGCTCTGACATGCAATATAAACTGTTGGACCTTATATAGACAAGTTGAATTTATCACATGTGGACTCCAATCAAGTTGTAGAAACATCTCAAGGATTATCAATGGAAACAGGATGCACCTGAGCTCAATTTTGAGTCTCATAGCAAAGGGTCTGAATGCTTACTCTATGTAAATAAGGTGTTTCTGTTATTAATTTTTTTGTTTTCAAAAATGTTCTAAACATGTTTTGGATTTGTTTTATTTTAATCATTTTTAGAATAAGGCTGTAATGAAACCAAAATGTGAAAAAAGTAATGTGGTCTGAATACTCTTCAAATCAAAATCTAATATTTAGCAGATGTAATTGTAGTGTAGCGAAATGCGTGTGCACACACACACACACACACACACACACACACACACACACACACACACACACACACACACACACACACACACACACACACACACACACACACACACACACACACACACACACACACACACACACACGTGTTTTACAAGTTTGAGACCCATATTTAGGAAAGTAAATGAAGGGACATGGTGGAAAAATAGGAAAATAGTTTTTTAGTGATGTTAAACTCTTTCATGTGTCAAATTGACCCGGAACATAAGGGAAGGGTCAAGGCCCCAGGTTGCCCGTAACAGTTGGACAGTGTTCAGGGGACTGACTGACAGGGAATCTGGTCTGGTCCACAAACAAAAACAACCTATTTTCCCCACTCTGGAGTGTCAAGTGGATGGATATTCCTCCTGAATGGGACACAGGTGGGTGGGCCATGGTGCGTGTGTGTGTGTTAAACCCAGGGTGTGATTGTTTTCTCCTCTTAATGACCTGCAGAGGCCTGCTCAGTGACTCTCAATGGGCCGTGATGGGTGGAGAGGGGCTTGGCTAATTAGAAAGAACTTGTGGTTTTTAAAGCATACTTAAACACGTTCCAAAGAGGTCTCTGGTCTCTTTAGTCATGATGAATCCAGAGACTTCACTCTCCTCTCGCTCCCATCCCCTCTTCCCCTCCGCCGTCCCTTACTCCTTTCCTTTGAAGGCCTACTGTATACTGGTCTCTGTTTGGAGAAGTGCTTCTCAAACGTGTTGTGTCACGCCAAAAGCCATTCAGACATTCCAACGTTGCGATTTTCATATGACCCACCTACAAAGAACATGTTTCTAGCCTCAACCCAGACTTATTGCCCAAGAGGGACTGGCCACAACCCACCACCATGTGGGAAACACTGCTGTAAAAGTCGAGAAGAGTAGGGCTGTTGTAATGCGACTCTTGGTGTCCCCTCCGTCCCCCTGTCACCCTCCTCTAACCCCCTGCCCAAAGGCCCAAGGAGCCAGGGGTCATCCAGTGTTTTCCATTAGCGCCTAATCAGCCTTTTACAGACTAATTTTCCACTTCATATTAACTAGGCTACATTTCATTTTAAAAGTTCAAATTCGCTAGTCCGTCAAGTCCTCTCCCGCTATAATGAACGATGTGTATCTTCTGGTGATCTATTGACAGGATAGGCGCCTGACAGTCACAACACAAGTGATGACAAGGAAATGTAGCAGAGAGGATAAGGCGAAGCGAGCTGTTTCACTCTCGCTAAAATCTGTCCAAAATGAGCCCAATGTGTTTCTATTAGCTTTTTTTGGACCTCAGCTTGTCGCATGCCTTCCTGGCTTTGGGACAATGACTTCCATTCTTAGGGCGGAGACATGAGCATCTCGTCAATATATTTGTAGTCAACTTTCCTTATACTGAGGAGGGAGAGAGAGCATAATGCTCGTGAATTTGCACGTTCCGTGTAATGTAAGTGGTAACGGTGAGTAGAAATCCATGACTTTTCTGGCACGTTCATTTATTTTCTTTTGCGTGTTTCACATAGTCAGCCACGCAGAGTCGAGGCGATTTACTGTGCGTTGATTGACAACTGAACAGCGAGTGTTGACTAGTTTATAAAAGCCGTCGAACTGACTGAATGAAGTCGATCTCGTATATCCCTTTGCCATTCATAAATCTTGCAGCGTGGTTAGATGTCCATGGTATCGCAATGGGACAAGTAACCAAATGATTTTTAGGTTTCCTTTCCTAGGATGTCGGGGCTTGCCAGACAGGGACGCTAAAGTGATTAACACAGAATTCAACAATGTAAAACATGTATTGACTTAGTAGGGAATCAACTAAATTATTTGAAAATGAATTAATTTGGCCAAGTTTATCATAAGCCATGAACAGAATGCATCAGGGATTTGTATTTCCAGCAACTTTCTGAAGAGGCAACGAGAGCGGCCGTGTCTCTGTGTGTGTGCGGTGCGTGCACCTACCACTTTGTGTAGCCATTAGCAATGATGCTAATAGAAACATTCCTCTGTTAGATGGAAACGCTTTCCCAAAAACCTTCTCAATTATAGGGTAGCCTACGCTTACCTGACAGAATGATATCATGATTATTTGAATCAATCCAGTGGGTATTTGTTTTGCAAACTCTACTTTCACATGTGCAACAACCTAAACAACAACCTTTTGCTAGGGGCGCACTTGAAATAAAGAGGAACTACACCCCAAAATAAAAATATCTCCGATTTTTTTTCTTAGACCTCAAGTGGATTGCTGATGTGGTTTATCTATTGTTGTGGACTAAGTGTGATTTTGAGAGCAAAAACCTGGAAAAAATCAAAACCTTTATTTTATTTTTCAAGATAATGTGGGCGATTTACTTCAAATCAAATCAAATTTTATTTGTCACATACACATGGTTAGCAGACGTTAATGCGAGTGTAGCGAAATGCTTGTGCTTCTAATTCCGACAATGCAGTAATAACCAACAAGTAATCTAGCTAACAATTCCAAAACTACTACCTTATAGACACAAGTGTAAGGGGATAAAGAATATGTACATAAAGATATATGAATGAGTGATGGTACAGAGCGGCATAGGCAAGATACAGTAGATGGTATTGAGTGCAGTATATACATATGAGATGAGTATGTAAATAAAGTGGCATAGTTAAAGTGGCTAGTGATACATGTATTACATAAGGATGCAGTAGATGATATAGAGTACAGTATATACATATACATATGAGATTAATAATGTAGGGTATGTAAGCATTATATTAGGTAGCATTGTTTAAAGTGGCTAGTGATATATTTGATCATTTCCCATCAATTCCCATTATTAAAGTGACTGGATTTGAGTCAGTGTGTTGGCAGCAGCCACTCAATGTTAGTGGTGGCTGTTTAACAGTCTGATGGCCTTGAGATAGAAGCTGTTTTTCAGTCTCTCGGTCCCAGCTTTGATGCACCTGTACTGACCTCGCCTTCTGGATGATAGCGGGGTGAATAGGCAGTGGCTCGGGTGGTTGTTGTCCTTGATGATATTTATGGCCTTCCTGTGACATCGGGTGGTGTAGGTGTCCTGGAGGGCAGGTAGTTTGCCCCCGGTGATGCGTTGTGCAGACCTCACTACCCTCTGGAGAGCCTAACGGTTGTGGGCGGAGCAGTTGCCATACCAGGCGGTGATACAGCCCGCCAGGATGCTCTCGATTGTGCATCTGTAGAAGTTTGTGAGTGCTTTTGGTGACAAGCCGAATTTCTTCAGCCTCCTGAGATTGAAGAGGCGCTGCTGCGCCTTCTTCACGATGCTGTCTGTGTGGGTGGACCAATTCAGTTTGTCTGTGATGTGTACGCCGAGGAACTTAAAACTTACTACCATCTCCACTACTGTTCCATCGATGTGGATAGGGGGGTGTTCCCTCTGCTGTTTCCTGAAGTCCACAATCATCTCCTTAGTTTTGTTGACGTTGAGTGTGAGGTTATTTTCCTGACACCACACTCCGAGGGCCCTCACCTCCTCCCTGTAGGCCGTCTCGTCGTTGTTGGTAATCAAGCCTACCACTGTTGTGTCGTCCGCAAACTTGATGATTGAGTTGGAGGCGTGCGTGGCCACACAGTCGTGGGTGAACAGGGAGTACAGGAGAGGGCTCAGAACGCACCCTTGTGGGGCCCCAGTGTTGAGGATCAGCGGGGTGGAGATGTTGTTGCCTACCCTCACCACCTGGGGGCGGCCCGTCAGGAAGTCCAGTGCCCAGTTGCACAGGGCGGGGTCGAGACCCAGGGTCTCGAGCTTGATGACGAGCTTGGAGGGCACTATGGTGTTAAATGCCGAGCTGTAGTCGATGAACAGCATTTTCACATAGGTATTCCTCTTGTCCAGATGGGTTAGGGCAGTGTGCAGTGTGGTTGAGATTAGATCGTCTGTGGACCTATTTGGGCGGTAAGCAAATTGGAGTGGGTCTAGGGTGTCAGGTAGGGTGGAGGTGATATGGTCCTTTACTAGTCTCTAAAAGCACTTCATGATGACGGAAGTGAGTGCTACGGGGCGGTATTTTTTATGTTTCAATAAAATGCATAATTTGATGAACACACATTGTGGCAATTCATATATTGCAGCAAAACTGTAAATTAGACTTTAATCTCAAGAGAACACCGGTTAAATGTAATAATAATAATAATAAAAATAAAGGTTTATCTTATTAAGAAAATAGGCCTGATCATAGACCTAGGTCTAGACCTACACAATATTCAAAACAACTAACAGTACAATGAATTCATACATGTTCAGTAATAAAACATTTAAAGTCATGTCTTTATTAAACAAACATTTTTTGTGATATTATGTATCTCGATAAAGTATTCACTAATTTCACTGTGTTTTTCAGATGAAATCAAGGCATTAGAATGTACCAGAGGCCACCAAAATAGAGCTCCTTCTGCAAAAAATGTAGAACCCTGTCGCGTTCTGACCTTTATTTCCTTTGTTTTGTATTTATTATTTAGTATGGTCAGGGCGTGATTTGGGGTGGGCAGTCTATGTTTGATTTTCTATGATTTGGGGATTTCTATGTTTCGGCCTAGTATGGTTCTCAATCAGAGGCAGGTGTCATTAGTTGTCTCTGATTGAGAATCATACTTAGGTAGCCTGGGTTGCATTGTTTGTTTGTAGGTGATTGTCTATGTTGATTGCTTGTTTCAGCACAGTTCGCATTAGCTTCACGGTTGTTATTTCGTTTATTGTTTTTGTATAGTGTTTCAGTGTTCAGTGTTTTCTTTCCTAAAATTCATTATGAACATATACCATGCCGCATTTTGGTCCTCATATCCTTCTCGCCTCTCCTCTTCAGATGAAGAGGAGGACGACCGTGACAAACCCAGGCAAGACCCCACCGGCACAGGGTATGCCTGGCTGGCTACTTTTTCTATTTGGCTGGCTACTCTTATGTACTTGTGGGAAAAAATTGTCATCTTGTCTGTGGTGACGTCACCATCCCTCTGGTGTTGAGTAACGACACGTAGGTGTGCTCTGGACACACACACACACACACACACACACACACACACACACACACACACACACACACACACACACACACACACACACACACACACACACACACACACACACACACACACACACACACACACACACACACACACACCCTGAAAACTCTTATCTCCTCTTGGAAAGGGGTGTAGGGTGAGGTAATGGATCGTTGAACCCCGGTAACCCTCCATGTTTGGGTGTCTCTCTGTTAGTAGTAGCTGCTATCTCCCTTCTGATCTTATCGTGTGTGTTTAACCCTGTGAACTCTACAAATGTTGAAGCTCCTGGCCTGTATATTAGAACCATACAGTAGATCTAGACAGCCTATGTAACCCCCCAGCCCCAAAGCACTGCTCTCATTTCTCTCTACCTCCCCCTTTGCTTTCCAGCACTTTCTCCTGGTCTCACTCTCTCCTTTTTATTTTATTTAAGTCATCTTTTTAATGTCCAGAATCCATTTATTCTGCCCCTTGGCGCTCTCTGGAAATGGCTGGAGACGGTGTGTGAAATGAAATTTGGTCTCCCACTCTCTCTCCCAATACTCACACGGGCTAGCCGGGAACAACTCGATAAGGGAGAGAGGGAAAGATGGAGAGAGTAGTAGCCTGGTGGTTAAGACCATTCGGCCAGTAACCGAAGGGTCGCTGGTTCGAATCCCCGAACTGACTAGGTGACGAGTGTCAGCTGGATACTAGAGTCTGTTAAATGACAAAAAGGTAAATGAAAAGGGAAATTTATCCTCCAATACCTTCTCTTTCCTCAGGGCTTTTAACGGAGTAACACCCTCCCTTCCTCTCTTCCTTGTACTTACTATCACAGCCTTCTGTGATAGTACTACTACTAGTTAGTCCTTTATTGGGTCGGACACCCGAAGTTCCCCACAGTTGATCCACAAAGAAATCAGCTGGCGGGTGGAATGAAAACGTTCTTTAAACCCAAGGCTCGGCTCGCGGTTCAGAACAATTATATTGCGGTTTGGAAACGTTTTAAATCATGATTTTGGGGGGTTTGTTTTACAAACCCAGGAGCTTGTTGTGTGGTGAAATCCATTCTGTGAGTGGTGAGGCAGACATACGGTACCAGCCACCCATGCAGTGGATCAGGGAACTATCCATTATTTGTGTGGTGCTGAAACATATGTATTATCCCCCCCACGTGACAATATGTTGACAAGTTTACATTCCCTGGCTAGCCTAGGTTATGAAAATGGCTAATGCAACCGGAGAAATAAAAATAAAGGTTCTCAAGTGTAATATATAATACAAATAAAGTCAACAAGATGGAATATGGGGAAATCTGCACCAAATAAATGTTTAATCTTCAACACAGAAATGCTACTAAAAATAGTTGACAGAATACTTGAATAATTTGTTTTCATTTCCAGTGTCCTCCATCTCCAGTAACTGAAGTTAATTGTATTTTTTTTTTTCATCTAACAATAGTGTAAAATTAACAGCCTTACAGAAAGACTCATGTGAAGGCCAAATTACAGAGGAGGAACTTCTTGATGAAATGAAAGCCTTTATGTCCGGAAATACTCCAGGGCGCAAACCTTTTTTTCGATGTACTCTGAGGTCTGTTATTAGCATGTTTTAACCACTCCTATCAAAATGGTAGATTATCAGATACTCAGCGAGGTCTGACTTCACAATTACTGAAACAGGACGCAGGTGGAAAATATAAAGATCCAGTCCACCTAAAAAACTGGTGGCCCCTTACACTTCAGTGTACAGGAGAAGAAAAAACATTCATGCGTAACGCATTGAATTAAAAAGGTATTGTTGGAATTTATTCATCCTAATCAGACAGGTTTTTTACATGGACGATACATTGGAGATAATATAAGACAAGTACTGGGAACAATAGAACACTATAAAAAATCTGGGAAACTAATAAAGTACAACTAGAATTTATTTTATTTTTGGAAAATCTCTTATTCAATGGGTTAAAGTTAATAATTATAGTAACCCAGGTGTAAAATAATAAATAATCTGTACTTGTCAGAAGGTATTAAACTGTCGAGGACTAAAACAAGGTTGTCCACTTTTGGCATATCTATTCATTATGGCCATCAAAATGTTAGCTATTAAAATCAGATCCAACAACAATATCATGGGATTGGGCAAGACATCCATAGCTCCACAGTACAGTAAATTGTAATAATAAGAGGAAAAGCCCCTAAAAATAAAAACATCCATAGCGTAAAAGCGAAGGTCTAATTGTACGCCGATGACTCAAGTTTTCCTTTAAATCCGCAATCTGGATCCCTGCACAGTAATAATAATAATAATATATGCCATTTAGCAGACGCTTTTATCCAAAGCGACTTACAGTCATGTGTGCAGCCTCATAGAGGATGCAAGCGTCCCCCTTTTTCCTCCAAACATAGTGATGGTCTTTATGGCCAAACAGTTCTATTTTTGTTTCACCAGACCAGAGTACATTTCTCCAAAAAAGTACAATCTTTGTCCACAAGTGCAGTTACAAAATGTAGTCTGGCTTTTTTTGGCGGTTTTGGAGCAGTGGCTTCTTCCTTGCTGAGTGGCCTTTCAGGTTATGTCGATATAGGACTCGTTTTACTGTGGATAAAGATACTTTTGTACCGGTTTCCTCCAGCATCTTCACAGGATCCTTTGCTGTTGTTCTGGGATTGATTAGCTCTTTTCGCACCAAAGTACGTTCAATTCTAGGAGACAGAAGGCGTCTCCTTCCTGAGCGGTAGGACGGCTGCGTGGTCCCATGGTGTTTATACTTGCATACTATTGTTTGTGGTACCTTCAGGCATTTGGAAATCGCTCCCAAGGATGATCCAGACTTGTGGAATTTTTTTTCTGAGGTCTTGGCTGATTTCTTTGTATTTCCCCATGATGTTAAGCAATGAAGCACTGAGTTTGAAGGTAGGCCTTGAAATAGATACACAGGTATACCTCCAATTGACTCAGATGATGTCAATTAGCCAATTAAAAGCTTCTAAAGCCATGACATAATTTTCGGGAATTTTCCAAGCTGTTAAAAGGCACAGTCATCAAATCAATTTTTTTTCTTCATAAAGCCCTTCTTACATCAGCTGATATCACAAATTCCTGTACAGAAACTCAGCCTAAAACCCCAAACAGGAAGCAATGCAGCACGGTAGCTAGGAAAAATTCCCTAGAAAGGCCAGAAACTAGGAAGAAACCTCGAGAGGAACCAGGCTGCGAGGGGTGGCCAGTCCTCTTCTGGCTGTGCCGGGTGGAGATTATAACAGAACATGGCCAAGATGTTCAAATGTTCATAAATGACCAGCAGGGTCAAATAATAATAATCACAGTGGATGTCGAGGGTGCAACAGGTCAGCACCTCAGGAGTAAATGTCAGTTGGCTTTTCATAGCCGATCATTCAGAGTATCTCTACCGCTCCTGCTGTCTCTAGAGAGTTGAAAACAGCAGGCCTGGGACAGGTAGCACGCTCGGTGAACACGTCAGGGTTCCATAGCCGCAGGCAGAACAGTTGAAACTGGAGCAGCAGCAAGGCCAGGTGAACTGGGGACAGCAAGGAGTCATCAGGCCAGGTAGCCCTGAGGCATGGTCCTAGGGCTCAGGTCCTCCGAGAGAGAAAAAGAAAAAAAAAATATTTAGAGAGAGCATACTTAAATTCACACATGACACCGGATAAGACAGGAGAAATACTTCAGATATAACAGACTGACCCTAACCCCCCGACATATTAACTACTGCAGCATAAATACTGGAGGCTGAGAAGGGAGGGGTCGGGAGACTGTGGCCCCGTCCAACGATACCCCCGGACACGGCCAAACAGGCAGGATATAGGACATACACCAGTCAACTTGGTGTATGTAAACTTCTGACCGTCTGGAATTGTGATACAGTGAATTATAAGTGAAATAATCTGTCTGTAAACAATTGTTGTAAAAATTACTTGTGTCATGCACAAAGTTGATGTCCTAACCGACTTGCCAAAACTATAGTTTGTTAACAAGAAATTATTGGAGTGGTTGAAAAATGAGTTTTAATGACTCCAACCTAAGTGTATGTCAACTTCCTACTTCAACTGTATGTATGTATGAATGTATGTATGTATGTATGTATGTATGTATGTATGTATGTATGTATGTATGTATGTATGTATGTATGTATGTATGTATGTATGTATGTATGTATGTATGTATGTATGTATGTATGTATGTATGTATGTATGTATGTATGTATGTATGTATGTATGTATGTATGTATGTATGTATGTATGTTGACATTAGACAATACATTCTGGGTGTCAAGTAAACGTCTGTTCGACCAAAGATGTTATGATGAGGTGAAGGAATGGTTCACTCATCTTTCGGGTAAACTTTCAGAAGTGAGTGAAGGGAAGTGAATTATCATCTTTTCTCATCTTATTATCTTTGGTTGATGCGAAAAACAAACATGGCAGTGTGCACAAACTACCCATCATCGGATTTACTTTAGATTTCTAGGAAGTGTTTTAGTCAATTATTTCCATCAATGTTGAGCTCACACGTGATGTGATTCATTATTAAATAGTAATTGCTATTAGCTAATTCATATTGTGGTTTCTGTCAGCTGAGAGTTATCTAAAGATGACCACTTGTGTTACGTCAATATTTCCTCTGCACAAGGACTGATGTATCTTACATTTTCCAGTTTGGATGATTGTGTGTACTGTTGCTACTTCTGTGAAAGTCTGAACATTGCATCCAAAAATAATTCACATTCAGGACATAATTTTGTAAAGACTGTGTTTGTGCAAAATGTTTCTGTAAAAAAGACAGTGTGGTTAGCTCAAATGCTGACTGTTGCCTCAATCGAAACTGGGTGTTCTAAATAAATGTTTGAATCAAACCGGTTTGAGCGTACGCACCAGGGACCACTGTAGAATGATCACACCCATTTGTTGGTACGTGTGAAAAGGTTCAAAGTTAATTTGTTACATTTCTTTCCTTCTTAATGCGTTTGAGCCAATCAGTTGTGTTGTGACAAGATAGGGGTGGTATACAGAACACAGCCCTATTTGGTAAAAGAGTCGCAAAAACCATCAAGCGCTATGATTTACATTTACATTTACATTTAAGTCATTTAGCAGACGCTCTTATCCAGAGCGACTTCTCATGAGGACTGCCACAGGAAAGGAAGACCCAGAGTTACCTCTGCTGCAGAGTGGATAAGTTCACTAGAGTTTACCAGCCTCAGAAATTACAGACCAAATAAATGCTTCACAGAGTTAATGTAACAGACACGTCTCAACATCAACTGTTCAGAGGAGACTGCGTGAATCAGGCCTTCATGGTTGAATTTCTGCAAAGAAACCACTACTAAAGGACACCAATAAGAAGAAGATATTTGCTTGGACCAAGAGACATGAGCTATGGACATTAGACAGGTGGAAATTTGTCCTTTAGTCTGATGAGTCCAAATTTGAGATTTTTGGTTCCAACCTCCGTGTCTTTGTGAGACGCAGAGTAGGTGAACGGATGATCTCTGCATATGTGGTTCCCACCGTGAAGCATGGAGATGTGATGGTGTGGGGGTGCTTTGCTGGTGACACTGTCAGTGATTTATTTAGAATTCAAGGCTCACTTAACCAGCATGGCTACCACAGCATTCTGCTGCAATACGCCATCCCATCTGGTTTGCGCTTAGTTACACTATCATTTGTTTTTCAACAGGATAACTAGGAGAGTGATGGAGTACTGCATCAGATGACCTGGTCTCCACAATCACCCGACCTCAACCCAATTGAGATGGTTTGGGATGAGTTGGACCGCAGAGTGAAGGAAAAGCAGCCAACAAGTGCTCAGCATATGTGGGAACTCATTCAAGACTGTTGGAAAAGCAAGTGAAGCTGAATGAGAAAAAACGAAGAGTGTGCAAAGCTGTCATCAAGGCAAAGGGTGGCTTCTTTTTTGGTTACTACATGATTCTATATGTGTTATTTCATAGTTTTGATGTCTTCCCTATTATTCTACAATGTAGAAAATTGTCAAAATAAAGAAAAACACTTGAATGAGTAGGTGTGTCCAAACCTTTAGACTGGTACTATATATATGTTTATTGGTGGAGTGGGGTTAGGCTAATTAGAAGGCCCTTTTTTCAAAGCAATTTGAGTTGTCAATGTGCCACATCTCAAATGTTGAATAGACAAACTCATTAATGCATGCAGGGAGGGGAATGATAGCCAACTACTCTGGAGTCATAAAAACAAGTCATGGATCTGCTCTCGGAACAATTATATGCACGTGGGTCAGGATGTGGAGCAAAATCTGTCCAGATGTCGAGCATCAGATGGAGCTCGGAATTGATGTGGGCGGTTCCAAAAAACGGACCCATGCAGAACTCTACTACTAGGTCTCTGTTGGATCATTAATATGGGGGACATCTAGCTGGCTTTACCATAATGACTCCTTGCGACATTGGTCGTCAGTGTCTCCCTGTGCTGTTGTACATCAGTGGTCTCCCTTATACGTTTCTTTATTGAGCATGTCTTGTTCTCCACGTTTATTGTTAATCAGACGAAGCATCTCAGGAAGAGCCCCCGCCCTCCGCACTGTAATATGTAATTATGTCAGTGCACTGAATGCAAATTAGTCTAGTGGGATGGCAGGAGCTGAATAACTATGGTTTAGGGATGGAGAGGGAAGAGAGGTATAGTGGTGGCAGAAGAGTGTGGGGGGGGGGGTTGTAAGTCCTAGTCATTGCCTGAGCCCATTCATCATGCGATGCCTGCTGGGATGCGCGGGGGTTAGCCGCACACAATCACAGCCTGTTCTGCCCTGTTCTGGCTGTGACTGCTCTGTTGTGTTCTGTGGTCCTCTGTTCTCTTGTTGTTCTCCTCTTATTCTTGTGTTTTCTTGTCTTCGTCCGTATGTCTTGTCGTGCTCTGTTGTTGCTGTTTACCCCCATCCGTCCTCTGTCTGTCTGACAGCTCTCGACCAGAACAAATAAATGCTCCAGAAAGAAAGAAAAAAAACATAATTGCATTGTTTGCATGTCAGTGTTGTAATGAACAAACATGAAGGTCGGGCCTGCTGTGATGCTGTTATGAGAGCAGAATACTGTTGGTCGGTCCAAGTGTACATCTTCCATGCAAGCCTTGGCCTAGTGCTTTCAAGTAAAAAACACCTAAACGGACTTCAAAGGGCAACATGCCTTCACATACGTTTAGGACTAGTCCTATTCCGAGCTCGAACTCTAGCAACATTATAATGTATGTCTCACACCTGTGTTTTAATCCGCGGAGGATGTATCACCGAGTCATCTGCTGTGTTTTCTAATGAAGTTGGGGAGATGTGACGACATGTCATGCATCTAATTTCCTGCTTAACTGTGTTGATGTTGGGGCTGATGAGCTGGCTCCTATTGGTGTTGCTGTGGTTAATCTCCCACTGCGACAGGAAACCGTGGAGTCACTGGGGGATACGGGGGGTGGGGGGGATATGGCATCAATAATTAGATTTGTCTATGCTACCTTCCCTGTGTGAGCAGAGGGATGGGGATAGCGATAGATTGAGACGGGGAGATGGGAGGGAGGGAGAGCTGAGTGAGTGAAGTTTTTGTTTTTCTATTGATTGACGTACAGATATCTTGAGAAGTTCTGGATGTTGTGCAAAGTTACTTTGTTTTGCACAACTAATGTCCCTCAAAGTTTGTCATGCAGCTAATGAAAACAAACATTACTCCAGGCACAGCAAAACATAATGTTTGAATGAATATGCGTTGGAGTTTATTTTCTTTTATGTCACTCTGTAAACAGTTCTAAGCACATTAATAACCTCTAGCGACGAGCAATCCCGTATCCGGGAGCATAATCATAGCCTCAAGCGCATTACCATAACGCAACTTTTCCTATTCATGAAAATCGCAAATGAAATGAAATAAATATATTCAAACACAAGCTTAACAACACTGTCATCTCAGATTTTCAAAATGTGCGTTACAGCCAACGCTAGACAAGCATTTGTGTATGTTTATCATGGCATAATGCTATGCTAGCTCTGCTGGCAGCAGGCAACATTTTCACAAAAATAAGAAAATCAACCAAATTAAATCATTTACCTTTGAAGAACTTCGGATGCTTTCACTCAGGAGACTCCCAGTTAGATAGCAAATGTTCCTTTTTTCCAAAAATATTATTTTTGTAGGCGAAATAACTCCCGTTTCTTCATCATGCTTGGCTGAGAAATCGACCGGAAAATGTTACAACTATAACGCTAATCCTTTTTCAATATTTGCTCCATAATATCGACAGAAACACGGCAAACGTTGTTTAGGATCCATCCTCAAGGTGTTTTTAACATATGTATTTGATAATATATCCGTCGAGGCAGTTGGTTTCTCATAAGAAACGATTGGAAAAATGGCTACCTCAGTATTTTACGCAAGGTTTTCTCCGGGAGACACCATGCGACCACTCGCCCTATATGGTCTCTTGCAGCCATTCTCCAATGGAAATGCCTAAAAAAGACGTCACAATGCTGTAGACACCTTGGGGAAAACGTGGAAAACGTAAGCTGACTCCTAGCTCCTTCACAGCCATATAAGGAGTCATTGGCAAGAGGTGGTTTCAAAAAATGCGTCACTTCCTGATTGGATTTTTATCTGGGTTTCGCCTGTAAACATCAGTTCTGTGGCACTCACAGACAATATCTTTGCAGTTTTGGAAACGTCGGAGTGTTTTCTTTCCAAAGCTGTCAATTATATGCATAGTCGAGCATCTTTTCGTGACAAAATATCTTGTTTAAAACGGAAATGTTTTTCATCCAAAAATTAGGAGCGCCCCCTATATCCAACTAGTTTTAACCTACATGAATCGCCACATGCGCAGGGATTTTTATGCCTTTGTAATCTTTGGGCGGGCTCCAAACAGTGTCATTTAAAAAAAAATCTAATAAACGCTTTCAGTGTAAACTTAAATGACTAAAACCAGATATGAAGTATATATAAAAAATAATAGACCTATATATTTTTTCAATATTGTAATCTTTGAGTACTAACAATGACCATAATAAAAGCTACACATTCTTGGACAATTTAAAATGTCCAAAATAATGAATTTAGCAGTGTACATGTTGTTATGTTTGAGCAAAAGAACACAGCATTAGCCATGGCAAAATGCCTATAATTGCAGGAAACCAGCTTTAAAACTGCAAAAATATATAATCTCCATGGCAGAATATGTAAAATTGCAAAAATGTAGCTTTACAACTGCAGCATTTTCTAGCCACTGCATGACAAAATGTGTAGAATTGCAGGAAATTAGCTGAAAAATTCTATGATTTCTCTACAATGCCAAGGTGGAGGCCTCTAAAATGTACTCTACAATTTAGCCAAATCGACAGGCCGACCGCGCTCATTACCACACCCCTGCCACGCCCACGACCTAAGCCCTTTTTTATCCATAAAAAAACCCTGCATGCATAAGCCTGCTTTCGGCAGAAGAACAATGTTTGTGACAAGCCTATTTTTCCTGTAGACCCAGATCCAGGGCTTGATTGATTAGGACCTTAAGCCTACTTGCTGTTAATTATGGGGAAGATAAAGCTGCACTGTAACGTTGCTGCCTGCCTGGGAAATAAGTAATGAATTAGTGATAAGGCTCTCAGACACAGAGACAACACCATTACAATGGCATTTGTTTACTTTAGATGGACCAGTTGGATCTTGCCATTTGCAGAGTGGGTGATCTGAGCTTTTCTGGTGTAAAGAGAAGGGATAGGCTAGTGTATCAAACACCCTTGCCTTTCCTTTTTTTTCTCTTCCCAGACCGTCTGTTTCTCGTTCTCTTTGTGTCACCCCATCTATCTCTTTCTATTGCTTCTATCGTTCTCTCCCTCTCCCTCTCTCTCTCTCTCTGTTTCTCACTCTCTATCACCCCATATATCTTTCTTTCTATCACCTCATCCCTCTCACCTTCCATCTCCCAGCAGAGTCATTCCATGTCATTCTAGCAAGCCAGAACACCCACCATCTTAGATCGTTCTGAAATATTTTCTGTAGTTAAAAACAGATATGATTAGCATTCCTGCAACATTATTTTGTTGACATTTAATTTGATCTCTGAGAAATGAAGCTAATTGATTGCACCCACATTGGCCATTTACATTTTTAGGATTCACATAATCTTCTATAAATATAGTACCCAACATCCGATTTTAACCAAACTTTTTCCTACCATTGATTTAAGAGACGAGCAATCCAATAAATTTGTAAAAAGCTACCCACGGGTCCCCCATACAAATCCCACCTCACAAAGCAGTATACCGTTTTCGTTCTCTATGCCTTGCGGCTTGGAATATTGCTTCTTCATCCTATGTAGTGTATTTCCTGGAAATCTGGTATTCTCTGTGATTTCCCCCCCCCCTCCTGTTCAAGAAAACTTGTCATTCATATCGCTTGCATTATTTACCATATGTTACTGTGAAAAGTACACAAAAAAAATAAATTCAAGCAATTCAGTTTGTCCTTCTCATATCAACCCGAATGGTAATCCCATCTCTACTTGAATAGTCTAACAAATGGCATCTTTCTGAGAGGGCTATCCCTATGGTGCAATTCTCATATGAATATTTTTCCTACAAGCCCAAAACGTTGATGGAGAAATGGGCTAGTGACTAAAACTGTTGCGCCAACCCTAATAAAATGATACAATTATAAACCATTGCATGGCATTCATATGTTTCCCGAAAACATCTCTATATGTAGTGTGATTAGTGACATTTACCATTAAACCCAACCCATATACATACAGTGTGTATTTGGGACTTTCCCTGTTTCAAGACCATTTACACCATAACATCAAAGCCATTAGAACTGCTGGGTTCACCAGGAATGATCTAACTAATCCCAACCTTTTTTGAAGGGAAGAAACCACACACAGAGGGGCCATTCTTTGGATACAAATTAAGCAGAAGAGAAGGACCAACTGAATTGCTTTCATGACGGAATGGCTTGCATCGTGAGGATGACCACACAATTTATTTTCATCATGAGCATGGGGGGTGGGTGGCTTGTGACTGTGTTATTGGATTTCTCATCTTTTACTCATTGCTAGGGAGAATTTTGGTCCAAAATCGGATGTTAGGTCATATATTTATTGGCAATTATATGAATCTAATAAATTAAAATGGCCAATTTGGGTGCAATCAATTAGCTTAATTTTTCTGAAATGATATTTCAATAGAAATAATGTTTCTGGAATGATAATTTGATCTGATTCTAACTAGAGAAACAATTTCACCACAATCTGAGATAGTGCGTGTCGAAATTCTCTTTCTTGTGCTGGTTGAGGTGCTGGTTGAGGTGGATCCAGCAGTCTTTCTCTCCTTCCCTCTGGACACTACTAACAATGACACTAACTTCTTCTCCCCTGTTGGAGCTGGAACTGCCACTAGCTGCTAATATATTGTACTATGGCTGTGGATTAGGCTGCTAGCTCCTAACTGCCCTGTATGAGAGCTCTAATACAGCAAAGTCAATCCCCACACTAATATCAGCAACAACAACAACAGCAAAACGGTTTATTTTACACCTGATAGGTTCAGTGAAAATCCAATTGACATTTACTCCTGAGGTGCTGACCTGTTGCACCCTCGACAACCACTATGATTATTATTTTTTGACCCTGCTGGTCATCTATGAACATTTGAACATCTTGGCCATGTTCTGTTATAATCTCCACCCGGCACAGCCAGAAGAGGACTGGCCACCCCTCACAGCCTGGTTCCTCTCTAGGTTTCTTCCTAGGTTCTGGCCTTTCTAGGGAGTTTTTCCGAGCCACTGTGCTTCTACACCTGCATTGCTTGCTGTTTGGGGTTTTAGGCTGGGTTTCTATACAGCACTTTGAGACATCAGCTGATGTAGGAAAGGCTTTATAAATACATTTGTTTTGATTTGATTCAGTGAAATGTGTTGTTTTACAGGTTCAGCCACAGTAGTACAGTGCCCCTGGGTTTTATGTGCCTTGCTCAAGGGCACATATTTTCACCTTGTCAGCTCATACATGGTACATGGTGGATCCCCCCACCCCTTCCCACACACATACACACTAGGGTTCGGCGATATTACGATAGATGAAACTATCGACGATGATGGACAGCTGTCGCTGAGGGTGACGACATTGCGACGTGACAGACGATGGTTTAGCCTATTTGAACTTGACTGGCGCAGCGCCGTACAGAAGGGAGTCGGGCAGCACATGAGTGACGTTTGAGTAACTTGCCTCTTCCTGTTTGCTATAGCCTATTTCAATACATATGTTGTGTACAGAAAGCAAGAGAGGAATGTAGGCTAGACAGAGGGGATAATTCTACCACCGCAGCGCAAAATGTTCCATGCAGAAGCTCCACCAGAAAGGAACTGTTTGAAATGATTTACCTGCACTTACCCTCTGCCCAGGCTTTCAACGACATTATCTTTCATCATGATTGGACCAGTTGTAGCATGCGATTTCGTGCTATAGCCCAACGGTAGGCCAATAGGGGGGCGATACCATCGTATACTGTATCACTGTGTTCTATGAGTTCATAATCACGATGGTACAGAGGTTGACATCGCTCAAGCGTAACACGCGCGCGCGCACGCTCCCTAGTGCCCTACCTCCCTTTACCAAACCCTGTTACGCTATTGAGCAGGATTCAGTCCCAGGTTTAGTCTCTCAGTGAGAGATCAGAGTGTGACAGAACTATAATTAGCATCACCCGCCATGTCTCCTAGAGGTCACCATCATTCCAGAGCTCTACTCCTCCTCTCCTCAACCCCTCCCCTCCTTACCTCTGACCCATTCACATGATACACAGCGTCTCGGGTGACATCACCCTTTCATAATGGCTTCCTCTCACCAATCTTCCCTTTCCTCCTTCTGTCCTTCCTTTCCTTCATCTTGTCAATCGCTCCGGCTAAGTAAATTAGGGTGATTTCAATAAAGCTACCATCGTCCACCTCACTCCATTAGTTTGATTAACACCCAGTGGTTCCTGGTTCCTCTATGTCCCGGAGTCGTCATCCGTCTCTCCTTCTCCTTCTCCTGGTCTCACTAGACAAGGAGGTAGTTCTGCCTTTCATGAATCCTTGTAACCCAGTTACTGGTGCTCAGCAGGGGAGAGGAAATCATTTAAGGAAGTGGCTTGCTGAGGCAGTGCTGGTACTACTACGAACCCCAGGAGCCCTCGTAACCAAGGTTTTCACTCATAACATTTTTCATCTGATGGATGTATTCTCTTTGTTTGGTTGTTTTTCCTCTCAAGAAGTGAAATTATAAGGAGGCCTGTTTTCGGGTTAGTCTGCTACCTGTTGGGAGCTATTGGAGGACATTTGGCAGCCATCTTGTTTTGGGTTGGTATGAGCTCTGCCTCCTTAAGTACAGATCTAGGGTCATCTTACCCTCTAAAAATCCAAACTTTAACCATACACAGGGAAACGTACATAGGGAAACTGACCTCCGATCAGTGTCGAGAGGCTCTTTTGTTCCGAAGAGGCCTAGGACCAGTCATTGTCATGATTTTCAGATTGACTAGAATAGAATGAGGTCATTCTGAGAACTAATGCATTTTATACAGTGTGGCAAAAAAAGTATTTAGTCAGCCACCAATTGTGCAAGTTCTCCCACTTAAAAAGATGAGAGAGGCCTGTAATTTTCATCATAGGTACACTTCAACTATGACAGACAAAATTAGATTTTTTCTCTCCAGAAAATCACATTGTAGGATTTTTAATGAATTTATTTGCAAATTATGGTGGAAAATAAGTATTTGGTCAATAACAAAAGTTTATCTCAATACTTTGTTATATACCCTTTGTTGGCAGTGACAGAGGCCAAACGTTTTCTGTAAGTCTTCACAAGGTTTTCACACACTGTTGATGGTATTTTGGCCCATTCCTCGATGCAGATCTCCTCTAGAGCAGTGATGTTTTGGGGCTGTTGCTGGGTAACACAGACTTTCAACTCCCTCCAAAGATTTTCTATGGGGTTGAGATCTGGAGACTGGCTAGGCCACTCCAGGACCTTGAAATGCTTCTTACGAAGCCACTCCTTCGTTGTCCGGGTGGTGTGTTTGGGATCATTGTCATGCTGAAAGACCCAGCCACGTTTCATATTCAATGCCCTTGCTATTGGAAGAAGGTTTTCACTCAAAATCTCACGATACATGGCCCCATTCATTCTTTCCTTTACACGGATCAGTCGTCCTGGTCCCTTTGCAGAAAAACAGCACCAAAGCATGATGTTTCCACCCCCTTGCTTCACAGTAGGTATGGTGTTCTTTGGATGCAACTCAGCATTCTTTGTCCTCCAAACAGTTGAGTTTTTACCAAAAAGTTATATTTTGGTTTCATCTGACCATATGACATTCTCCCAATCTTCTTCTGGATCATCCAAATGCTCTCTGGCAAACTTCAGACGGGCCTGGACATGTACTGGCTTAAGCAGAGGGACACGTCTGGCACTGCAGGATTTGAGTCCCTGGCGGCGTAGTGTGTTACTGTAGTGTGTTACTGATGGTAGGCTTTGTTACTTTGGTTCCAGCTCTCTGCAGGTCATTCACTAGGTCCCCCCGTGTGGTTCTGGGATTTTTGCTCACCGTTCTTGTCATCATTTTGACCCCACGGGGTGAGATCTTGCGTGGAGCCCCAGATCGAGGGAGATTATCAGTGGTCTTGTATGTCTTCCATTTCCTAATAATTGCTCCCACAGTTGATTTCTTCAAACCAAGCTGCTTACCTATTGCAGATTCAGTCTTCCCAGCCTGGTGCAGATCTACAATTTTGTTTCTGGTGTCCTTTGACAGCTCTTTGGTCTTGGCCATACTGGAGTTTGAAGTGTGACTGTGAGGTTGTGGACAGGTGTCTTTTATACTGATAAAAAGTTCAAACAGGTGTCATTAATACAGGTAACGAGTGGAGGACAGAGGAGCCTCTTAAAGAAGAAGTTACAGGTCTGTGAGAGCCAGAAATCTTGCTTGTTTGTAGGTGACCAAATACTTATTTTCCACCATAATTTGCAAATAAATTCATTAAAAATCCTACAATGTGATTTTCTGGATTTTTTTTCTCATTTTGTCTGTCATAGTTGAAGTGTACCTATGATGAAAATGACAGTCCTCTCTAGTCTTTTTAAGTGGGAGAACTTGCACAATTGGTGGCTGACTAAATACTTTTTTGCCCCACTGTATGTGGTCAGAGGTTAAGCATCCATACTCTGCTGCTCTTGACACCTGAGAATGGGCTAACAGCTGTGGTTTACCTTACATTCTTTCCCACCCGCTCTCCACTCTTTAATTTCCCTGTTTTTTCTCTTTCATTCCTCTCTCATATTTCAGGGTTTTGCATCAGTTTCTCTCACCCCTCTCTTTTTATTGGAATTAGCCCTCTCTCTCCTATCATTATTCTCTCATCTTTCAATCTGTCCATTAATTCGCCTTTTGATTCTTGCCTCTCTTTTTTCATCATCTCTCTCTATTGTAGGCCCTCTCTCATCCCTTTCTCTCTATCCATCCATTCAGTCCTTGCTCTTACTCTCCTTCTCCCCCCTCTCTCATTCTCGCTCTCTTTTGCTCTCTCTGTCCCTCCAACCCCCCCCCCCCCCCCCCCCTTTCTCTCCTTGGCTGTTGTTAGGGCCTGTTGAATAATGAAAGCCTGGAAGGGCCATAGGCCAGAGTACCAGTTAACCCTTTGATCTCTGATCACACATGACAGATTGACAAGGGCATCCGCCTCATCCTCCCTATCTCTACCTAAATGTACCCACAATACATCCTGCCTTATTGATGGGGGTTTGAACCAGCAGGAAGTTGCTCTAGTGCCATAGCCTTTGTTATCTTAACGTTTATGTTTTATTGAAGCCCCAGCAAAGGCTGTGATTAATTATTAATTTGGGTGCAAGACGATAGGGCTGCGCGATATGTGTAAAACATTTAATTGTTATGCCTTTTACCAAACATTACCATTTTATTTTGACTTGCAATATAGATTTTTTTGTTTTACTTGGGAGAACTGTTGGAATCATGGTAATAGAATGCGTTATATGAAGAACCAAACTGTTCCAAACAAGAACGATGCTGCTTTACAATCTGTTGACTGCATTTGACCCAAAAGAAGAACAGCAGGGAGGAGGAACTGTGCTGCTTGAGTGACAGGGTGTGAGGTTTGTGTGTGTGGGAAGCAGCCGAGAGAGGGAAAGAGACGACAGGGTAAACTATAAAAATGGGCGTCACATGTCGCTGGGTGATGTTTCAAACTATTGCGATCTGGAGATCTTTTGCGAAATGTCAATATTGCGATTTCGTTGTGAATTTGATTAACTGTGCAGCCCTACAATAGGTGTCATGACATTCTCAGCCCCTATTCTCTACCAAGGTTTTCCAGCACAGAGCTTTGACCAACTACAGTAGCTACAGTGCCTTGCGAAAGTATTCGGCCCCCTTGAACTTTGCGACCTTTTGCCACATTCCAGGCTTCAAACATAAAGATATAAAACTATTTTTTTGTGAAGAATCAACAACAAGTGGGACACAATCATGAAGTGGAACGACATTTATTGGATATTTCAAACTTTTTTAACAAATCAAAAACTATTCAGCCCCTTTACTTTCAGTGCAGCAAACTCTCTCCAGAAGTTCAGTGAGGATCTCTGAATGATCCAATGTTGACCTAAATGACTAATGATGATAAATACAATCCACCTGTGTAATCAAGTCTCCGTATAAATGCACCTGCACTGTGATAGTCTCAGAGGTCCGTTAAAAGCGCAGAGAGCATCATGAAGAACAAGGAACACACCAGGCAGGTCCGAGATACTGTTGTGAAGAAGTTTAAAGCCGGATTTGGATAAAAAAAGATTTCCCAAGCTTTAAACATCCCAAGGAGCACTGTGCAAGCGATAATATTGAAATGGAAGGAGTATCAGACCACTGCAAATCTACCAAGACCTGGCCGTCCCTCTAAACTTTCAGCTCATACAAGGAGAAGACTGATCAGAGATGCAGCCAAGAGGCCCATGATCACTCTGGATGAACTGCAGAGATCTACAGCTGAGGTGGGAGACTCTGTCCTTAGGACAACAATCAGTCGTAATTTGCACAAATCTGGCCTTTATGGAAGAGTGGCAAGAAGAAAGCCATTTCTTAAAGATATCCATAAAAAGTGTTGTTTAAAGTGCTCTGGTCAGATGAAACCAAAATTGAACTTTTTGGCAACAATGCAAAACGTTATGTATGGCGTAAAAGCAACACAGCTCATCACCCTGAACACACCAATCCCCACTGTCAAACATGGTGGTGGCAGCATCATGGTTTGGGCCTGCTTTTCTTCAGCAGGGACAGGGAAGATGGTTAAAATTGATGGGAAGATGGATGGAGCCAAATACAGGAGCATTCTGGAAGAAAACCTGATGGAGTCTGCAAAAGACCTGAGACTGGGACAGAGATTTGTCTTCCAACAAGACAATGATCCAAAACATAAAGCAAAATCTACAATGGAATGGTTCAAAAATAAACATATCCAGGTGTTAGAATGGCCAAGTCAAAGTCCAGACCTGAATCCAATCGAGAATCTGTGGAAAGAACTGAAAACTGCTGTTCACAAATGCTCTCCATCCAACCTCACTGAGCTCGAGCTGTTTTGCAAGGAAACATTTCAGTCTCTCGATGTGCAAAACTGATAGAGACACACCCCAAGCGACTTACAGCTGTAATCACAGCAAAAGGTGGCGCCACAAAGTATTAACTTAAGGGGGCTGAATAATTTTGCACGCCCAATTTTTCAGTTTTTGATTTGTTAAAAAAGTTAGAAATATCCAATAAATGTCGTTCCACTTCATGATTGTGTCCCACTTGTTGTTCATTCTTCACAAAAAAATACAGTTTTATATCGCAAAGTTCAAGGGGGCCGAATACTTTCGCAAGGCACTGTATAGAGGTCTATAGAGCCAGTCTGCATTCCTGATTTCTGTAACCGATAGCTTGCCTTGTAATATTGACAAACTCAGAAATACGCTGATCAATGGGCAATACCGGCACTGAACACAAGGGGCGCTATTTTGAAACCCCACAGAGCATCTGTAATCCTAAAGTTAGCAATGCTAATAAGTACATATAGAATCCCATAGAGAATGCTAACTAAATGCTAACGAGCACATTGCAAACATTTTACACAGTCTCTGACCTAAACTATTTTCAGAACAGACATCCCAGCTCATAAAGTTATGCAAGTTTTAAAAAGAATGTTACTCACAGTTTGCTGCACAAAACAAATATTATACAGCAAGGCTCTTGATCCAGGAGGGGATTCTCTGCTGTTACCAGGCAAAGCATGATTTTGGAAGAAGCTAACCATTTAGGTAGATAGCTAACTAGATACTAAATTAATTGCCTCTGCCCTTCCTACTAAATTAGCTAACCAGCTACTAAATTAGCCAACCAAATGCACAACTGCAGAGCATTTAGGACATTTTATACGGTTAAATTAATAGTTATAATAATATCTAGTTGGCAAATATTTAGCTGTTAATTCCATACTGTAACAAGATCACCTTGCTCGTGCTGCACAACAGTGAGTGACTCACAAGGCTCCGGTCTCTCGTCGTTGTGTGCTTGCAAACAAACACCACTTGACTGTGGACTACTGGGGAACTTCATAATGAAAAAGTGACCGGTGATATAAAGAATGCGGCCTTCAACTAACGTATTGCACACGTTGACTGGAGGTATTTACTTAATAAGTAGCTACAAATATTCACATTTATAATTTTTAAAAACTTTTGACGGTATTGAAAAAACATTCCCCGTCGCTATTTCCAAATACCCTGGTATACGGTATACCGCTTGAGCCTACAAACTAATGCGCTCTGCTCCAGCAGTGGAGGAGCCGGATGTTTCAGTGGGACCAGAAGATAAACAAGTGCGTAGATAGGGCCTTGCACTCCGTCAATCAGCTGGGGTACGCATTTCAGGGAGCACAATCTGCCCCTCTGCCATTAAGGAGTGTTTCCTTGGGATGTACCGTAGGGGTGGAGGGCATAGGTAGACAGTGTCCTTCGCCCCTGCCTGTTGGGTACTCTTTTCCCACAGTTTTGTTAGAGAGGGCGGGGGCAGGTGTTTGGCAGGCTTTAGCGAAGGACTCTGGGTGCTAGCTAACTAGGACTCCGGTACACAGCAGACGGGATAGGTAGCTAGCTAACGATAGCTAGGACACAGGTATACTGGGGTGGATTGTTTTCCCACAGTACCATTAACGATGCAGGAACCAATGGGATGCTCGATCCCACATTATTGGCAAGACGCACGCAGTAGTACACACACTACAGTCCCTGTCCATTGCCACTCAGTGATGCTCTTTTAAGAGCCACCTAACAATTAAAAATAAGCGCACGCCGTACGTGTGTGTCTCAGGACTGCAATACACATTTGCATTTATAAGTTATTGTTTTCCGCTTTGTTTTCCGATTGGTCTTGATATCTTATTAGGAAAGGCAGAGGCAATTAAGCCTGTAAACATGCACCATCGCACCCATTTGCATGTATTATTCAGTGAATAAATCCTTTTTTGTTGTTGCTTACTGTACATCTGACACGTGTATCAATTAATCAATCTTGTAATACATAATCCAATCACCCAATGTTAGGCACTCTGCCGGGTCTTATTAACCCTTGATAATCAATATCCACTCCCTTTCTTCTTAAGTGCTCGTCGTAAGCTTTAGAGACCGAGCTACAGAGGCCCAGAGGCCAGGATGTATTGAGTGGGGGAAGAGAGGGGGAGGTGGTAGTCAGGGTCACAGACTGGGTAAATCATCTTACCTTTCTCATCGCTTTCTCCATCTGTTCTGTTACCACAGCTGTCCCGGGCAGCAGGAGAGAACATGGCGCCGCCTCTGCCTGTGTGTGTTTGAAGGCCGTGTGGCGGAACGAATGGGAAATGTTACATTGGGTTTACAGTGACCGTTTGTGGCTGAATTTACTTTGGCAGTTGGTGAAATGTTGTGCATGTCATGCCAGAGACAGGTTTCACATTTTACACAGCCAACACACCGCTCTGCTGCAGTGTGTGTTTGTGTGATTTGATGCCCATAACTCCCCCTCCTAACACACACACACACACACACACACATCCACGCTCCATTAAACTGTCAAACGGGTGTGTATACGCTGCTGCACACTGGCATTTAATCCATAACTGTCCCGTTTCCCCAGAACGGACAGTGAAAAGCACAGCAACCCCCCCAGCTCACTGTCTGTGTGTGTGTGTGTGTGTGTGTGTGGGGGGGGGGGTAGAAATGAAGGAAGGCAGGGTAACAGACAGAGCCCAGATAGACCTGTCATCTCCCTGACATCCCACATGTCTCACCTAATGCTGGCTGGGGATGGCAGGGCTGGCTGGGCGGGGGACTGGGCGGGTGGAGTGTTACGGAACAACAGCTGTAACTGGGGCTGGGAAGGTAGGAGAGCTGGCTGAAGCTGTGGGGGAGTGGCAGGGCTAGGTATGTTTGTATTCCATGAAGTAGTGAGTAAAATCATATCAGTCACCGTCATGAGGGCACAGTGTTCTGTCTTTTGTTAATGCAAACCGTGACTGTCTATATGGATAGTTATTCTGCATCCAGGCAGGCCTGTCTGCTGTTGTAGATTAAACTGTGAAAGCAAGCTGATGATGATGATGATTCTGAATGCAACCCGCTCCCCATCCTCACCAGCCAGTGAAAAATGCTATCTGTTTCATCTGGCTGAGACAAAATATGGGCAGCACAGCACAACATAATGTCTCCCTCTCTTTTGTCAGCTATTCTTCCTTACCGCGGTATTCCCATGGGAACCCCTCTTCGTTGCCGGAATCACAGGCAAATCTGTACGGGCTGCTCGGCTTTCTCTTTTCTGGACATGAAAGAGGGAGAGAGGGAAGAGAGAGGGGGGAGAGAAAGGGGATGGATGGAGGGAGGGAGAGAGAAGGGGATAGAGAAAGAAATAGGGAAGAGTCATGTTCCATTGAGAGTGATAACGTTCTGGTACCTGACACGTAGCCAGGCAGGCTCTTAAATCCAGCTCATCATCATTTCATGAGGAGGTGTTGTAGTGCTGCTTATCACTGTCTGATCAGCCATCAGAGCCAGTGTTATCCCCCTCGGCCCACAGATTGATTGGGCCAGATTTGAGGAGGTCGGGAGGGCAATGGTGGCTGTTTGTCCTGCTGATCTGAGCTTGTGTTTCAAAAGACTTGTTTTGGGTTTGGCACACCCTTTATGTGGTGTGTACTGTGTTTCTGGCAGGTTGGCATGTGTATTTTTGTTTTATTTCATTGTATATATTATATATGGGTTATATACAGGGGCGGACAAATACACTGCTCAAAGAAATAAAGGGACACTAAAATAACACACCCTAGATCTGAATGAATGAAATATTCTTATTAAATACTTTTTTCTGAATGTGCTGACAACAAAATCACACAAAAATGATCAATGGAAATCAAATTTATCAACCCATGGAGGTCTGGATTTGGAGTCACACTCAAAATTAAAGTGGAAAACCACACTACAGGCTGATCCAACTTTGATGTAATGTCTTTAAAACAAGTCAAAATGAGGCTCAGTAGTGTGTGTGGCCTCCACGTGCCTGTATGACCTCCCTACAACGCCTGGGCATGCTCCTGATGAGGTGGCGGATGGTCTCCTGAGGGATCTCCTCCCAGACCTGGACTAAAGCATCCGCCAACTCCTGGACACTCTGTGGTGCAACGTGGCGTTGGTGGATGGAGCGAGACATGATGTCCCAGATGTGCTCAATTGGATTCAGGTCTGGGGAACGGGCGGGCCAGTCCATAGCATCAATGCCTTCCTCTTGCAGGAACTGCTGACACACTCCAGCCACATGAGGTTTAGCATTTTCTTGCATTCGGAGGAACCCAGGGCCAACCGCACCAGCATATGGTCTCACAAGGGGTCTGAGGATCTCATCTCGGTACCTAATGGCAGTCAGGCTACCTCTGGCGAGCACATGGAGGGCTGTGCGGCCCCCTAAGAAATGCCACCCCACACCATGACTGACCCACCGGTCATGCTGGAGGATGTTGCAGGCAGCAGAACGTTCTCCACGGCGTCTCCAGACACACATGTGTCACGTCTGTCACATGTGCTCAGTGTGAACCTGCTTTCATCTGTGAAGAGCACAGGGCGCCAGTGGCGAATTTGCCAATCTTGGTGTTCTCTGGCAAATGCCAAACGTCGTCCTTCACGGTGTTGGGCTGTAAGCACAACCCCCACCTGTGGACGTCGGGCCCTCATACCACCCTCATGGAGTCTGTTTCTGACCGTTTGAGCAGACACATGCACATTTGTGGCCTGCTGGAGGTAATTTTGCAGGGCTCTGGCAGTGCCCCTCCTGCTCCTCCTTGCACAAAGGCGGAGGTAGCGGTCCTGCTGCTGGGTTGTTGACCTCCTACGGCCTCCTCCATGTCTCCTGATGTACTGGCCTGTCTCCTGGTAGCGCCTCTATGCTCTGGACACTACGCTGACAGACACAGCAAACCTTATTGCCACAGCTCGCATTGATGTACCATCCTGGATGAGCTGCACTACCTGAGCCACTTGTGTGGATTGTAGACTCCGTCTCATGCTACCACTAGAGTGAAAGCACCGCCAGCATTCAAAAGTGACCAAAACATCAGCCAGGAAGAATAGGAACTGAGAAGTGGTCTATGGTCACCACCTGCAGAACCACTCCTTTATTGGGGGTGTCTTGCTAATTGCTTATAATTTCCACCTGTCGTCTATTCCATTTGCACAATAGCATGTGAAATGTATTGTCAATCAGTGTTGCTTCCTAAGTGGACAGTTTGATTTCACAGAAGTGTGATTGACTTGGAGTTACATTGTGTTGTTTAAGTGTTCCCTTAATTTTTTTGAGCAGTGTATATTGGCACTCTTGCACTTTTCTTAAATAATTCCTGATTTCTTAGAAAATAAGCTGCAATTGAAGAAAATGTTTGGTCTCCCACATAGTTATTGGATTGCCAACATTGCAGAACCCATTTGAGGAATAAAAAATGGTTCTGCACTGTTGGCAATCCAATAACTACGTGTGGAGACAAACGTTTTTCAATTGCAACTTATTTTTTAAGAAATAGGGAATTATTTGTTACATTATATTGTGTCTGTGCACAGTAGTGTTGAGTTGGTTTGTAGTGTGTTGCATATTGCCTATTATGCCACGTCTCCTATAAGAGTTCACCTTGTATTGTTTCTGCACAGTAGTGTTTTGCTACCGTGAATCTATATGATCTGTAGTTCATAGGAGAGATTTATCGCTTGGTCTTGTTCAGCAAATCCATAACATATGTTTAGCAAAAGAATAGCTACATATCCCACGTTTGTCTTCCGAGTCAGATGCAAGGGGTTACAGATAAAAGATGAAATCCTAGCAGATGTTTCATGTAGATATTTCTTTTTCGAATGCACGACTTCTTAGAGATATCAAGCTATTTGCCTGGCTTCTCTGACTGTCAGTGTGATAAGATAAGAGAAGTCCCCGCAGCATATTACAGTTGTGTGTGCACTAAGCTCGTACTTCTCTTTGGCCTATCAACAGTCTGACTTTCACCTCTGAAAGACCTCTTCAGTATTGGAAACACAAGGAGAGCACATTATAACAATGCTCTCTCTTTCTCTCTCTCTCCCAATGGAGATGCTTTGTGCTGCTGCTGGCCCGGTGTCCTTCAGTGTTGTGTCCTTCAGTGTTGTGTCCCGAGGTGGCAGTGGATAAACAATCTGAACAAACACTCCTCCCACTCACATTGATCCCAAGGTCTCTGTCCATCCCTCTCTTCCTCTCTCTCTCTCTCTACAGTATGTCTCTGTCCATCCCTCTCTTCCTCTCTCTCCACAGTATGTCTCTGTCTCTGTCCATCTCTCTCTTCCTCTCTCTCTCTCTATAGTATGTCTCTGTCCATCCCTCTCTTCCTCTCTCTCTCTCTCTCTCTCTCTATAGTATGTCTCTGTCCATCCCTCTCTTCCTCTCTCTCTCTACAGTATGTCTCTGTCTCTGTCCATCCCTCTCTTCCCCTCTCTCTCTCTCTCTACAGTATGTCTCTGTCCATCCCTCTCTTCCTCTCTCTCTCTCTACAGTATGTCTCTGTCTCTGTCCATCCCTCTCTTGCTCTCTCTCTCTCTACAGTATGTCTCTGTCCATCCCTCTCTTCCCCTCTCTCTCTCTCTACAGTATGTCTCTGTCTCTGTCCATCCCTCTCTTCCCCTCTCTCTCTCTACAGTATGTATCTGTCTCTGTCCATCCCTCTCTTCCCCTCTCTCTCTCTCTACAGTATGTCTCTATCTCTGTCCATCCCTCTCTTCCTCTCTCTCTCTACAGTATGTCTCTGTCCATCCCTCTCTTCCTCTCTCTCTCTCTACAGTATGTCTCTGTCTCTGTCCATCCCTCTCTTCCTCTCTCTCTCTACAGTATGTCTCTGTCTCTGTCCATCCCTCTCTTCCTCTCTCTCTCTCTACAGTATGTCTCTGTCTCTGTCCATCCCTCTCTTCCTCTCTCTCTCTCTATAGTATGTCTATATCTCTGTCCATCCCTCTCTTCCTCTCTCTCTCTCTACAGTATGTCTCTATCTGTCCATCCCTCTCTTCCTCTCTCTCTCTCTACAGTATGTCTCTGTCCATCCCTCTCTTCCTCTCTCTCTCTCTACAGTATGTATCTGTCCATCCCGCTCTTCCTCTCTCTCTCTCTACAGTATGTCTCTGTCCATCTCTCTCTCTCTACAGTATGTCTCTGTCCATCTCTCTCTCTCTCTCTCTCTACAGTATGTCTCTGTCCATCTCTCTCTCTTTCTCTCTCTACAGTATGTCTCTGTCCATCTCTCTCTCTCTCTCTACAGTATGTCTCTGTCCATCTCTCTCTCTCTCTCTCTCTACAGTATGTCTCTGTCCACCTCTCTCTCTCTCTCTCTCTACAGTATGTCTCTGTCCATCTCTCTCTCTCTCTCTACAGTATGTCTCTGTCCATCTCTCTCTCTCTCTCTACAGTATGTCTCTGTCCATCTCTCTCTCTCTACAGTATGTCTCTGTCCATCTCTCTCTCTCTCCACAGTATGTCTCTGTCCATCTCTCTCTCTCTCTACAGTATGTCTCTGTCCATCTCTCTCTCTCTACAGTATGTCTCTGTCCATCTCTCTCTCTCTCTCTACAGTATGTCTCTGTCCATCTCTCTCTCTCTACAGTATGTCTCTGTCCATCTCTCTCTCTCTACAGTATGTCTCTGTCCATCTCTCTCTCTCTACAGTATGTCTCTGTCCATCTCTCTCTCTACAGTATGTCTCTGTCCATCTCTCTCTCTCTCTCTCTCTACAGTATGTCTCTGTCCATCTCTCTCTCTCTCTCTACAGTATGTCTCTGTCCATCTCTCTCTCTCTCTCTACAGTATGTCTCTGTCCATCTCTCTCTCTCTACAGTATGTCTCTGTCCATCTCTCTCTCTCTACAGTATGTCTCTGTCCATCTCTCTCTCTCTCTCTACAGTATGTCTCTTTCCATCTCTCTCTCTCTCTCTACAGTATGTCTCTGTCCATCTCTCTCTCTACAGTATGTCTCTGTCCATCTCTCTCTCTCTCTCTCTCTCTACAGTATGTCTCTGTCCATCTCTCTCTCTCTCTCTACAGTATGTCTCTGTCCATCTCTCTCTCTCTCTACAGTATGTCTCTGTCCATCTCTCTCTCTCTCTACAGTATGTCTCTGTCCATCTCTCTCTCTCTACAGTATGTCTCTGTCCATCTCTCTCTCTCTACAGTATGTCTCTGTCCATCTCTCTCTCTCTCTCTACAGTATGTCTCTGTCCATCTCTCTCTCTCTCTCTACAGTATGTCTCTGTCCATCTCTCTCTCTCTCTCTACAGTATGTCTCTGTCCATCTCTCTCTCTCTCTCTACAGTATGTCTCTGTCCATCTCTCTCTCTCTCTCTCTCTACAGTATGTCTCTGTCCATCTCTCTCTCTCTCTCTACAGTATGTCTCTGTCCATCTCTCTCTCTCTCTCTCTACAGCATGTCTCTGTCCATCTCTCTCTCTCTACAGTATGTCTCTGTCCATCTCTCTCTCTCTCTCTACAGTATGTCTCTGTCCATCTCTCTCTCTCTCTCTACAGTATGTCTCTGTCCATCTCTCTCTCTCTCTCTCTACAGTATATCTCTGTCCATCTCTCTCTCTCTCTACAGTATGTCTCTGTCCATCTCTCTCTCTCTACAGTATGTCTCTGTCCATCTCTCTCTCTCTACAGTATGTCTCTGTCCATCTCTCTCTCTCTCTACAGTATGTCTCTGTCCATCTCTCTCTCTCTCTCTCTACAGTATGTCTCTGTCCATCTCTCTCTCTCTCTCTACAGTATGTCTCTGTCCATCTCTCTCTCTCTCTCTACAGTATGTCTCTGTCCATCTCTCTCTCTCTCTACAGTATGTCTCTGTCCATCTCTCTCTCTCTACAGTATGTCTCTGTCCATCTCTCTCTCTCTACAGTATGTCTCTGTCCATCTCTCTCTCTACAGTATGTCTCTGTCCATCTCTCTCTCTCTACAGTATGTCTCTGTCCATCTCTCTCTCTCTCTCTACAGTATGTCTCTGTCCATCTCTCTCTCTCTCTCTACAGTATGTCTCTGTCCATCTCTCTCTCTCTCTACAGTATGTCTCTGTCCATCTCTCTCTCTCTCTCTACAGTATGTCTCTGTCCATCTCTCTCTCTCTCTCTCTACAGTATGTCTCTGTCCATCTCTCTCTCTCTCTACAGTATGTCTCTGTCCATCTCTCTCTCTCTCTCTACAGTATGTCTCTGTCCATCTCTCTCTCTCTACAGTATGTCTCTGTCCATCTCTCTCTCTACAGTATGTCTCTGTCCATCTCTCTCTCTCTACAGTATGTCTCTGTCCATCTCTCTCTCTACAGTATGTCTCTGTCCATCTCTCTCTCTCTCTACAGTATGTCTCTGTCCATCTCTCTCTCTCTACAGTATGTCTCTGTCCATCTCTCTCTCTCTCTACAGTATGTCTCTGTCCATCTCTCTCTCTCTACAGTATGTCTCTGTCCATCTCTCTCTCTCTCTACAGTATGTCTCTGTCCATCTCTCTCTCTCTCTCTACAGTATGTCTCTGTCCATCTCTCTCTCTCTCTCTACAGTATGTCTCTGTCCATCTCTCTCTCTCTACAGTATGTCTCTGTCCATCTCTCTCTCTACAGTATGTCTCTGTCCATCTCTCTCTCTCTCTACAGTATGTCTCTGTCCATCTCTCTCTCTCTACAGTATGTCTCTGTCCATCTCTCTCTCTCTACAGTATGTCTCTGTCGCTGGTTGCTTTCTCTCTGTCATTGACTCTTTTTGTTCTGTTCTGTTTTACAATTGACTTATGTTACTCTACACCTCTAGTGTGTTCTGTTCATGTCCCATTTTTATCTTTCTACATATCTCTCTGTCTCTTTCTCCTGGATAATCTCTCTCTCTCTCTCTCTCTCTCTCTGTCTCTTTCTCCTGGATAATCTCTCTCTCTCTCTCTCTCTCTCTCTCTCTCTCTCTCTCTCTCTCTCTCTCTCTCTCTCTCTCTTTCTTTCTTTCTTTCTCTCTCTCTTTCTTTCTTCCCCCCCCAGCTGGACACCATCACCACATTCCACCTGCCCTGATATTATATGAAAGTCACCCCTTCTCCCCCTCCAACCCTGTCAAAAAAAAAGATAAATGACCACCATTGCTCCAACCATTGTGACTTTGTCTCAGGGACTACAATCTCATTTCTCTCCTTAGAAAATCTAAGTAAACCACCACTCGCCTGTGCGTGTGTGTTTGTATCTTATTCACTGCCCCAGGCCCTCTTGATTTCCACACATAAACCCGTCGGCCATCTTATTCCAGCGCTGCAGGACATCCATATGCATGACATAAAGTGGAGGAATGGAGCGATTTAATCCATATACAACATACACCATAGGATGCAGCCTCCTGTGGCCCCTAGCTAATAGCCACCGCTGTCACTCAACTTACAGAGAAAATGTCTGGAAATATTGGAAATCATTCCATGTGCAGTAAATTATACTTTCTCCTTGATTGCTTAATCATAACTCAATATCCAACCTACTGGAATGAATTTGAAATTAGTCTGAGCTGACATTGAGTTAAGAAGGGTGAGATTGGCTAGGAAGAAGCTCAGAACACTTTTGGTCCCTTCATCAGATGTTGTGATCTTTAAGTGGTTTCACTACCCTTGCTTGGCCAAAGAGCTCTATTTTCATGTCATCTAACCATAGCACCGCCTGGAGTTTGATAAACAGCATTGACACTTGGATGGAAACCGGTGCTATGTTCAGATAACATGAAAATGGAGCTCGTTGGCCACACACACCAGTGATGGGTTTGGCATTGAAAAACAGAAGCATATGCAGAAAAGTATCTCATACCTACTGTAAAATACGGTGCTGGATCTATGATGTTATGGGGCTATTTTGTTTCCACTGTTCCTGGGGCCCTTAATTAAGGTCAACGGCATCATGAACTTGACTGAACAATTGTATTATTATAAAATAATATAGTTTCCCAATTTTTCTGCATGCAATGTAGCTCAGTGTTTGTATTGTTTATTTTATAAGGTATTTTATTGCTGATCTTTATCAAGGCTGTCAATCATTATGGACCACACTGTTTTTACACTACTGTTACTGCTACTGTTATCTCTTTGTCCTGTACCAGCAAATTTAAAGATGGGACCTGGTGCGTCTCTGCTTGGCACTCAGCATTAAGAATATAGATTGGGGGTAAGGCCCTGTGATAGACTTGTTGTTTGAGTGAAAGGCATTCATTTTCCTCAGTTTTGGGGGAGATGATGTGTGTGTGTGTGTGTGTGTGTGTGTGTGTGTGTGTGTGTGTGTGTGTGTGTGTGTGTGTGTGTGTGTGTGTGTGTGTGTGTGTGTGTGTGTGTGTGTGTGTGTGTGTGTGTGTGTGTGTGTGTGTGTGTGTGTGTGTGTGTGTGTGTGTGTGTGTGTGTGTGTGTGTGTGTGTGATGTGTCTGTTGTGTGTTCATTCATCTCTATAATGGGGTAAGGGGTGTGTTGAGTTGATGTTGTATGTTCCTCTCTCTCCAGTGTGCAGTGGGGAGAATACTATGGACAGATACCTCTACTTTACTGCTACACTATCCGCTAATGAACGTGTGTGTGTGTGTTTGCATGTGTGTGTGTTTGCGAGTGCACAGGCATGTGCACTGGCGTGTGTGTGACCGGATGTGGTACCAGTGGAGGCTCCTCAGAAGAGGAAGGAGAGGGCCATCCTCCTCAGTGGATTTCTTAAACTTAAAAATGGTAAAACATTTAAAAACTAGACTAAACATATTCACGTCACCAAATAATTGATCAAAACTGTTTTGCAATGAAGGTCTACAGTAGCCTCAATAGCACTCTGTTGGGTAGCACCATAGTGTAGCCGGAGGACAGCATGCTTCCGTCCTCTTGGTACATTGACTTGAATACAAAACCTAGGAGGCTCTTGGTTCTCACCCCTTCCATAGCCTTACACAGTAATTATGACAACTTCGGGAGGACGTCCTCCAACCTATCAGAGTTCTTGAACAGACATGTTGTCCACCCAATCAAAGGATCAGAGAATGAATTTAGTACTGAAAGCTTAAGCAACAGCTAGCAAGCACTGCAGTGCAGGGCATAAAATGTGGTGAGTAGTTGACTGAATGAGAAAGACAATAGTTGAACAGCTTTAATAAGTACATTTCTTCAAAAATGAAGGAGAAGCAAGAGCGCGAGAGATTTCGTCTTCTTTTTTTTCAGTTTCAATTACTTAGCTAGCAAATGCAGCTGGCTAGTTTAGTTACTCAAGCAGAGGGATGCTATGTTAGCTAGCGGTCTATGACTATCCAACACAACACTGGAACTCTTCCAAGTCAAGGTAAGCTTTTGGTTATATTAAATTAATGCCACTGGGGCCTGCCGGTCTAACTGCTACCTGACTATACACTGTAACGTTACTGGTTGTAGTGGGTTTATTAGCGCATTAGTTCTATTAGCCATGTTGACTATGATGTTACTTTAGCTAATATGGGGACAACGATGTAGGCTGTGTGTAGCGGTTATGACATGGTTTAGCTTGGAAAGGTTTTTTTCGCCTGGCCACATACAGCTGATGTGTTGTTCATTGAAGTCCACAAACGAAGTGAAAAGGTGAGAGGAGGAGAGTGCACAGAGGCTAGAATGAATACAACGTGGCTGCTATGATCAAGGGTGCATTCAATCCACTGATTCTGTGGAGAGAAAAAAATCTTAAAAGGAAGCAAACGAAACAGGGATGAAAATACCTGAATTTGTCCAATAGAAACGTTCATTTGCAATTGTTAGACTAATGATTACACCATTACAGATAGATGCAGGCAAGAGTGTGCAAGGTGTTATTGAATGTGTCACTGTCGGTCCATGTGTCACTGTGTTTCATCTCAAATTTTTCTCTCGACCTGTGTGCAACTACGTTGTAAACTTCACATTCATAGGCTAGGTTGTAGGGAACATTTTTTGTACCATGTAGTAGCCTAAACCTATCGATGTTACATTGAACTGGATGAATGGAATATGAATAACAGTCATCCAACATGCTGTAAACGAAATAAGGCCATGCTCATGAAAAAAAAATCAAAAAACAAAAAATCCTCCCTCATCATAAACTGCACTGACCGCCACTGATTGGTACCGTGTGTGTCTGTGTCTCCCTGCCTCTACCATAGTATTCCCATGGCGTCGCTATTTCAAATACCATCCCGGCTGCTTCCCCCAGAGTGTGGTAATCCATTTCACACGTTTTCCAATCCCCTCAGATCCTCCGTATCTCCAGTGAGGCGCGGCTGTAACAGAGATCCCAGATTCTCAGTTTGGAGAAGCTGCTTTTAGAGGCCATCGGAGTGGAGAAGACCCATACATATTTCATCTTCTCCCCCCATGTTTTTATTCATCTCAGCCCTAATCGGCTCTCCACATTCTGAATGTATAATCATGCTATTATACTGTGCCTGCTGCAGTTAGCTTCAAGCTGGATGATCTCTGGGCTAGATAACATCAGATACAATCACATCAGATGAGCTAATGTGGTTACATTATCATGGCTAGAAACTAGCTCTGTCCACCACTGAATATGCAGGTAGGCTACAGAAATAGCCACAATCGGGCTCATTTCTGTCCCAAAACGTCCCTTTTTACTGTCTTCTTCTCAGAATTGTTCTTAAGAATGTCGTGGGCTCAGGGCTCCAGGAGTTAACGTCCAGGTCAGCCCATGCACTCTGTCCGATTACGTGTCGCTGAATAACAACACAATTAGGGAACGGCCGATATAGAACTTGTTTTAGGGTCGATGGCCATTTTTGGAGGGCAAAGCCAATATTTGATGGCGATATTGAATGTCATTCAATTTTAAAATGTTGTTGACCAAATTTCCCAGAGACAGCAATGTGTTCATTAATGAATACATTTTAACATCAAATAATACATGTGACTTTGGTAAAAATAAAAATAAAAATCTTACTAGCTAGTGTGTGCTAGCTAGCTAGCTAATGTGCGTGTAGTGACACAATGCTTGTAGTGACGTAATGCTAGTGGGCAAGGCATGTGTGCTAGCTAGCTAATGTGCGTGTAGTGACACAATGCTTGTAGTGACGTAATGATAGTGGGCAAGGCATGTGTGCTAGCTCGCTAATGTGCGTGTAGTGACACAATGCTTGTAGTGACGTAATGCTAGTGGGCAAGGCATGTGTGCTAGCTAGCTAATGTGCGTGTAGTGACACAATGCTTGTAGTGACGTAATGCTAGTGGGCAAGGCATGTGTGCTAGCTCGCTAATGTGCGTGTAGTGACACAATGCTTGTAGTGACGTAAGCTAATCGCCGTCGTACTGTTACAAGTACCCTAAATGGCAGTGGGCGCGATGTGTTATGGGTACTGGGTGTAGTTACTGCAGTCTGCAGATAGATATTATTGGATTGGTCACTCTTAAGACACTTGTCCTCTCTCACATGAAACAGTTTGTCAATAATTAAATAAGACCAGTCATTTTACCTAGTGAATGTTTTTTGGAGACAATCAACTTACTTTTTCTTATGGTTCGCATATTATAGCAGATAAAGTTTTAAGGTAGTGAACCGATGTTAGCTGTACGCTATCTAGCAACATTAGCTTTCGGTGACTGAATGAAAGCTATTTTCCAAGATACCTGGCTAGTTAACTAGTTAGCTAGCTACCGGTATCTTGTTTTGTAAAGTGCTGTAGCCTGTTATGCACTTTTGTTTTGTCGATCAGTAAATGAATGAATACTTTCAATTAGGGATGTAACAATTTCCCGAAAGGCGTCGGTCCCCGATTGTAATGTTTTTAAGATAAAAGTGCATCGGTCCACGGACCCCAAACCGATCAAAATGTAGCATGCATCCGTCAGAAAATGATTCAAACGTGACAGATCGCCAGTTCACTCATGTGTTGCTCATATTACTTTTTTTTTACCTTTATTTGACTAGGCAAGTCAGTTAAGAACTAATTCTTAATTTTCAATGACGGCCTAGGAACAGTGGGTTAACTGCCTGTTCATGGGCAGAACGACAGATTTGTACCTTGTCAGCTCGGGGATTTGAACTTGCAACCTTCCGGTTACTAGTCCAACACTCTAACCACCAGGCTATACCTTCTGAAAATACTTATCATCTTTTGTGACAACAGATGGATCTTCTCCTTCAGTGACGAACTGCATGACAGTCATTGATCTACAAGTCAATTTGCATGCCGAATAAGGAAATGAAGGAAATATCAGCAGCCTAGTCAGGCTGTACACTGTGCCCAGATTCACGCCTGTTCCCGATCTTGCACATCTGCGTGGAACCTTAAGCAAAGTTTCAAACTGTCAAAACAATTCGATTTTGAGATGGGGTGAAATCCAGACTTGTGCTACACAGTACCAGTCAAAAGTTTGGACACAATTCAAAGGTTTTTCTTTATTTTTACTATTTTCCACATAGCAGAATAATAGTGAAGACATCAAAACTATGAAATAACACACATGGAATCATGTAATAACCAAAAAAGTGTTAAACAAACATGTTTTATATTTGAGATTCTTCAAATATAAATTATTTCAACCAGCCTCATGATTTTTTATTTATTTAATTTTTTATTTAACTCGGCATGTCAGTTAAGAACAAATTCTTATTTACAATGGCGGCCTACCTGGGAACAGTGGGTAAACTGCATTGTTCAGGTGCAGTTCTGTAGCAGAGTTTTACCTTGTCAGCTCAGGAATTCGATCCAGCAACCTTTTGATTATTGGCCCAGTGCTCTAACCAATAGGCTACCTGCCGCCCCATGATGTAGTCACCTGGAATAAATGCATTTCAATTAACAGTTGTGCCTTGTTAATTTGTGGAATTTACTTCCTTCTTAATGAGTTTGAACCAATTAGTTGTGTTGTGACAAGGTAAGGGCGGTACACAGAAGATACCTCTATTTGGTAAAAGTCCATATTAAAAGTATGTAGAAGTCCATATTATGGCAACAACAGCTCAAATAAGCAAAGAGAAATGACAGTCCATCATTACTTTAAGACATGAAGGTCAGTCAATCCGAAAAATGTCAAGAACTTTGAAAGTTTCTTCAAGTGCAGTCGCAAAAACCATCCAGCGCTATGATGTAACTGGCTCTCATGAGGACCACCACGGGAAAGGAAGACCCAGAGTTATCTCTGCTGCAGAGGATGAGTTCATTACAGGTACCAGCCTCAGAAATTGCAGCCCAAATAAATGCTTCACAGAGTTCAAGTAACAGACACATCTCAACATCAACTGTTCAGAGACTGCGTGAATCAGGCCTTCATGGTCGAAACCACTACTAAAGGACACCAATAAGAAGAGGGCCAAGAAACACAAGCAATGGACATTAGACCGGTGGAAATCTGTCTTTAGGTCTGATGAGTCCAAAGTTCAGATTTTTGGTTCCAACCGTCGTGTCTTTGTGAGACTCAGAGTAGGTGAGTGGATGATCTCCGTATGTGTGGTTCTCATTGTCGGTAAGTTATTTATAATTCAAGGCACAATTGACCAGCATGGCTACCACAGTATTCTGCAGCGATACACCATCCCATCTGGTTTGCGCTTAGTGGGACTATCATTTGTTTTTCAACAGGACAATGACCCAACATACCTCCAGGCTGGGCTATTTGGCCAAAAAGGAGAGTGATGAAATGCTGCATCAAATGACTTGTCCGCCACAATCACCTGACCTCAACCCAATTGAGATGGTTTGGGATATGTTGGACTGCAGAGTGAAGGAAAAGCAGCCAACAAGTGCTCAGCATATGTGGGAACTCCTTCAAGATTTTTGAAAAAGCATTCCAGGTGAAGCTGGTTGAGAGAATGCCAAGAGTGTGCAAAGCTGTCATCAAGGCAAAGGGTGGTTACTTTGAAAAATCTAAAATATGTTTTGATTTGTTTAACACTTTTTTTGGTTACTACATGATTCCATGTGTTATTTCAAAGTTTTGATGCCTACTATTATTTTACAATGTGGAAAATAGTCTAAATAAAGAAAAACCCTTGAATGACTAGATGTGTCCAAACTTTTGACTGGCACTACATTTTCATTGGCTATGTCATGGCTTATTTGTAAGCCTGTAAATAAAGATACATTACTAACTCAAACACTTAATCTGCAGAAATGACTATTTAATTAGTTGGTGATGGTGATTTCAGAACAAACAAACATACAAACTACATTGACCCCCCTAATCTGATAGTGGTAGTTGGGTGGTAGATGCTGAGTATCCCTTATGGCTCATCTCAGGTAACAACATAGTACATACACCATAGCCATACCTAATTTACACACATACATACAGTTGAAGTCGGAAGTTTACATACACCTTAGCCAAATGTATTTAAACTCAGTTTTTCACAATTCCTGACATTTAATCCTAGTAAAGATTCCCTGTTTTAGGTCAGTTAGGATCACCACTTTATTTTAAGAATGTGACATGTCTGAATAATAGTAGAGAGAATGATTTATTTCAGCTTTTATTGCTTTCATCACATTCCCAGTGGGTCAGAAGTTGACATACTCTCAATTAGTATTTGGTAGCATTGCCTTTAAATTGTTTCACTTGGGTCAAACTTTTCAGGTAGCCTTCCACAGGCTTCCCACAATAAGTTGGGTGAATTTTGGCCAATTCCTCCTGACAGAGCTGGTGTAACTGAATCAGGTTTGTAGGCCTTCTTGCTCACATGCGCTTTTTCAGTTCTGCCCACAGATTTTCTATAGGATTGAGGTCAGGGCTTTGTGATGGCCACTCCAATACTTTGACTTTGATGTCCTTAAGCGATTTTGGCACAACTTTGGAAGTATGCTTTGGGTCATTGTCCATTTGGAAGACCCATTTGCGACCAAGCTTTAACTTCCTGACGGATGTCTTGAGATGTTGCTTCAATATATCCACATACTTTTCTTTCCTCGTGATGCCATCTATTTTGTGAAGTGCACCAGTCCCTCCTGCAGCAAAGCATCCCCACAACATGATGCTGTCACCCCCTTGCTTCACGGTTGGGATGGTGTTCTTCGGCAGAGTGCTTGCTTAACCTGTCCCAGACTGTCAAGAGGGAAGAATCCCTCGGGATCAGAGAGCCACAGAAAACTAAACAGACGGGATAAGGCATCGGGAGCCGACAGTGTTCTTGCTACCTCGGAGCGTAAGAATCCAAATGGAAAGACCAGCGGTGAGCATTAAGTCGTTTGGCAAACGGATGAAGGTTCTTATGCAAGCCTCCCCTTTTTCCTCCAAACATAACGATGGTCATTATGGCCAAACAGTTCTATTTTTGTTCATCAGACCAGAGGACATTTCTCCAAAAATTACAATCTTTGTCCCCATGTGCAGTTGCAAACCATAGTCTGGCTTTATAATGGCGGTTTTGGAGCAGTGGCTTCTTCCTTGCTGAGTGGCCTTTCAGGTTATGTCGATATAGGACTTGTTTTACTGTGGACATAGATACTTTTGAACCTGTTTCTTCCAGCGTCTTCACAAGGTTCCTTTGCTGTTGTTCTGGGATTGATTTGCACTTTTCGCATCAATGTACGTTCATCTCTAGGAGACAGAACACGTCTCATTCCTGAGCAGTATGAAGGCTGCGTGGTCCCATGGTGTTTATACTTGCGTACCATTGTTTGTATAGATGAACGTGGTACCTTCAGGCCCTTGGAAATTGCTCCCAAGGTTGACCTAGACTTGTGGAGATTACAATTTTTTTCCTGAGGTCTCGAACACAAATGACCAGCGAGGATGACCAACAAGATAAAATGAGTCCATGGGATGAGCAGTGTAAACAGCGGAGAAAATGGCTGATTTCTTTTGATTTTCCCATGATGTCAAGCAAAGAGGCACTGAGTTTGACGGTAGGCCTTGAAAAACATCCACAGGTACACCTCCAATTGACTCAAATGATGTCAATTAGCCAATCAGAAGCTTCTAAAGCCATGACTGTAACGGCTGTTAGTGGAAGAACGTGAGGACCAAGGTGCAGCGTAGTAAGTGTTCATCATTTTAATGGTAAAGCTGAACACCATCAAACAAGCAACAAAAGAACAACTGAAACAGCTCTGTCAGGTGCAAAACACACTAAACAGAAAAAAACTACCCACAAAACTCAGGTGGGAAAAGGCTAGCTATGTTTGGTTCTCAATCAGAGACAACGATAGGCAGCTGCCTCTGATTGAGAACCACACCCAGCCAAACAACAAAGAAAAACAAAACATAGAAAATGAACATAGACTGCCCACCCTAGTCACACCCTGGCCTAACAAAAAAAGAGAATACTATGGCCAGGGCTTGACAATGACATCATTTTGAATTATAAGTCAAATAATCCGACTGTAAAGAATTGTTGGAAAAATTACGTCATGCACAAAGTAGATGACCTAACCGACTTGCCAAAACTATAATTTGTTTAACAAGAAATGTGTATTATATCGGAGTCCATGTATCTAGATACGTGTTGAATAGTCTTGTAAGGGAAAGATGAACATCCCTTCTTTCAGTATGTGTACGTGCTGTGTGTCTTTATTCAAGTGTACTTGAAACTATATGCACAATAAGTGGGTAGCTAACAAGATGAAGTCCAGCCAGAAGTTCCTCGCCGGCTTGCAAAGGTTTTAACATAAGTGCTCTCGAGCTAAATAGGGGACATCGGCTGCACTTGTACTCAAGGGCCGATAGACTAGGAAAGGCTAATGTTGGCTCTATCAATTATTGGCTGTTCACTAAAAGCAATAATTTCAATCTTCATTTGGCCAGAGTCGTAATTGAAGGCCCACGAACCATTTGAGGAATTTCTCTATAAATATAATCCTTGGTGAAATCAACTCAGTCTTGGGTACATAAATTGAGGTGCTGAAAGTTTTTCATAATTCAGCAGCTGTTCAATTTTTATGAGGTGTAGAAAGAAGAGAAACAGTCAAATTCACTTTCCTCGAGAATTAGAACCACGGTACCAAACTAGATTTTGTTTCGATTCCAGCTTCGTCACCTCCGTCCTTCACTAATCCCTGTTAATTCAGAACTAAAGTCTAGCGTAATTGGTCAGATGCTCGATTAAATTATGGGTCCATACGTGTTAAAGAGGAGAGATAAAACAAGGATCGGAACCGGAACGAAGAGCTTCGCCCTTTTCTGTTCGCAAGTTACGGGCAAGTCTATGGGCCAAATGTCCCCTTCCGAAATTCTAAAGATGCACCTGCGGAATCATGGTTTTTCCAAATAACCAGTGATGGAAAACCCGACGCACCGGAACAAATGCTGCTGATCTCACGCATCCCGTGTTGTATCATGACAGATCTACATGGCCATTTATGTTTACGTTGTCAGTCCACAAAATTAACAGGCATGAAATTAATTGATTTGAAGGGAAGTCAGGGTAAATGTTTGCACTGTGGCCAAAAGGGATGCCGCCCACTTTGTGCATTCAGGTGGGCAAAGAGCCAGAGAGAGAGAAACTTTCACCGCGCTTATTCTTCACGCTTTTTCAAATCCCTAAACTTTTAAACGCGACAGCCACAATGGATGCATGAAATGGATTTTGAATTTCAGATCTGATTCGATTCGTTATTGATGGATGCCAAGAGTGGCTTAGTTCCGACGGAGGGAACGGTCGCTGCCTTTGAAATACAACCTGTCAAAAAACTATTGTTTCCGGCTTGCATTTCCATGTGTGCATGTTGTTTGTAGCTTTAAATGCAGCACAGCAAAAGGGAATTTTCGATTTCTTTTGAAGTCCTTAATCTCCAACAGGCTAGAAAGGACAGGATGAATGCAAATGCTGAGATTTAGTTCAGCTGTAAAAAGTACCACTACTTTCTTTATGATGGGCAAATCCAAAGCTGCACACTTTCAAAAGCCATTATTATCATACGAAGTGTAGCCTGCCTATATGTGCATACTACATACAGCCTTTGTGAAAAGCTTTGCATGGACTTTAATGGTGCAGGTTGTAGTGTGCTCTACCCATAACTGCAGAGTCCCTGGTTCAAGTCCTGTTCCGGCTGTTCCCCCTTCACTCGCTACAAGTAGGCTGGTAGTCTTCATGGAAGGAGCCAATAGTGAACCACTGCCAGTCATTAACACATGTGCTGCTGTCCCAATGTCATCAATGTCCAGATTAGGGTTGCAACGCTGCCGATAATTTACCAAAGTTACTAGAATCTTCAGTAATTTAGGTAATTAACAGAAAATGTACGGCCATCGATCGTAACTTTGGTCATTTATACTTGAACAACTTATACTTGAATAACTTAAAGTTGAACTATGCAGAAATTGCACTGCCATTTCCTGGTTGCTACAACTAATAGTTTGCCTAATTTCAGTTTGTGACAAAATAAGATAGTATAGTGTAGGAAATCATTGTACTATCCAAACCCTTGTGAAATATATTTTCCATAACCAAAAATATTGTTGTTTGAAGCTGAAAGTAAAAGATGCAAAAACAAAACTTGGTTGCCTGTTGTACATGTTATTTTGGCATTAATACGTGTCACATATCAGTTTGCAAACAATGTAAAAAAAATGTTTTAAAAATAACCATTGAGTTGATAAAGCCGCATACAAACCTGGTCTCTTTTTTGCTTTCTTGAGTAAGGCAGCTCCAAAATGCAGGTGCTTCAGCCTAGCTTAGTGCTTTCTGTGATGGTGGGGCAGCCAGCGGAAAATACTGAGCGTAGGGGTTGGTAATGTTCTCTCGTTGTGCAGTGATTTGCTCAGTGTTCTGTCACTCACGGGGACACTATGTCACCGCCAAATCTAAGGGTAGAGCTTCGAAACTTCAAGCCCCTTGAGTGCTGCCATAGAGTTACATTAGAAGTGCTGATCCAGAAAAGCTCAAGGTCAATGGCCACAGATAAAATGACATCAAATCACGTTATATCTACAGTAGCTTTGATTGGACAATGAGAGAACAATGTAAGAATGGTCCATGTTTTGAATTCTGTTACTGTACATTTCAAAAGGGCTGAACAAATAGTTATATTGACTATATCCGTCCAAGCTCGCTCATGACTGTCATAATCGAAATTACGGATTGCCTCTTATCCGCTTGTTGTCCCCTTATGCCATAGTTTGTACATCTCAATTGTCAATAGAAACCACATTTGTTTAAGCAAGTCAGCCATATCAGCTATGTTGTTTTTAAAGGCAGTAAATTAGTCTGAATGAACTTTTTCACAGCCAGACAAGGCTCCGCTGATAGCCAGGTGTAGCAGTGGTAAGGTGTTGGGACTGCAGTTTGTGGGCACCGTTTGTCACCGTTATAGTGCAATTCATTTATTGTTTAGTGTTGTGTTGTGTAGTGGCTTTGATGGCATGTATCCCTCCAAAACACATTTTTGCTCCACCAAGATTTACATGCTCAAATCTCCATTGACAGAGTAACATAAATAAAAGTGTGTCATTTTGGGGGGGATATTTCATGCTAAAACACAACTATTAAACACCAATGGTTTATATTTAGGATGTTTCACTGCCTTGTCATTCAAGTTTTTATTTTAAAATCTTCTTATTTCATTATTTCAAATATTTTACATGTGATAAGGCCAGAAGAGAGGGTCAAATAATTACAGAGAAGTGATACTCTGAAGTACCCAAAAAGGCCACTACATGTCTTGTGATAGACCACATATAATTCTTGAAAGATACCAAAATTCTGGTAGTTTACTTGTAATCTTAGAAAGTTTCCAGTAATATACCCTCCCTTTGCAACCCTAGTCCAGATTAACTGGATTACACATTAGGGATTACACCACTCTGACCTTGACCCCGACCCCTTGGCTCCGACCCTGGCACTGACCTGTCCAGCTGGATGGACATACAGTACTGCTGCTCTGCTCTGCTGTTCTGCTTTTTTAAATTCTTCATTTGATTATTGATCATTGCTAGAGAGACGTTTTCTTGCCATAGATCTTCAAGCCGAGTTAAGTCAAAACTGTAACTAGGCCACTCAGTAGCATTTAATGTCATCTTGGTAAAATACTCCAGTATATCTTTGGAGTTGTTTTGGGTTATTGTCCAGCTGAAAGGTTTTTCTCCCAGTGTCTGCTGGAAAGCAGACTGTACCAGGTTTTCCTCTACGGTTTTCACTTCCTTTTTATCCCCCCAAAATTCCCAAGTCCTTGCTAATGACAAGCATACCCATAACATGATACAGCCACCACCTTGCTTGAAAATATGAGGAGTGGTACTCAGTGATGTGTTGTGTTGGATTTGCCCCAAACATAATGCTTTGCATAAAGGACATAAAGTTAATTTCTTTGCCACATTTTTTTGCAAGATGTATGTTTTGGAATATTTTTATGCTGTACAGGCTTCCTTATATTCACTCTATAATTTCAGTTAGGATCGTGAAGTAACTACAATGTTTTTTCTCCATCCTCAGTTTTCTCCTATGACAGCCATTAAACTCTGTCTGTAACTGTTTTAAAGTCATCATTGGCCTTGTGGTGAAATCCCATAATGGTTTCCTTCCTCTACAGCAACTGAGTTAGGAATCTATGTTTGAAATTCAGTGCTCAACTGAAGGACCGTACAGGGATGAGGTAGTCATTCTGAATCATGTTAAACAGTATTATTGCATACAGAGTGCGTCCATGCAACTTATTATTATTATTATTCTTTATTTATTACCTTTATTTAACCAGGCAAGTAAGTTAAGAACATATTCTTATTTTCAATGACGGCCTGGGAACAGTGGGTTAACTGCCTGTTCAGGGGCAGAACGACAGATTTGTACCTTGTCAGCTCAGGGGTTTGAACTCGCAACCTTCCGGTTACTAGTCCAACGCTCTAACCACTAAGCTACGCTGCCGCACTTGATCTGAGCCAAAAGGCCGAGAAGCGATAACCCACAAATGGAACTCGCTTGTTAAGCAAATTTTTACTCCTGAACTTATTTAGGCTTGCCATAACAAAGATGTTGAACACTTATTGACTCAAGACATTTCAGGTTTTCATTTTTAAAACAAATTGACACAATTTAAGGCCAAGTGGCAAACAATAATTCAGGCACTAGGGATGGGGGCGTGAGCATGTAGTTCTGGGCAGATGATATGCAGTCATTGTTTGTGTGCGTCTGTAAGTTGTTGTTCATATGTATAAGTTTGTATATGGAGTGAATTATTATTATTTATTGAGAACAGAGGGAATGCTGATTCCACAGGAGAACACTGCCATAACTCTGGCGCTACCATGGAGAGTGTGCGGTTGCCAAGGCACATGGAGACGGAACAGGGAGGGTCATAATTTATTCCTGTCAGCGGCACCGCGGGTGGTGAGGGGTGTCAGGAGGGGGAGGTCGGGGGCATTAAGGTCCTGAGGGGCAGAGAGGAGAGGGACAATTTTATTTGTCAAAAAGTGGCACCTCTGGCTAGTTCACCTCACGCTGCTACTGTACTGCACTGGCCTCAGAGGGGAGAGAGAGAGAGACAACCTTAGTGTTGTTTAGCCAAGGAGTTGCTTTGCTAGAGCTGACGTCCAGAGGAGGCCCCTGCCTCCCTCTCCTTTGTTAGGTCTAACTGACCACCTACCCAGAGGCTAAAGACTACTCACTCTCACAGACATTTAGGAAAGCATGTATACACAGCTTTGTTTTCGTGAATTTTCAGGACGTTTTGGGGAGATACAGTGGCTTGCGAAAGTTGGCATTTTTCCAATTTTGTTGCCTTACAACCTGGAATTAAAATGGATTTTTGCGGGGTTTGTATCATTTGATTTACAGAACATGCCGACCAATTTGAAGATGCAAAATATTTTATATTGTGAAACAAACAAGAAATAAGACACAAAAGAAACTTGAGCCTAGAAGACTATTCATCCCCCCCAAAGTCAATACTTTGTAGAGCTACCTTTTGCAGCAATTACAGCTGCAAGTCTCTAGGGGTATGTCTCTATAAGCTTGGCACATCTAGCCACAGGAATTTTTTCCCATTTTTCAGGGTAAGACTCCTCCAGCTCCTTCAAGTTGGATGGGTTCCGCTCGTGTACAGCAATCTTTAAGTCATACCACAGATACTCAATTGGATTGAGGTCTGGGCTTTGACTAGGCCATTCTAAGACATTTAAATGTTCCCCTTAAACCACTCAAGTGTTGCTTTAGCAGTATGGTTAGGGTCATTGTTCTGCTGGAAGGTGAACCTCCGTCCCAGTCTCACAACTCTGGAAAACTGATAAGGGTTTCCCTCAAGAACTTCCCTGTATTGACCACCATCCTTCATTTCTGACCAGTTTCCCAGTCCCTGCAGATTGAAAAAACATCGTCACATCATGATGCTGCCACCATGGCGATGGTGTTCTCTGGCTGATGTTGGGTTTGCACCAGACATAGCGTTTTCCCTGATGGCCAAAAAGCTCCATTTTAGTCTCATCTGAGCAGAGTACCTTCTTCCATATGTTTGGGGAGTCTCCCACATGCCTTTTGGTGAACACCAAATGTGTTTGCTTATTTTTTTCTTTAAGCAATGGCTTTTCTTCTGACCACTCTTCCGTAAAGCACAGCTTTGTGGAGTGTACGGCTCAAAGTGGTCCTATGGACAGGTACTCCAATTTTGTAGCTCCTTCAGGGTTATCTTTGGTCTCTTTGTTGCCTCTCTTGATTAATGCTCTCCTTGCCTGGTCCGTGAGATTTGGTGGGCAGCCCTCTCTTGGCAGGAGTTTTGTTGTGGTGCCATATTCTTTCCATTTTTAATAATGGATTGAATGGTGCTCAGTGGGATGTTCAAATTTTCTGATATTTTTTTCCAACCCTGATCTGTACTTCTGTACAACTTTGTCCCTGACCTGTTTGGAAAGCTCCTTGATCTTCATGGTGCCGCTTGCTTGGTGGTGCCCCTTGCTTAGTGGTGTTGCAGACTCTGAGGCTTTTCAGAACAGGTGTATATATACTGAGATCATGTGACACTTAGATTGCACACAGGTAGACTTTATTTAACTAATTATGTGACTTCTGAAGGTAATTGCACCAGATCTTATTTAGGGGCTTCATAGCAAAGGGGTGAATACATATGCACTTTTCCATATTTTTTGTTTTTGGAAACAAGTTCATTTTTAATTTCACTTCACCAATTTGGACTATTTTGTGTATATCCATTACAGGAAATCCAAATAAAAAAATTACAGGTTGTAATGCAACAAAATAAGAAAAACACCAAGGGGGATGAATACATTTGCAAGAAACTAAAATGTATTCCCATTCCAAATCCTATTTATCTCAACTCTAACCTTTTGAATACATTTTAAGACATGGGGAAAAAGTATTGACTTTTCAAAAGTGTGTTCCTATATTGTCAGGACATTCTGGTGACTTGTCAGGACATTGTGGTCCTGACAATGTAGGAAAATACGTATTCACACACACTCCTCAGCGCTGCTGTCATCTGCTATTGTTTATATACATGCACCCACTTTATTCTGCCCTTACAATTAATCCCACGCTAATAATGGGGTAAATATGTTAATTGCTGTTTTGAACACTTGGGAAATTCCTGATTTGATTGCTGCATCGGACAATTTTGTTGCTAATTTCTCTCGCTCTGTCCTTCTCCCTATTTTCTCTCTCTTTTTATTGCCTTTCTTTCCCTCTTCCCGCTTTCTCTCTCTCTCTCTCCCTCTCCCTTTCTCTCTCTCCCTCTCTCCCTCTCCCTTTCTCTCTCTCTCCCTCTCCCTTTCTCTCTCTCCCTCTCCCTTTCTCTCTCTCCCTCTCCCTTTCTCTCTCTCCCTCTCCCTTTCTCTCTCTCCCTCTCCCTTTCCCCATCTGTCTGTGTCTGTTGCCTCGTTTAGTAACTCTTTCATCCTCACAGGCAATTACAGCCCTCATATTCACTGTGAGCTCTTCCCGTCAGAGAGCTTGGAAAGGTTAGCTATTAAATTCACATTAGTCTCAGTCTGTCTACCTCTCTACCTCTGCTCTCTATGCATGAGGAAGGGACTGATTCCTTCTTTACTGTGTTCTGTTCAGCAGCAGACTGGGATGGATGGAGAGAGAGCCTCTCTCCACCGCTCTCTACCTTGCTGATACGTCGGCCCCACGTTCCATCAGGTCACTCAGGACATAAAATATTCATGCGTCTTCTCTCTTCTTTCCTTTTGCCACTATTTTCCATGTATTTCATTATTTGTCGGGGGAAGGGTTGAGGGATGCTTAGAGTCTCCTTTGAAGGCCGAGAGATTGAGTAAGAGATAGAGAGGGTTAGATCTGAACATCCATTAGCCTGCGTTTTCCACTCAGTGTAAATGCTTCTCTAGTGTACCTAGCTACCTATCTATTCCCGCTACATTACAGTCTAATGCTCTCTTCTCTGCTCTCCTCTCTCCCCCCTGACCTTGCTACAAGGCCTAGGCTCATACCCAAGGCCTCCAGCTCTCCTTGCGCTCCCTATCTCCATCTCTCTCTGGCTCACTCCCCCCTCTCTCTCTCCCCCACCCTTTCTCTCCCCCCCACACCCTCCCTCGCTCTCCGTCGCCCCTCTCTCTGATCTTGTGTAATTGTAGTCCTTTGTGGCCTAGGCTGAAGGTCAACATTGGGGGCCAGTCATAACTGGTGAGAGTTGGTCAAGACCTACCATAGATAAATGGCCTTCTTCCCTCCTCTCCTCTGCTTATCCTGCTGTTAACCGGTGCCCGCCAACCCCTGTCACCACCAATGCCAGTCTCACGGTAGCATTTTGTCCCCTCAGACCTTTGGCCTCAGATAACATTCTGTCATTAGTGTGATTATCAAGACAAAATGACTTTTAAAAGTCCCTTTTCAAAAGAAAATAAGAGGACTTGACTACTCCATCCCACCACGGTGCTCGCGTAATATCTGGAACCTTCTCTCAAAGCAGGGTAACCAGCCACCTGAGAAAACGTTACTACTAGTGATAAAGTTTCTCTCTCTCTCTCTCTCGACGCAAGTCGTCCTCTGCTCTCTTGCGCGACCTCTGCACTGTGCCGTAGCGGCTAATCTTATTTAGATAGGCCGTGGCACGGACCTGGCTCCTCACAGAAGGAATGGGAATCTTCAGCATACCAGGGCTGTGTGTTTCGGTCTGCTCTAGAGAGATACTTTCTCTGCACACCCACGTCCTTTTCACAACCTCTCTTTACGTTGAAAAACTCTGGTCCTCAGAAGGGAATTCTGGAAGCGGCTCATAGAAAGTGTGATATATTTTCCTCTGCCGCAGCAGCACGGCTCAGGAGGGCGATTTGGGGCGTCTTTCCAGATTGCGACTGACGCAGGAAGACCGGCGGGACTTCGCTATACCAAAATGTACAGTTCTCACACAGTTGATTGTTTTGTATGGTGAGATCTTTGGCCTCTCTCCATGGTATTCCACAAGGAATGCTATATGGAATGATATTGAACTCTCCTTCATGGAATACCTTGAGGAATTCTATGTGGAACCATGGAATGATATCAGGTTTTTCCCTCATCAAGCTACTCTAGTCAGAAATCAATAACTCATTAAATGAGAACTACTGTTTTGTAAAGTGTCGGGCTTTGGTGGGCCCACACAGAGCACTCTGCTCTCTCTCTGTACGGTAATAAACCTTTGATAATGCCCTCCCTTTAAGAAGACATTTTTGATTGCGTTAGGTAATCCATTTTTGATGAGATCCAAGGTCTTAATGAATCCTTATGGGTAGAATGGTGGTCATTAATGAATGGTTGAGATTGAGAGGGCGGCGGTCTGTCTTGCTCTCGTGTGGGGTGTGTGTGGTTGGATAGCAGAAGAGAGAAGGGGAAAAAACGCAATACTTAATAATACAGTTGTCTCATTTCTCAAGTAGTTCTTCTTGATGAGAGATGAGAATGGTTCTATGTGTTTTATGGGGAATAGGAGGCTAGTGGCCATGGCTTCATTTTACATGCAGTCACAGAGCCCCGCCTGGACAGACTGCCTCAACTGCTCGCCTCTAGGCTTTGTTTCCTGTCTGTGTCTGTGTCTGTGAGGGCCAAGGGTAGAGCTCTAATGGCATGTGTGTAGGTGAAGGCAAGAACTACACAAGTAAACCAAAGAAATATGGCTGTGAGTTACGTAGAGGCAATATTCTCTTTGTGGATTTTTGATGTTCTATTTCTTTCTTGCGTTTCTTTCCAGGTCATCACCAGATATCGTCCAGGAGGAAGATGCTATTGGGATGACCTTTGTGACCTCACCTTTGCCCTCCCCTGGAAAGATCCACCACCAATCAAAAACCCTGAACAACGGCCTACATGGATGTGGTTGGCTGGTTCCAGTGAGTGATGGACAGGTGACCAGCCAGCCCTCTAGCCGCCCTCTTCTACTTTGACTCCCCTCCCCCTCCCCCTCCCTCCCAGACGTGCAGCGTGCACCCCCGGTCGGAGACCCCCCACATCTCTGCCATGGTGACATAATCAGCAGCACAACATGTGGGAGATCCAACATCATGAGACCGTCTCATTTCTATCTCCAGTAGCTGCTGCTGCTGAAGCTGCTGCTTCTCAAGCCTGTGGATTACCGACGAGACCACTCGAAATAACAAGACGGACTTTGAACTAATTTACTTTTACTCTCCACCAAGTAGCCCTCGAGGGACTGTTTTTTGGGTGTTACGGTTGGACGGTCAGTCGGTCGGGCATTGTGCGTGACGATGCTGGGATGCGTGTCCCGCCTGCGTCGGCTGGTCCGTCTCGTCCACCACCTACCCCTCCAGACCTCCCTGCTCCTCCTCTTCCTCTTCTGCACCGTCAGCGTCTTCGTCTCCGCATACTTCCTATACGGCGTCAAACGGGAGCTCGAGCCCTCAGGAGGGGGCGTGGCTGGCAGCGAGGGGGCGTCGGCCATCTACGATGACCTGCGGGCGAGCCCGTCTCGGCTGCTCCCGGTGCGGGCGGTGTCGGGGGGGGCTTCCTGGGGGCGAGGGGGGGCAGAGGAGGGGTGAGGACAAACCCCTTGGTGCTGGTGTTTGTAGAGAGCCAGTACTCTCAGCTGGGCCAGGAGATAGTCGCCATCCTGGAGTCTGGACGTTTCCACTACCGGACAGAGATCTCTCCAGGTAAAGGGGACATGCCCACATTAACAGATAAGGAGCGTGGGCGCTTCACGCTAGTCATCTATGAGAACATTCTGAAATATGTAAACCTGGATGCCTGGAACCGAGAGCTGCTGGACAAGTACTGTGTGGAGTATGGAGTGGGCATCATCGGCTTCTTTAAGGTTAGAAACACTCTACTGGCTGTCTTTCACTCTATCTCCACCTCTCCAGCTGTCTATCTCTCTTTATCTTTCTGTCGTCCCTAAGGAAATAGATCTCACTGTGCTGGGGATCATGTGAAAGAGCTGAGGTGAGGAGTAGTACATCTATAGTACCAGTCAAAAGTTTGGACACACCTATTCATTCAAAGGTTTTTCTTTATTTTTACTATTTTCTACATTGTAGAAAAATAGTGAAGACATCAAACTATCAAACCATCAAACTATGAAATGTAGTAACCAAAAGTGTTAAACATATCAAAATATATTTTATATTTCAAAGTAGCCACCTTTGCCTTGATGATAGCTTTTCACACTCTTGGCTTTCTCTCAACCAGCTTCATGGGGTAGTCACATGGAATGCTATCGGGGAGAGAATGAGAGTTCATCTCAATGAAATCTCATCTGAAGAGATAGTCAGCTCCATCATCAATGTTGAACAGGAATGTGTGTTAAATATCTCAGCAAGCATTGAGCGAAAGTTGCTGTAATATTTTTTTTGTGTGAGCACATCTTTAGTGTGTGTGGGTGGGTGAGTGTTAACGTAATTGGTTTTTTTTGTGTGTTTTTAATTGAACCTTTATTTAACTAGACAATATAATAACATTGCGTTTTCTCAGACTCCCACATGAGGAAGGGTGAGTGAGAGCTAAAAAGATTCTATGCCACATGATTGGAAGTTTTGCCTATTCAGTGCAATACAACAGATTTCTATCTGCAACGTTCTGAATAGAATTGACTGGAATGGACCTGATGTTGTAACGCTGTCCCTTCTTGATGTTGTCATTGATTTCCCTCCTGTAGGCCAATGAGAACAGCCTGCTGAGTGCCCAGCTCAAAGGATTCCCCCTCTTCCTCCATTCCAACCTGGGCCTGAAGGACTGCACGGTCAATCCCAAGTCCCCCCTCCTCTTCATCACACGCTCCGGCCAGCCCCTCCCCGGCCCCCTGCCCGGGGACGACTGGACCGTCTTCCAGTCCAACCACTCCACCTACGAGCCCGTGCTCCTGACCAAGACCCAGTCCGCCGAGAGTGTCCCCTCGCTCGGTACGACGGCCACGCTGCTCCCCTCCGTTGTGCAGGACCTGGGTCTCCACGACGGCATCCAGAGGGTTCTGTTTGGGAACAACCTCAACTTCTGGCTGCACAAGCTGGTGTTTGTGGACGCGGTGGGCTTCCTGTCGGGGAAGAGGCTGTCTCTCTCCCTGGAGCGACACCTACTGGTCGATATAGATGACATATTTGTGGGGAAGGAGGGGACCCGGATGAAGGTGAAGGATGTCAAGGTGATACATACTTGGAAAATAGAAAATGTCAATTTCCAATGTTTTGTAATTGTGTTGCATAACATGTTTGTAATGAAGCATTATTAGCTAGGCAGGTGGGCTGGTACAGGACATGAAAGGCATCGTGCCATTCCTAGTATTATATTAAACTTCTCAGTATGCTGACTCATATGACATATAATTAGGTTAAAATAAACAGATAATAGCATGATCGATGGAATTGTGTTGTTAGATTTCAGTGCAGCCTTTGATGTTATTAATCCAATAGATAAATAGTGTTCTTCAATGGAAGCTTTTCTAACATCAGATACAGGGCATTGTCCCTCAGGGCAGTTGCCTTCAGCCGTTACTCTTCTCGGTTTTTACAAATGATTTGCCACAGGTCTTACACAGAGCTGGAATGACTATGTATGCTGATGATCCCACACTGCACATGTCGGCACCCAAAGCCAGTGAGCTCATTGGAAGTCTAAATAAGGACTTACAGTCAGTATCAAAACACACAAATGGCACAAATCAACTATGCTAGTTGTTCAGGCTCTGGTCTTGTCCCGTCTTGATTACTGTCCAGTAATCTGGTCAAGTGCAGCGAAGAAAGACCTAACAAAGCTGCAGCTGGCTCAAAACAGAGCAACACGCCTTGCCCTTAACTGCACATACAGAGCTAACATCAACAACATGCATGCCAGTCTTTCCTGGTTGAGGATTGGTGAGAGATTAACTGTTTCTCTTCTAGTTTTTTACGAGAAGCGTTACATGCTGATCAGACCACTCCCGCATGTCCGTCCGCTATTCACGCGCATGTTGATTTTATCCCCCCCACACCAGACGCGATCAAGAAACGCAGGTTGAAATATCAAAGCGAACTCTGAACCAACTATATTAATTTGGGGACAGGTCGATAAGCAAACATCTATAGCAATTTAGCTAGCTAGCTTGCTGTTGCTAGCTAATTTGTCCCAGGATATAAACATTGGGTTGATATTTTACCTGAACTGTACAAGGTCCTATACAATTAATCCACAGAAAAAAGGGTCAACCAAGTTTATTTCTAGTAATCTCTCCTCCTTCAGGATTCTTCTTTTGACTTTATATGGCGGTTGGCAACCAACTTTAAGGTGCATTACCACCACCAACTGGACTGGAGTGTGGACCTCAATTCATCTTTCAATCACCCATGTGGGTATAGGCTCCTAAAAACCAATGAGGAGATGGCACGTGGATATATGCTCCTAAAAACGAACAAGGAGATGGGAGAGGCGGGATTTGCAGCACCTGAAGCATCACAAATAGAACCAAGTTCTATTTTAGTGCCTGGCTATGCAGACTCGATTGAGCAGTATGGGTGCAATGATTGAATAACATGTATTTGTACATTTATTTTTGCAACACTCGAGCACGCGACGCAAGCGATGTGGTCAGCATGAGAACTCCAGATTGTCTGCATAATCAAATAACATTCAGCTCCGACACCCATACATACTGCACAAGACATGCCACCAGGGGTCTCTTCACAGTCCCCATGTCCAAAACAAATTCACGGCAACGCACAGTATTATACAGAGCCATGATCGTATGGAACTCCCTTCCATCTTCAATTACTCGAGCAAACTTTCAATTTACCTTAAGGAAATGATTAAGCAACATCTCATGGAACGGCGGGGACTGTGAGGCGACACAAACACACATGCACACACACTGAGGGCGTCGGCATGCTTCAGTTCGGCTGGCGCCCAGCCACACTTTGCGAGCCGACCGGAATGAGTGTGCTCGCATACTCCCTTAAAAGACCTTCACTTGGAAAAACGAGAAAAAAGCAGCAATAGTACGGGTTGTCCGTTTTGAAATGCTGTAGTTAGTATAAACTTCCTCAAAATAGTCCGAATGAGGAATATTAATCTAAGATAACTCTGCGGAGCAGATCTTCGTCGTGCAATTTGACATCTAACTAAGCTGTTTGGTGTAGTACACTACAAGTACACCAAAAGTATGTGGACACCTGTTCGTCGAACATCTCATTCCAAAATCATGTATTCGGGCAGGAAGCATTCTCTTTGCATCCGCCAAACCCAGATTCGTCTGTCGGACTGCCAGATGGTGAAGTGAGATTCATCATTCCAGAGTACGCGTTTACACTGCTCCAGAGTCCAATGGCGGTGAGCTTTACACCACGCCGACACTTGGCATTGCGCATGGTGATCATAGGATTGAGGCGGGACGCTCAGCCATTGTGTGACCTACCACTTCGCGGCTGAGTTGTTGTTGCTCCTAGACTTTTCCACTTCACAATAACAGCACTTACAGTTGACTGGGGCCATTCTAGCAGGGCAGAAATTTTATGAACTGACTTGTTGGAAAGGTGGCATCCTATGATGGTGTCACGTTGAAAGTCACTGAGCTCTTCAGGCCATTCTACTGCCAATGTTTGTCTATGAAGATTGCATGGCTGTGAGCTCGATTTTATAAACCTGTCAGCAACGTGTGTAGCTGAAATAGCCGAATCCACTAATTTGAAGGGATGTCCACATACTTTTGTATATATAGTGTATTTCTCAATGGAAAAAAATGCACGAAAATGAGTCGTTTCCCGTTGAATGACAACAAAGACTTTATTGATTAATCTGTACTGTTGACCAGTCACCGACGAAGGGGCATAGACTTTGGCTCTGAACTTTGACTTGCCTCCACAAAAAGTTGTGTGCCCGAACAGCTGAAAAATTGTCACCTAAGCCCAATACGAACGAAAAACATCACACAATGTTGTCATAATATACAGTACCAGCAAAAGTTTGGACAAAGCCTACTCATTCAAGTTTTTTTGTAATTTTCTACATTGTAGAATAATAGTGAAGACATCAAAACTATAAAATAACACATATGGAATCATGTAGTAACCAAAAAAGTGTTACACAAATCAGATGTATTTATATTTGAGATTCTTCAAAGTAGCCACCTTTGCATTAATGACAGCTTTTCAGACTCTTGGAATTCTCTCAACCAGCTTCACCTGGAATGCTTTTCCAGCAGTTTTGAAGGAGTTCCCACATATGCTGAGCACTTGTTGGCTACTTTTCCTTCACTCTACGGTCCAACTCATCCCAAACCATCTCAAATGGATTGAGGTAATGTGATTGTGTAGGTCAGGTCATCTGATGCAGCACTTCATCACTCTCCTTCTTGGTCAAATAGCCTTTACACAGCTTGGAGGTGTGTTGGGTCGTTGTCCTGTTGAAAAACAAATGATAGTCCCACGAAGCGCAAACCAGATGGGATGGCGTATCGCTGCAGAATGCTGTGGTGGCCATGCTGGTTAAGTGTGCCTTGAATTGTAAATAAATCACTGACAGTGTCACCAGCAAAGCGCCATCACACCTCCTCCTCCATGCTTCATGATGGGAGCCACACATGCGGGGATCATCCGTTCACCTACTCTGCGTCTCACAAAGACATGGCGGTTGGAACCAAAAATCTCAAATTTGGACTCATCAGACCAAAGGACAGATTTCTACCGGTCTCATGTTTCTTGGCCCAAGCAAATCTCTTCTTTCTTTCTTTCTTTCTTTCTATTGGTGTCCTTTAGTAGTTGTTTCTTTGCAGAAATTCGACCATGAAGGCCTGATTCACGCAGTCTCCTCTGAACAGTTGATGTTGAGATGTGTCTGTTACTTCAACTCTGTGAAGCATGTATTTGGGCTGTAATTTCTGAGGCTGGTAACTCTAATGAACTTATCCTCTGCAGCAGGTAACCCTGGGTATTCCTTTCCTGTGGCGGTCCTCATGAGAGCCAGTTTCATCACAGCTCTTGATGATTTTAGCGACTACAGTTGAAGAAACATTCAAAGTTCTTGACAGTTCCCATTTTGACTCACCTTCATGTCTTAAAGTAATGATGGACTGTCGCTTCTCTTTGCTTATTTGAGCTGCTCTTGCCATAATATGGACTTATGGGGTATCTTCTCTATACCACCCCTACCTTGTCACAACACAACTGATTGGCTCAAATGCATTAAGAAGGAAAGT